>NC_140559.1:67529233-68001733 GCF_057381845.1 Rhamphochromis longiceps | reverse complement strand
TGTCACACCCTAATAAATGTGGGTCAATGGCGATGAAGTCCACTATACCGTTCTCACGGGAGCAATGTTTCCCACCTACAAGGGTGCAAATAACTGTAAACCTCTGCCAACAGCCAGAGCTCAAGTGGTACATTTTTGTGTAACCTACCGTTCTAACAGAAGTTTAGGGGAAGACCCGTATCAGACTTTCATAGTTAAGAAACACCAACTTGCCCAACTCGGACCAAGCACTCGCAGTTTCAGGTTTGCAGAGGAATACCCAATTGCCCACACCTGCGCTTATGAAAGGAGCAAAGACCAGCTCCGCCCACCAGGGGCGGTCCCGAGTCTCCAGGTCTCACCTGTCACATAAAGATGAACCAAACTGTTCACAGTTTTATCTAACTCTGTTTTAATAAAGGCTGGTGACCCCTGTTATAGAGTCTGACAGCTGCAGGGATTATATACAAATATTCAACTATCCCAGAATTAAACCAGGTCTAAATAAAAAGGAGTGAGTATCACTAAGGTTAACTCAGTGGTCCTAATGCTACAGTTTGATATCAGCAAACACCAAGCGCATACATTGATGTGACACCACAGCCATGCTATCATCGCAAACACTGATAACAGCATAAATCGAATTAAATCGGGACTTGATGAGACCTTCTGAGTATCACTAGAAATATTATAAACAGTCGTCTGTACCACAGTTTGCTATCAGTAAACACTGACAGCATTCACTGTTAGCATAGCACATCCATGTTAGCAGTGTTTAAATGGATGGTTTAGCATATATTAGCACAGGTATCAATAAAGGACTACCGTATTAAATAGTTTTACTAACCTCAGGCAGACGGACAGGCGCTCTGCAGGTGGGATTGAGCGTCTGTAGTTGGTGTCTAGGCGGGCGATGCTGGGACCGACGAGGGAAAGCAGGTCCTCAAACTGGCTCCTGGAGCAAATGGTGAAACTCACCAAACTGCTCACGCCTCTGGAGGACCTGATGGACCCAGGTACGGCGAGGACGTCTTTTACGCCGCTGCTCTGCTCTCCACAGTAAATAGAGAAGGGAAACTCTGTCTTCAAGCGCTAGCTCGACAGCTGCCATCTTGCAAAGATACCGGTCTGGCACAACTTCCTCCCACATTCCTCCCACATTTCCAGTTCACGCGCGTCAAAATATGATATTTTGATGCGCGATGGATTTTTCTTGGACACGCGTTGAGACGCGAATGTGCACGCGTCAAATTAGGGGCGTTTTGGGCGTTTTGTTCGTGTCCATCGCGTTCGGTGTGAACACACCGTAAGCACGGGGAGCGTGCTTGACGCCCTTGACGTCACCGCGAAAAAGTAAAACATTAATAACTGGAAAACCGTAGCAGCACAAATGTTAATTTTAACGGCACAAACAAGCACTAACCAAGCAGAGCATTTTGTGGCATGTTTTGGCCTATTTTTGGCCGTTGTCGTTTTGCTTGGGGGGGGCTCTTCAACTCTCAATGACCTATTAAATAAAAGTGCAATATCTTTGACACCGTAGCAAACAAACGGAGCATTAACCACCCAGTATACTTGATTTTATTTTTGGGGGCAAGTGGGGGTCACCTTCAGAGGTCTCTTTGAGACTTGATGCGCGAAAATATGCAAACTACGCAGCTAGCAGTTCTCTTCAGTGAAACAGACTAGTATGGACTCGTCGACAATCACTGCACATGTATCCCAATTCTTGTTCGGGCTAACGTTCTCCTAACTTGATAGTGCAATAAAACAAATAAAATAAGTGTGCTATTCGGAGTTCGAATGAAATTTTAAACGCAGATGGGACAATATTCAGATGTGCAGTAACGTCGAATATGCAAATGAATGTTTCCAATGCTAGCAAAATGCTACAACCTACAGAACACATACTGCCCACATATTTACCGGAAAAATATACGCCATATATTATCACAAAGTACTAGTTAAATTATATTCTATTAAAAATAGGAAGAAATTACCTTAACTCCAACGGATGAATCGTGATTAATCCCTCTTTCCAGACACGTGGCCAAAGCACACTGTGGCGTAGATGAAGAAGGTCAATGCGTATGCGCGAAGATATTTTTTTTTCCATTCTCTGCGCATGCTCAGAAAGGATGTGGAAAGGGCTCTTTGGATTTAATTAAGTGTGTTCAATAAATTGGAAATATCAATATTATTTAACATTAAAACGGTATAGAATTAATTAAATCAAATTTAAAAATATTAATTACACCCATAAGATTAACAATTTTAAGTATATTGAACATAAAACTAAGAATTAATTTTTAAAAAGCCCATGTTTCATTTCTTAGAGTGAACCCACTTAGTCAGACGGAAACAACTCATATGGCTCCTACACCACCACCACCATCAACTTTGCTAAATTGCTAATGAAAAACATTGATCAGGCAGCTGTGATTGAGCAGCAATGTAAATCCAACTATTTTCACGGTTGTTGTGGTCGTGATAATTTTGTGATGCCACATCGAAAAGGCTCGGATGAGCTTTCCAAAGTTCTACAAGTTGTGCCTCCATCGCTTGTGTCCAGATCACACGCTGCACTACCGTGCTGCACCGTCTTTTTCACCGACGTTTACGTGTTTGCGCGTGAGCAGTGTGAGCACCTGTGGTGACACCCTCACGAGCGATTGATGATCGGGAGCTGGTCGTGAGGTGTTAATCGCTTCTCGTTACCCCACGCATAGCTGGACTGGCCATCGGGCATACCGGGCATTTGCCCGGTGGGCCGCTGGCGATTTTTTGTTTTTATGGGCCGATCGATTTTTTTTTTTTTTTTGGAAGGGTATAAATAATGAAAGGTGTTGGATTGGCCAATTGGTCATGATCGACTCTGGGCTGGACCAATTACAGCCGAGGAGGTCGGATGCACCCGCCCCCTTGTTTAGCAACGAACTAAAGAAAATGGAGAACAAAAAAAGGAAAGGAGGTGCAGAAAAAATTAGAGCCAAAAAGAAACAAGCCCTTCAGGCACACGCTGCCAAATGTGTAAAAATAACTGAATTGTTTGGCGGTAGCTGTGGCATAGCTTCCACAGATTTAGCATCATCAGCAAGTGGTGGAGGCCAGCAGGTGGATAAGGGAAAGGGGAGGCAAGAGGAGGAGAGACCCGAGGCGGCCGCCGGTCATAGTGGCAGAGGAACTGAACTTCAGGTAAGAAGTTATGACCTGTTTTTCTTAACATAATTGGTGATATAGGTTACAAGCAAGTCTGGCGCTGAACAGAAATTGTCGCTCCTTTGTTTATTGTGCATAAATAGTGAATTGTCCTGACACAATATTGCGTTTCACTTCTGTTATTACCATGGTACACTGACAAAAACATATACTTTTATTCACAGGATAAAACAGTTGTTTTGTATCACTAATTGTCCAGTACGATTACAACATACAATATTATTGTCACTGCTACATTTCTGTAATGAACCAGAAATTATTTCCACTACTAATTAATTACCGTTGAGCTCAAAGGTTATATTAATAAACGGTTAACGAATGTGTATTTATGACGACGATTTGTGAGACTGGTAAACTTACCTTTGTTCGTACGATGGTCTTTCGTTCTACACGGTGCATTTCAAGGTCCTGCACCCATCCGTCGGTAAACTGTACCTGGGCTTGTTGCAGTGACCTGAAGTTACTAAACTTCATGAGTGTATGCACTCATGAAGTTACTAAACTTCATGAGTGTATGCACTCACTCCAAGAACCATGTAATTATAAATATGAGCGTGGTGAAAGTTGGGCAGCACGCTAACGTCTTTTGTCCCTCTGTGTGCTCGTAAGGGTCTGACCCTTTCACTCCTTTGATTTTTTTCCTCGTATCTTTTCTTTGACTTTTCATCAAGTCTGTCTTTGTACGGACCAGCATTGTTCTCCTTTTGTTTTGTACATTACTTTTTTGTGCGGCAAAGAAAAAACAAGAAGGTATTGGAACCGGAGAATGAACGTTTTGCGGTGCTGCAAATGCTTGCATTTGATGCGGTACATGGATTGTTTTGCCACGAGTTCCCGGCATGCAATGCGCGAAAATCACGTGATTGCTAAACAAGGGGGAGGGTGCATCCGGCCTCCTCGGCTGTAATTGGTCCAGCCCAGAGTCGATCATGACCAACTGGCCAATCCAACACCTTTCATTATATATACCCTTCCTAAAAAAAAAAAAAAAAATCCATCGGCCCATAAAAACAAAAAGTCACCAGCGGCCCACCGGGCAAATGCCCGGTATGCCCGATGGCCAGTCCAGCTATGATCGCGGACATTCTCTCAGTTCTGTACATATTATTTGTATTGCACTTCGGTTTTTTGCGAACGGGAGCTTTCTGTATAATATTGATGACGCTGAGCACGTTTCCAAGGCTACCGTCTGTCGGGCAGTCAGGAATGTTACAGTTGCACTGAAACGTCTCCTGTACTCGTCTGTGGTGTTCCCCGGTCATAGACCCACAAGATTTATCAAAGAGGGATTCCACAAAATTGCAGGTAGCAGGATGAACAAAACTTAATTCATGATGTGGTGATACTTGAACTACTACTTAAATTTTACATTTATTTTCAGGGTTCCCAGGCGTGATTGGCTGTATAGATGGCACTCACATTCCAATCATTGCTCCTTCAGTAAATGAAGGAGACTATGTGAACAGGAAGTCTTTCCACAGCATTAATGTACAGGTACATAGTTCCCTGTAGCATTTCAAACTAACAAATCATTTCATTATAGTAATGGATGCTAATTTGTGTTCTCTGCACTGTGAAGATCATATGTGATGCTGCCAACATTATCACAAATGTGGAAGCCAAGTGGCCAGGCTCTGTGAGTGGTGGTGGTGGAGGACCCCCACCTGTTTTTCGGGCCTCCGCTTTTTTTCTAGTGGCTATAACGGGTCACATTTGAGCATACAGAGTAAGCAAATATGTACTTGTAATGTGCTCAGATAATTTCAATAAGTGCTTACAGAGGGGAAATTAATGTAGCCTCTAACTGCAATTGATTTACATCGGACAAACAGACCAAGCACTATGGCTCATAATACAATTACACCTTACCTGTTTGGACTATATTTTATATTTCATTTTTACTTGCTGCCAGGAACGTTTGGGGCCTGTTGGGTTGCACCTGCGCTCAAATCACATCACAAAATAAAATGTATAAAATACAAAATAAAATATATTAAAATAACGTGTTAAATGGGTGGAAATCCCTCGATCAATGTTTATATTAACACTCACGCATTGACTCTGTCGGCTATGTTTTGCCATGCATGCTCCCTTTCTTTGGCAGCTGAGGCTGTGTTACTTTTTTTCTGCAAAATTTGCATGTTATCGGCATATGCTGCCATCAGAATTTCGGCCTCAAGCGCTGTAAAATACATTGACCGCGCCTTCTTTCCCTCCGTCTCCATGGTGACTCGCTTAATCTGTGCTCCACTAATCAGGGCTTTATGTATCCTCGTGCGCGCGCTTAACTTGGGGTTAAAGCAACTCTGCGTTGATTGAACTACTTGTTATCAGCCTTTCTGAAACCGAATATTCCGAGTTGGACAGTTCGGGGTTACTCAACCCTGAGTATCGTTTTTCACTCTGAGTTTTCTAAACCGGCTTCCTGAAATAGGGCCCAGCAGTTCAAAAAAGTGCCCCTCCGACAGCCAAACCCACCTGTTCTCTGATTGGATTGTTTAATTTGTGATTGACATGACATTGACCAATCAGCTTAAAGGAAGAAAAATAGGTTCAAAATTCGTAGTTGTAAGTCCACACACAAATCTTTTTTACACATACAAATCTTTTTTACACATACAAATCTTTTTTACGCACGCACAAATCTTTTTTACACATACAAATCTTTTTTACGCACGCACAAATCTTTTTTACACATACAAATCTTTTTTACAAGTACAAAACCGATTTACAAGTACAAAATATTTATGACCACATTTTGAGCCCATAAACATGTAACAGTATCCCATATTCATAGAAATATTATTGATATTATAACAAAAGCTGTCACCAACACAATTGTCCCAAGTGCTTTTTTTAAACAGGATTTTCAACTAGAGGATTTCCCTATAGCTTAATTCTTTTTAATATTTTGTACACAATAACAGAATAATTTCAGAAAAACACAAAATGACTGGTGTCAATATTATTTGCCCCACAAAAAAGGTCGAATATAAAACAATATTGCAAATATTGCACAGTTGAAAAAAAAGCACTACAGCTCAGTTGTTCCCGCCCTCCTTTGTCCTCCTGTTTCCCCTCCCTCTCCCCTCCAACGAGGAGTTTGATGGCGTGTGGGACAAAGGAGTTTTTAAGCCTGTTGGTTCTTGTCTTTGGGAGAAGCAACCTGTCGCTGAACAGGCTCCTCTGATTATTTACCACCGTGTGCAGAGGATGCCCAGCATTGTCCATAATGTCCAGCAGTTTCTTTAATGTCCTTTTCTCTGCCACTGTCACCAAAGTGTCCAGCTTCATGCCGACCACAGAGCCAGCCTTCCTGATTCGTTTTTCCAGCCTGGATGAGTCCTTCTGTGCTGTGCTGCTCCTGAGGAAGTACAGTCTGCTTTGGCCTTTTTTATACAGGTGCTGCATGTTGCATGACCAAACAGACAGAGACAGTGGGATTACACAGGACAAAGCTGAAGACAGCTGACTGCAATGGACTGCTGCAAGGGGGGGAGACGAGACTACAGTGGAAGGAGGGGGAGGAGACATGGAAGAACGCTGTTGTTTAGTGTGGGAGATCAAATTGGGCTAAGGAACCTGGGGAGGAAAACCGACTGCCTTTGAGTGGAGAATTGAAAAGTGTCTGAAACACTGCATGGAGGAGAGGCACACAAAAATCACACACACAAACAGAAAATGCATTAATCCTACTAACACATATACACATTGTTGTGGAAATTTTAACAATAACCTGCAACACACCCAGTGAGCTTGATTTGAAGTGGTTTTAACTCATTCACTGCCATTGACGTCTATAGACGTCAATTGAAAACATACGTTTGAAAATGGCTGGCAGTGAATGAGTTAATAAACACATTGCAATGTGGAGAGAGCATCCCAGTGAAACACCAGGACCATCTCTGAATTGTGGCCACCGCCCTTACATCTTATGTACAGAGTTTGTCTGTGTCTATATGTCAGGTCGGGTCTTACACTCCACCTCTCTGGGAACTCCCAGGCCCTCCAAAGGCCTATCTCCCCTCACCACACTCCCTGCCGGTAACTGATGCCCTCAGGGGTCGGTGGGTTGGTGGTTCTTGGTGTCCGGGGCTGGGCGCTCAGGTATGTACCAGCTCACTCCCGGTGACTACTTGGCAGGGCCTGGTGCCTGTTGCCCGGTCAGGCCTCTTCCGGGGCAAAGGGGGCCCTCGGGCCTCCGGCCTCTGTGCCTGCGGCTCGGATCACTCTGGCACAGCTGGCCGCCGGCAGTGCCGGCGGGCACGCTACTGCAGCCCCCTCTGGCTTCTGCTCCGTGGCTACTGGGTGACCCCTCATCTGGGGCTCTCCTCAGCTCTTCCCAGGAGGGTGGCACGGATGCCCCTCCGGTGGTCCTCCTTGGGCTCTCGCACTCTGGGGCCTCTGGATGTCTGGAGCCTGGATCTCCTCCATGCCTGCTTCATGCCCTGGGAGACGGGGCTATGGCTCTCTACATCCTCTAGCAGATCATTACATGGGGAAACCTTTTGAATACAAGCGCGCTGATCCACACAGGTGTGCACACGGGTGTCCACTGTTCATAGACATGAACTACACTTTTATTGGTGCTTGTCAATGGAAAATAACCCCATAACCATCAGACGGCGTCTGAGACGGAAGGGCCACAAAAACAAAAAAAGTCTTCGTCTCCTTGAACGCCACAGAAAGGTGGAAGAAATTTAACCAAAATTACCCCAAGAGCACAGCGACAACTCATCCAAGCCAAAAACCTACTCCTGAGCAAAAGGAACATCTTGATGATCCAAGACTTTTGGGAAAATACTCTGTGGACTGACAGGACAAACGTTTTTGGAAGGCGTGTCTCCCATTACGTCTGACGTAAAATTAACAGTATTTTACGTCAAACCAACAGTAAAATATGGGGGTGGATGTGTGATGGTCTGGGGCTGTTTTGCTGACTCAGGACCTTGAAGACTTGCTGTGGTCAATGGAACCATAAATTCAGCCGTCTACCAAAAACATCCTGAGAGAGAACGTCCAGCCATCTGTTCGTGACCTCAAACTGAAGCACACTTGGGTTCTGCAGCAGAACATTGATCCAAAACACACCAGCGGCTCCACTTCTGAATGGCATAAATAAAACAAATGAAGACTTGTGAGTGGCCTGGTCTGACCTGAATCCGATTGAGATGCTGTGGCGTGACGTTAAAAAGGCGGCTCATGCTGAAACCCTCAAGATCCTCAAGGAGTCATACTCACTTCTGACATGCCGTTTAAAAATAAAGAAACAATTCAGATGTCCAGTCTTTTCCTTGTTCTTTTGAAAAAGATTTTATTGGTTAATAATTGTAACAATAGCTGTAACAAACTGCAAGAAAGCTACAGAAGAATAAGTGAGAAAGCAGTTTACTATTACACTTCAAGCTGTGTGCAACATTCAACTGTCAAAAGACAGCGCAACACTCGAAAGTCACAAGTAAAACAGTGTGTAGAGAAAAGCATGCATCAAAGTTTGTGTGTGTATGTGTGTTAGTGTGGTAAGATGACGAAGTGCGTCCTGTATGTGGCAGTCAGGGTAAAAAACCCTCACGCAGCAGATCAGCTGTAGCTTTGCTGGCTTCTGTAACAGAAACCAGACATCTCGCCTTGTTCTCCTGAATAAAAATGTAAGGCTGCAGGATTTTGGTTGGCGTTGCGTGACACAATCATCGGCTGCAAGGACAGACGGCAGGCTGAGTGACAGCATCGCAGGTGCTGGCTAAAGATGAAGCTCTTTTCTAGACAGTGCAGATCTTATACAGTGGAAACTCATCTACTACCAACCAACATCACTGATGTTCAACAGGCCACGAGGGCTGATCGCCACATCTTCTGCTTATTGATGACAAACATTCTACTGGTTTTATTCCATCTACGCTGGAATCGTTACACAGTCACATTTAATCAAACATTGTACTGTTTGCTGCTGGGCTGTAGCAGGTCTACTGGTACTGGTGGTCACACATGGGGCCCATATCCAAACTGCAGCGTGCCATAAATTCCACACTAAAGCCCAAAGCAGAACAGTGCCAATAATAATGCACTGTGGCTGAATGCAAGCATTGCACAGGTTAGCACACATTATTTTAAGACATCAGACGTATCTTTTTCTTTTCATTGATATAAAACAGTCATGTTCTCATACACACTCAGACCAATTCAAATGCTTCACATTCAGATTCAAGCATATAATCAACAGTTTATTATTTTCTAATAACAGATTATCCAGTAACTCTGCACAGAGGCCATGGCAGGCTCAATCAGCACTTTGTCTTTGGTAAATACATATTTTTGCTACAGACCAAATATTTTTGCATTCAAACATGAATATTTAAATACATTCAGCCAACTGAAAGGTTTGTTATTTTGTTTGATTTGAGTGAAGCTTCCAGCAGCCCGAGCCTGATGAAACAGCCCCCACCTGTCGCCAACAGGGGGCGACTGTGGTGTCGCTCGGGTGCAGCTGTGCAGTGTTACATGAATGTTGCAGTGCGCTCCGGTGGGACTTTGCAGGATATAAGGCTAAAAGAGAAGTGTCATTTGGATTACAGCATACAGGTATGCAGAGTCTTAAACAGCACCGCCAACTACACAGAGACCACACCTGCAAACACAACACACGGCCTAAAAAACACAACCCAGCACAGGAATCACTCGGATTAGAAAATAAGACAAAGCTAAGGATGCTAATGGCTACTGTGGCCACAAACTGGGTTATTTTTCTCTTTTTAGCATTAACCGTTCATCTCTCACACACGCACAAAGATTTATCTAGCCATAGAATATTGGTTATACACATACATCCTACTTTAATGACCAACCTCAAAGACATGTACACAAAGTGAAATCATCACAAAACTCTCAAATATACAAAAAAGACCCTTTCCAGACATGAACCTGTTAATCTGATCCCACCTTCCAGTTGCAGCATTTTTCCTTCCTGCCATTCCAGTCGAACCGTTTTCAAAGTGAAACACGCAGTGAACACAGTAAAGCTGTGAGAAGCAGCTGATAGATGTGTTGTCTCTTGTTACCAGAGTCACACCAGGGAACAGGCTGCTGTCTGTGCTGCATCCTGACTGTAACACTTCCTTTCTTTAGGCTGCGAGCACAGCTGGATGACTGTACTGTCACTCTGTTACAGCTCACAGGACACACAGTGGTGGTTCTTACTGCATGTCCATGTCTGGTATGGTTACTTGTGCATCTTCTGTACTTGATCCTTCGCTCACACAATCCAACCTCCCAACAACAACAACAACAACAAAAGATGGCAATCATATACAATGTAACTAATTGACTTTCTTATTACAAGACTTTGTTCCACACATGAATGAACATGAGCTTATTTACTAGATCTATGCTGTGTGTGGAATAAATCAGATCCCCTCATTACAGGTTTGTGCTACAAAAAGGTTAATATATCAGACATTAAAGGAAACTGTTTCAGACACAGCGCAGGAACGTTAATGAAAGCTTTCTTGTTTTGGAACAGCCAAGACTCAATGGAAAGCTGGAAAAACTTTCACTCACCAGGAAGCATCAACTATCTTCAAAAGTTAAGTTATTAGGAAAAGTCCAGTCAAGTAAAAAGTATAAAAAAGCAAGCTAACAGTGCAAACACACACAAGTCTAAAGTCTAAATGCAGCAGGAATATATGCTACCACACTAGTACAAACAGAACTGCTCAGTTTCAGAAAGCATTCCTCAGGGCACTATCTAAACCCTTCAACTAACTACGGCTGCTAACATCGTCGACACGGCTAAACCTTTTCAAACACAGACCAACTCAACCAAGGTTCTGTGCAGCGGTGCCAGCTCCAAACTCCTTCCACTCGGTCCCTAATTTTCCTATCGCACCCATTTTAGTCCAGCAGAAACTGAAATGTCTTTTTAATAGAGTAATGAGGGAGTCGGCCAGTGGTTTGTCTTCGTTATTCCTGGATCAACAGTTAAACTAGTTTGTAGTGAGATTTGGAATATCAGTAAAACCCCAAATCAGCCAGGTCTGAGACAGATGCTGTCAGAGACGATGTCCTCTGGACTGATTATGGCCTCGGGAATCTGTCTACTCGGATGCTGAAGGTTATTTATTTATACACAATCTTCTTGTCTTCACATCTAAGTTCTGTTACTGATATAAAGTAAACATTTACTGGTTTCACTGGTTGCTTAGATGTGCAACAGTTAGTAATTAGTTATTCTTCAAAGAGGGACGCTGAATTTCATTTCCACATCCATCAGATTGATGTGATCTTTGCTCAGTAACTCTGCAGAGAAATAGGTTTCATAGAGTTTTTCTGAATCGTTAAAACACTAAAAACTAAACTACCAACACCAAAACACATCAAATCAATCTCACAGTTGTCAAAATCTTAAACACTGTTCATCTGGTTAGGACATCATTTGCAAATCTGAATCTCCCATTTACCAAAACTCTAAACACTTTCTCAAACACAAAATTCATTTAGCAGTGTGGTGCACACAGGCTACAGAAGTTAAACACAACTAACACACTGTTGTCATCATTTACACCGTGCCACTTAAGATTGAAAACATGTGTCCAATCAGTGAACCCGATTACTAAACAGTATGAGTATGGTATGAGTGGATCCAACAGTGGGGCAATACAATAGAAGAGGAAGAGGAGTCCGTGTCAGAGGTGTTGGGCAAGGACGAAGACCAAGAAGATCATGTTCTGGTGCATTGCAATGAGGGAGGCAGGGCAACGTGTGCAACCAAACCTACGCAGGTTGCTACTATAATCCGGACCTTCAGAGAAGCAAACAGGTAAAAAGTTTACTCTCACTAAGAAGACAGTGAAAAATCATTTCTCCATGTTACTGTGTGTGAAAACCTGAAAACATGAGTGTGTGTACTTATATCCAAATGGTATTTTGTTTAGAATTGAAAGACGGCCACATGAGGGTGGAAGAACACGCATGTTCTCACAACGCCAGGAGCCACTTATTGTGGATATGGTCCGTCATAATAATGCAATTCGACTGCGTGAAATACAGCAGCAGATTATGGAAGACAACACACTTTTTGAGGGAATAAATCGTGTGAGTCTGTCAACGACTGACCGTGTCCTGCAACGCTACAGGATAAGAATGAAACAAGTTTATTGGGACCATTTGAACGAAACTGTGCCATCAGCAGCTATGGGGTTCTCCACCGCGATGTTACTGTTGGGCCATACAACAACGAACTTCTAGCAACATTCCTGGATGGTCTACAGGATGCTTTGCTTGAGCAGGGAGATCGCGAGTAAGCAGAGCATCATTTGGGACAATGGAGCTTTCACCGAGATTCAAGAACATGCAACTGGTTTCACAATGAGCAGCATTTTATGAATGTGTTTCTTCCTCCATACTCTCCCTTTGTGCACCCTACTGAGGAGTTTTTCTCAGCATGGAGATGGAAAGTCTACGACCGAAACCCTTACACAGGAAAATCTACTTCTAATTTTTGTCTGTAGGGTGTAATCGTTGCTAAGTTGTGTTTGCACATTGGCTGGTTTTGAGTGGTTTTTGATAGTGGTGCTTGATTTTGAGTAAAGTTAAAATAGTTTTAGATCAAATGTTTGGTTTTGCAAGACAGGTTGAAGGTTTTGTGAGTGTAGCTTGAATTTTGCAGTTTTAGGAAATGTGTTTTAGCAATTCAGAAAAACTAATGTGTTTTATTAGGATACCATGAATGAAGGTTACACGTCTACTAAAAGTTCCACCGTCCTGTAGCTGAAAAATCTGGAAAGTAGGCAAACCCCTTGTGTAGCATACAGCTGGGCTGTGGAACTAAATGCAAAGAAATATTACACTGAATCTTTGAGAGTACGAGAGCAGAGCTACACCACGAGACACAAGAAGGAACCATAAGCTGGACCTGACATGGATTAGCCTCCAAGCTAATGGCAAAACAGCCCTGTTTAAATATTTATGTTTGTTATGGGATAACTGTTTGACAAATGTTAACAATCTTAACTAATATAACTACTCACTTTACAGTTGTTTTCAATGAATTCACCTTTTGTCATGTGATGTTATTTCTTCTAGAAAAATTCACAAACTTAAAGTCAAAGTCACCTCAGAGCTCCACAAACCCAACACAAGAACTCAGTCACCAGTACTACTAACTACTCATGTTAGACTTTTTTTCCCGGGAACAAAGTGCTGGAGTTTCGTCCGTTTCCACTGAAGAAAGTCCCGTTAGGATTCAGAGGGAAGCAGCAGCTCACGGGACGCAGTTTTAAGCTGAAACTGATGTGGAACAAACTTCATCATCATCACTCACATCAAGTGCATTTACTGCTTTTCTGACTTTTCATATTTGGCACAATACTCAGTCCTCTTACTCTCACAAGCTTTACATGTGGGAAACAGCTTCCAGTCCTTCATATTGTGAGGTAAAGACCCTCCAATCAATAATCCCCTTTCCCCCTTAAAGAAGACAATATGGCAGAGTGGGCGCGCAGAGTGGGCACTGTTTCCCATCTGAGGAGTTCCCATTCTAGGTTTGAAATTGACCATAAGGTGTTTTATTAACCGCTCAGATGTTTCAGCATCATTTACATTAATGGTTGAAACAAACTAGAAATGAGTTTTTTTTATAAGGCCATTTACACTCTAATACTTACAGGTGTTGGATGCCTTAGTCATTCACTAATGTACTTGGTTAAGAAAGATTAGAGCCAAAGCTGTGTTAATAGTAACATGGTTAGAGTAGTAATAGTGCAACGAGCTGAATGTCCTCCACAGGCGTGTGGAGAGCAGAGACTAAATAAATATTTCAGATCAGATTTCTGCATCAACAAAAACAATAGCTTTGATTTACAAGACATGATTAGTTAGGCTTCAACGAGGGACACAGAATGATCTGTTATCCCTAAATACAACTCACAGTAAAAAGAATAAAAACAAAATATAAACAATATAAAAGTCAGTTTGAGTTTCACAGCAATCTGGTTAACTTTGGAGTTCAGCTTCCTCAAATGCTCTTTTAGGCTGCTTTAAAAACATGCAGCAGGTTACTGACTCATCAGTTTGCCAAAATATCATCATTAAATTCAAATGTGCCCAAAACCAGCTCAGTGGATACTGACTGAGTCTGTGAGCTAGCTTCTCATCTCAGGTATTCTTCAATCTGTGCCAGCAAAGCACTACAGAGTACATGCTGGCAAATAAATAACAGTAAAAAACATTGTGAGTGGTTAGTGGGGTAAAACCCACACGGTGTGAGCTGTGTGCGTTACAGAGAATTAAAAACATGACATTTGACAAACCAGGATTACAGATCCAGGTTCTGCAGCAATAATGCTACACAGAGACAACCTGTGACCTCTGCCTGTTCAGTGTGTGTGTGTGTGTGTGTGTGTGTGTGTGTGTGTGTGTGTGTGTGTGTGTGTGTGTGTGTGTGTGTGTGTGTGTGTGTGTGTATAGGGGGGTTATGCGAAGGGTTTGTTGGGGAGTCCGGTGATTGGCTCTGTTTTACACAGCGTTCTCTTCAGTCTGAGGTTCAGCGTTGGGTGGCTCCAGCAGAGTCTGCTGCACTGCAGAGATACAACAACATTCCTGTCAGACATTATTCTAACAGATCTGTGACAACTTGTTCTGAAAGCAAGGAAACAACTTCAGTGGTCCCTCGTTTATCGCGGGAGTTACGTTCTAAAAATAACCCGCGATAGGTGAAATCTGCAAGTAGCCAACTTTATTTTTTAAAGTTATTACAGATGTTTTTAAGTAAAACTCGTCACTACACACTTTATACACTTTTCTCATACAGGCTCAAAGTTCTGTACTGGACAGAGGACACGACACGAGATCGATTGACAATGGTCTACAGCCAATCAGGACACAGAACAATGCGCTGTAAAAAAGAAAAATTGGCACAAAAAAAATCAGTGAAACAGCGAAGCTCTGAAAGGTGAACCGCGTTATAGCGAGGGACCACTGTACATTTATATGCATTTATATAACAGGGGGGTGTGTACCTTGTGGTTCTGTGGCCACCACCGCTTCAGGGTTCTCGGCTTTAAGCATGTCAGTGTTCAGACTCTCTGCCAACACATAACAAACAGTTCACTATAAATACTTCGTTACTGTACTGCAGTACAATTTTCAGGTATTTGTATCTTTCTGACCACTTTTTGATTTTTACTTCCTACATTTGTAAACAAATATCTGTCCTTTCTACTCTTTACAGTTTCTAAACAGGCTTGTTATCAAAGCATCAGCTGTATCATCTACAGCATTTATACTCGGGGGCTGAAGTGTCCGTCTGTTTAGTCAGCATGTAGCCAGCGCAACGAGCATTAAGGGAAAAATGTTTCTACAAGGGTTCGATCAGCTCAACAAACATCAGCAAACACAAACTGTTTGTCACACAGTGTGTTGCTGGATTTCAAAGGAAGAGACAACACAGAGCTAAAGAAATAGTATTTTTTAACACCAGTATTTGTACTTTTACTTAAGTACAGAAAGTCTGTACTGTTGCCACCTCTATTCGTGACCAGCCAATTGGACTAGAAATGTAACTACAAAGAGGATGATCTGTTAGAGGTGATGTGTTAGAGGTGATGTGTTAGAGGTGATGTGTTAGAGGTGATGTGTTAGAGATGATCTGTTATCTCCTGGAGTTAATTCAGTCAACTCTGAGTGCGTTCACAACATGTGGTAGAAAGGCATCATCAGTGGAGCTTCAATATTAGCATTTGCATTTCATACTTGGTGTGATGGAGCTGAATAATTGATTATTCCATCAAGAAAAATAAATAAATAAACATTGACTGTTTTGATGATCAATTACTGATTTTTCAAAGGAAATGGAAATGATGACTCCATCGTATCTCCTGTTTTTGCTGAAAACTCTTGAAATATTGTAAAAGTAACGACAGCTCTATGAAGTTTAAATGGGAATTTTTAACATTTCCAACCAAGTCATCAGTGAATTAAAAATAGTGAGTATATTAATCCAGATGTAATGATAATAAAATATATTCATAGTCAGAGACATAAGGAGCGGCTGCTTGTATCTCTTAAGTCCTGCAATAATCCAGAAAAAGCACATTTAAATAAATCTACCATAAGAATTACAAACTGTTTATTTCTGTATAAGTTAGCAAACCCACAAATTCAACGAGGATCAAATACTTGAAGCTAACAGCAGCTCGCTTTTCATTTTATAGCAGTGTAGCAGTGAGGGCCCGCCCCCTCTGAACCACCTGTGCAGTGTAGCTTACGCTGAATACTGAAGCACAGCTTCTTCTTCTGGTAGGAAATGTAGCTGCTGACCGCACCCACCAGCGCCATGGCAACTACACTTGCAAACCCTGCGATGGTGCCCACTTCTGCTGTGTTCTCTGGAAACACACACACACACACACACACACACACACACACACACACACACACACACACAGCTCAGTTATAGGAGCACAGCAGACACAGAAACCTGCCACCACATTCCCTCGTGTGGAAAGAGCGTTTACATCTTTGGTGTAATGAAATGTTAAATATGTACCATGAAGTCTAACCTTTGCTTTTGCCGTTGCTGTCGTCAGGCTTGTAGGTCTCATCTCTGCTCAAATTGAACAAATCGTCGTCAGAGAGCATACCTGGGAGGAAACACAGTGAAGACGCAGCTGGATGTGAACTGAAACATGAGTGCATTTGATCTGTCAAACTCTATTTTGGTGTTCAGCATTTAAACACTGAAGCAGACAGCAGTGTGTCAGTGGGAGGAGGAGACGTGGGAGCAGAGGAGGACAACAATGAGCGCTCTGTGACAGAGAGTGGCTATCAGTGGCTTGGAGGAGTCCATTAATTCAGTTCAAACACATGAGAACTGAATGAATCACAAACAGAGTGATGAGATCGTCAGGTTTTAATGACGGCTTTAAAAGCTTCTATAGAAACTTCACAGACACTAACAAATTCTTGAAATGCACTTTCGTTTCTTCTGTTCTCTCATTTAAAAACAAAATAATTTCATCTGACCAATGATCCAGTGTCATTATGCAGCTGGGACATTAGGCAGGGTGTAACTAAATCCTGCAGCTTGCAGCAGTTTTCAATCCAGTGACAAAAACACCAAACAAGAGGCTGATTAGCATTAAATCGTTACATGCAATAAATTCAAAGTTGCCCCTCTTTGTCTACGTTTGGAACAGATGCAACGGAGACACAGCTAAGCAGTAAAAATTAAGAAATGAGATGGCAGAAAGAAGGAGAAGTGAGATGGAGATGAGTGGACGGACAGATAACTCCTTTAGACTGACACGGTGCCAAGGACGAGCACTGAGGCCTCGTGTATTTTACGAATCAGGCCACATTTTGGTGCCACTCATGGCTCCAACTTTAAGAACAGCGGCTTTCACACCATGCACCAAACTGACTTTCGACAGTCAAAAGGAACCTAAGGAAGCTTAAGCTAACACAAACCTGCAGAAACACGGACAAACAGGAAACAGATAAATGACATGTTCTCATTTGAAATGAGAAATCTCGCCATTTAATGAAGGCGGATGATTTAGGAGTCAGGTTGATCTTATGCAGGACACCATCACCCACCTCCCTTCCCCACGTTCTTATCCTTGCCATTAATGTCATTGCTGGGGTCTAAGGCATCAGCCAGGTTAAAGTCATCACTGGCTGCTGGGGTAAAAAGATCAAACGTCTGTGTTAGAGCAAAAAAAGGAAGCAGAGATCAAATAAACAATACTGTTAAAAGAAAGAAAAAACAACTAATTACACTCTAATTAAACCAAGTGACTACACTTCCCTTATGCTTTGGTTACTGTGTGTCGTTGGCCTGTTTACTGCACTGGCCTGTGGATGCTTGTGTCTTTATGTTGTATAAAGCGATCTGAATGCTCAAGTACAGCAGTATAAGAACCAGCCCATTCACCATCACGGTGCATCAACAGCTGAGCACGAGTACGATGTTGAACAGGAAAGTGCTGCAACATTTTTACCTGTTGCAGCAGGTAAAAGGCAATTATGGAGATATTCTATATGTGAATGCTTCATGCTGTGTATCGTGCTTCTCTGAGGTTCATCACTCACTGCAAACCTCACACTCACCACTGTGAGTTATACTCCGAGGTAGGATGGGCTGCTTTGGCCAGTCGCAGGAACTCTCATTTATACAGTTTTAAGGCAATAGTTGGATTCCTGCATATGCTGCCTGGTTGCGGTGAAACATGCTGGTCATTA
Organism: Rhamphochromis longiceps; assembly: GCF_057381845.1. NCBI lineage: Eukaryota > Metazoa > Chordata > Actinopteri > Cichliformes > Cichlidae > Rhamphochromis > Rhamphochromis longiceps. Next base: position 67,983,301 of record NC_140559.1, on the reverse strand, counting down.
TTCTCTTCGTCTGCATGATTACTTGTTGCTTTCTGTTCCATTTGCCCAAAATGAACCTTTCCAAAAGAGCTTTCGTCCATTTAGCCCCGTCGGCTTGGAACGAACTGCAGAACGACTGGAAAACGACTTCATTTCATTAAGTGCTTTGAAATCTAAACTATGAATCCTAAAAGGCCAAGTCCATAACATGCAGCTGTGTCAATTCAGTGATTGTCATTTTAACTGAACTTTGAAATTTATATTTGCATTTTATTGAATTTTATCTTTACTTTATTTTCATTTTATTCTTGCATGTGTGTTGTTGCTGCCTGTGTTTGAGGAATTTCTTTAACTGTGAGACACTTTCTGCTTCTTGGTCAGGTCTCTTTTGAAAAAGAGGTTTTTAATCTCAATCGGATCTTCCTGGTTAAATAAAGGTTAAATAAAATAAATAATAAGTGAAATGTTCAGCATTAAACTGAGAGCTTCTCTTAGACAGGCAGCCTGGATTCTTTGCCCGCTGCCTCGGGGGGAGCTGTTGTAACCCCGGACAGGTCACCAGTGTCGCAGAGCTGATGCAGAGAGACAGGAGTCATTTTTGTGAATCTGGTGGAGACAGCCAGTGTCAAAAGGCTCTGATGTTTTTAAAAGACACTGACCGCCAAGATAAATTATTTCCATTACCATATCACCTCTTCAAAACCAATATTGTTCACCATTTCCATATCACAGTTTCCAAACCTCAGTCCCGGTACACCTAACTTTTCCCTTGATTAATTTAAAAGCCTCTAAGCCCAGGTCCAACCTTGCTGGTCAATCAACCCGCTTCAGGAACGCCCTCACCGATAGCGGTCAAATTTCTAGGCCCTATGTTAATTTAAAAGTGGTCCCCGTGAGTTGACCGGAAGCCCCACTCGTGGGCGCTTTCGAATCCCGTCTGCGCCATTAGCTTTACCTGTCAATCACGTTCAAACGGGACCACCCGGGTCCAACCCTGTCGGTCAAACGGTGCAAGAAAAGTGGTACTTGACCACTGATTATTAACGACTGTCCCTATCTGTCACGGGTATCACCCGGATAACCCTGTCGTCGCAGGAAATTGCAGCGCGTCCGCCGCAAGATGGAGCCATCACAGTCAGAACATTTTGCACCCCTAGAAGTCCAACGTCCGTCCTAAAATTTATTTAAATACGTTTAAAAGCACCACTGTGGGGATTCCACAGCTGAATTATCTGGTGCCCGAGTCCAACTCTGCTAATCAATACAGGAATATATCCCTTAACCAAATATCCTAACCTCATATCGCTTTTCTTGGCTGACGTAACACACACACACACATTACACACCAACATCAAACATACATCACAACAATTAATAAATCCACCCCAGTATTAACAACAATGAGCTTTCATCAAATATCCCCAAACTTTACTTTTATTTATCCCAAATTACCCAAAATTATCATGGACATGTCACCTGAAATCTACTTAACAGATTTTATAATTTAGTTTAATTTCCACTAGTGAGCCACTTTAATGGTAACAATCATCAATTCAGTGGACAACTAATTTAGAATTCATCCAATGTACACAATTTTCAACAGGCTTGCGGTTACATATACTCTTTTAGACCGGTCTGTTGTCCAACTCATATCAGATTGTACCTTAAGGTCCAAATTAGTCCCCTCAGCCGCACAAGAATCCGGGTCACGGCACCAAGTGTTAGAAACTGTTCTTTTGATTCTTAGGGCCAAAAAGACACGGCTCAAAAGTGGTCTTTTACTTAAAAAAAATTAAAAAGATCTTTATTTACATATCCCGGGATATGGAGACACACAGAAATGCCTGCTCACAAGCAGAAAACAGGAAGCCAGGTTATTTATGTACCTCTCGACGTCACATACGTCACACACAGTTTCATTACACACAAAACTTCTTCTATTCAGTTCCTCTTTTCTGCGTCTGATTTATTAATATGCCTGTGCACTAAAACTTCCTGTGCAGCTTGCAATAACTTCCCCTTTCTAAGGTCTGTTGCCAGGGCAACCTGTCTAGACTTAGTCTCACTCTGTCGGTTCCTCATATTCTACAAAAAACATGCAGTTTCTGGTCAGCCTGTAACCTAGTTTTACACTGAAGTCTGGGCCTCTCTTATATAAACCAATAATAATCAGCATATAAGCATTTAAGATTAGATATTTATTACCTAACAAATGTAAAGCGCAGTGAGGGGAGCCTGAGAGCTACATAAACTGCATTGAGCTGAATTCACTCGGCCATCAGAGACTGTTATGTTTTCTAGAATTAATACTTTTATTTCCTAAATGTTGCTCCTGGCACCCTCCCCATTATAATAACTACAGCAGCAATGAACTAATAGAAACTAAAAACTAAATGAACGTACTAACTGCAGTAAATAAATCTGTCTGCATGTTACAACCAGCTACTACCAAGAGGAAACTGACAGTCAGTACACAGACTCCACCAGGCGCTCCTAACTAAGGAAACCAGGTTTCATGGTGAGTCTAGGAATGTTTTCAAAGAAGTAACAGCTTCAGCTGCTGGATACGTGTGCCGAGACAATCTAGATAAAAATATTCTTCTTTTACCTCCTAATATGTTCTGCAAATTCAAAATAAGTCAATGTTTGAGCGTGAGAAAATTCTCATGTTTTCTCTACACCAAAACCTCGACGTGCCGAATGGTTTAAAAGCTCTGATTAATCGGAAGTGGGCGTGGCTGCTGTTCACCGATTTATTCAGAGATGTAAAAATTGAACTCTTGAGATTTCAGGTAACAAAGCCCGTTCGCTCTGCAGCTAACCCACAGGCCTCAGGAGGGGAGTTGGGCTGCTTTCTTTCACCTGGCTTGGGTTTGGGCTTCGCTGGGGCCTTGGTGGCTGCAGGGACCCTGGGGAAAACCTTGGGTGGGACTTTGGTGGTGGTGGTGGTGACATCGTTAAAGAAATCCTCCAGTTTAAAGTCTGAGAGAAAAAAACAACAACACAGTTACAATCAGATTTGTTGTAGCGCACAGATTTTCTTGTCCCACATTTATTCAGACCTAAAATGACTCTGTGCAAAGATGCTGTCAAGTTCTCACCTCCGCCTGCTCCTCCTGATGGTGCTGTTTGCTTTTTTGTAGGTGCTGGTGTCACTGTTATACAAGTCAGAATAACATGTAATGGTCAATATGTTTACTGCCATCACTCATGAGATGATAGCAGATAATCACAGTTTATTTATTCAGTCACACTAGATACCTTTCTGCCTGGCTGCGTGTTTCAAATCATGAACAAATAAGTAAAATCTTACAGTTTTCATTTGTGAAAAATGCAAACATCTCTAAGTGATGGAGCTGAAATAGTCTGAAGCTGGGTTTCATCCAGCAGTACAGGACTGACACCGACTCTGCCCAGTATGGAGCCAGTCCAGGTTACTGGGCTGTAGGTGGATGGGACCAGTTCCTTTAGGGGATCAGGACTGTTCAGGCCTCACGGAGCCATTACCAGCAGGTTCACTGGTGCTGCTGGGTGCTCACAGGGTGTCTGGCATCCAAAATGGTGAAACAAGCTCCATATAGAGGTAGAGCTGGGCGATAGAACGATAACGATATGTATCGCGATATAACTTTTACTCGATAGAGAAATTAAGCTATCGCGATAGACCTCGCCGCTCTTGTCCTCTTTAAAAATAAATAAATAAATAAATTAAAAAATTAAAAAAAGGTCAGCCAATCCAAATTAAGTAGCGCAGAGCCGAACCAATCACGTCACGTGACTTGTTACGTACAGCACAAGTGCCAAGCTGCACGTGTGTTTGTTTGGGAAGCAGCCAGCGGGTAATGGAGCCAGCGCGTAATGGAGGAAATGAGTGTGCCGACTAGAAAATTCAACCGAGCGTGACCGAAGAAAAACCGGATGATGGTTGCAACGCCGGAGAGATTGTCGAACAGAAGAGCCATAGAAGTTCCGTAGTGTGAAGGTATTTCGGCTATTTCAAGTCTGACAAAAAACAGAGTAGCGTGCACTGTAAATTGTGCCGAAAGCAAGTCTGGAAATACAATAAACTGGTGCATGCGTCACACTGTGCGCCATGTTATTGTTTTGGTGAAATGAATTTCTACAATACTGTTACTGTTAATTCTACTCTCTGCAGTGTTTAAATGCTTACATATACACAGTTACTGTCCGTCCACACATACGACTCGGTTCTGCTTCTATGCCCCAGCTTTGTTTACTTTTTCCCACTGAGGCTTCTAGACTTCTGATTGGCCAACATTTCTGCACGGTTAGGAATCTAGCGCCACCTGCTGCTTTGGCATGTTCATAGCAGCGTTTTCCTTCATTTCTGCTTTTATGTGTGGACGGGATTATTTTTTAAAACGGAAACGGAAAATCTCAGTTTTCAAAAATACCCGTGTACGTGTGGACGTAGCCTCAGTCTCTGACTGGAAGCGCTAATTCGTCATTCGGCTTTTGTCAGACTAAAGTAATTGTTAAAACTGTTTGAAAAGCTAAGCTATACAACAAGGAGAGATTGAGAATTTCCTTTTAGTTCTCAGTTTATTTGATATTGACAAAAGTTAGTCAGTTTTGTCTGTTCTTCTGTAAAACAAATTAATATTTTGTTTGTAAGTGGAATTGACAATTTAGTCTGTTTCGTTTGTTCTATTTTGAAACTTAAACGCTTTAGCGGCTGCCTTTTGTGTAGTTTGCAATATTTGCCTTTATTTATCTGAAAAAGTCTCATGTTCCTGAAGTACATGTACCCTGTTGAACTTATTATGGGAAATAAATATTTAAATAAAAACAAGCTGCTGATTATTTCACATTTTACTTGTGAGCAACGGCACATTTAAATCTTACAAATATAGTTATTTGGCTTATATCGTGATAGATATCGTTATCGCCTGAAATGAAAAAAACATATCGTGATATGAAAAAATCTCATATCGCCCAGCTCTATATAGAGGAAAACAAAGGCACTGAATACGCTCTGCTGCTGGACAGACACAGCTTTGCAGACTACATCTCCACAGTCTCAATCAAAGCTGTAGACATTTAACACATTTGTGTGGTAAGATTTTAGTCATTTGTTTGTGATCCCAAGAGAAAAGTAAAAGTCAAATGTAATGGTGGCATTTGTACACACAGGAAGTTGTCTGAAAGAGGAAATGCTGAACTTTAAACTTGTGCATATATGATCGGTTTTTATTCAGATTCCCTTTCAGGTGTGTTGGCATCAGTTTGTGTTTGGATTGGAGCTCTTAAAGGTTGCACACATATCTGACTTTATGCTTGTGGATCATATATACAGTAATATCACTGACACTGAGAGGCAGCCTCAAATTTGCATCTATATAACTAAAAAAACAAACTGCAGGTTTGACACAAATCTTATGACAAATACAGCATATTTCATTCCAATGAAACTAACTAAGCTCATACAATAACCAGAAATGGAAATGTGACTTTATTACATCATGTCATCTTGTGTACTCAGTTTCTCCATCACAGTAGCTGTTGGTGCAGCTCTGTCTGCTAATCTTGCATCAACTGATGCCTTTAAACTGGGGCCATGTTGGACGAGGGAAACGCCCAGACACAGAACAGCTGGTCACCCGGTCACGGTGAGAGTTTTAAACCAGAAACAGCTGAGTGGTGTTTCACTGTGCTTACGTGGTTTATTGTCTGCATCACCCAGAGCATCCTCCAGGGTGAAGTCCTGAGACAGAACTGCAGGGCAGGTGAGAGAGAGGAATGCATTTAGGAAAACACAATCACGTTGTTACTAAGTTTGTACATAAACAAGGAATTTCTCTTGATGTCCTGGTGCAAGAACAAGAAATTCTGCAGCAGGACGCCAAACAGCCAAATTTCAGCGTAAAGAAGAACAAGAAGTACTGAGGTGATGGTCCCTGATGTCAGCATCATCAAGTGTGTCTGGGATTACAGGCAGAAGCATGTGAAGAAGCCCACATCCACAGAGAGACTCTCACTCAGAGAGAGACAGAGAGAGAGAGAGACACTCACTCAGAGAGAGAGAGAGAGAGAGAGAGAGAGAGAGAGAGAGAGACACTCACTCAGAGAGAGAGACAGAGAGAGAGAGAGACACTCACTCAGAGAGAGAGAGACTCACTCACTCAGAGAGAGACACTCACTCAGAGAGACACTCACTCAGAGAGAGAGAGAGAGAGAGAGAGAGAGAGAGAGACACTCAGAGAGAGAGAGAGAGAGAGAGAGACACTCAGAGAGAGAGAGAGAGAGAGAGAGAGAGACTCACTCACTCAGAGAGAGAGAGAGAGAGAGAGAGAGAGACTCACTCACTCAGAGAGAGAGAGACTCACTCACTCAGAGAGAGAGAGAGAGAGAGACTCACTCACTCAGAGAGAGAGAGACTCACTCACTCAGAGAGAGAGAGAGAGAGAGACACTCACTCAGAGAGAGAGAGAGAGAGAGACACTCACTCAGAGAGAGAGAGACTCATTCAGAGAGAGAGAGACACTCACTCAGAGAGAGAGAGACTCATTCAGAGAGAGAGAGACACTCACTCAGAGAGAGAGAGAGAGAGTCATTCAGAGAGAGAGAAAGACTCTCATTCAGAGAGAGCGAGAGAGAGAGAGACTCAGAGAGAGAGAGACTCTCATTCAGAGAGAGAGAGAGACTCTCACTCAGAGAGAGAGAGACTCTCACTCAGAGAGAGAGAGAGAGAGAGAGACTCAGAGAGAGAGAGAGAGAGAGAGAGACTCAGAGAGAGAGAGAGCGAGAGAGAGAGAGACTCAGAGAGAGAGAGAGCGAGAGAGAGAGAGACTCAGAGAGAGAGAGAGCGAGAGAGAGAGAGACTCAGAGAGAGAGAGAGCGAGAGAGAGAGAGACTCAGAGAGAGAGAGAGCGAGAGAGAGAGAGACTCAGAGAGAGAGAGAGCGAGAGAGAGAGAGACTCAGAGAGAGAGAGAGCGAGAGAGAGAGAGACTCAGAGAGAGAGAGAGCGAGAGAGAGAGAGACTCAGAGAGAGAGAGAGAGAGAGAGAGACTCAGAGAGAGAGAGAGAGACACTCACTCAGAGAGAGAGAGAGACTCACTCACTCAGAGAGAGAGAGAGACTCACTCACTCAGAGAGAGAGAGAGAGAGAGACTCAGAGAGAGAGAGAGACTCAGAGAGAGAGAGAGAGAGAGAGAGAGAGAGAGACTCAGAGAGAGAGAGAGAGAGAGAGAGAGAGAGAGAGAGACTCAGAGAGAGAGAGAGAGAGAGAGAGAGACACTCACTCAGAGAGAGAGAGAGAGACTCAGAGAGAGAGAGAGAGACTCAGAGAGAGAGAGAGACTCAGAGAGAGAGAGAGAGAGAGAGAGAGAGAGAGAGAGAGAGACTCAGAGAGAGAGAGACTCAGAGAGAGAGAGAGAGAGAGAGACACTCACTCAGAGAGAGAGAGAGAGAGACTCAGAGAGAGAGAGAGAGAGAGAGAGACACTCAGAGAGAGAGAGAGAGAGACTCAGAGAGAGAGAGACTCAGAGAGAGAGAGACACTCACTCAGAGAGAGAGAGAGAGACTCAGAGAGAGAGAGACTCAGAGAGAGAGAGAGACTGAGAGAGAGAGAGAGAGAGAGAGACACTCACTCAGAGAGAGAGAGAGAGAGACTCAGAGAGAGAGAGAGAGAGAGAGAGAGAGAGAGAGACACTCACTCAGAGAGAGAGAGAGAGAGACTCAGAGAGAGAGAGAGAGAGAGAGAGAGAGAGAGACACTCAGAGAGAGAGAGAGAGAGACTCAGAGAGAGAGAGAGAGAGACTCAGAGAGAGAGAGAGAGAGAGACTCAGAGAGAGAGAGAGAGAGACTCAGAGAGAGAGAGAGAGAGACTCAGAGAGAGAGAGAGAGAGACTCAGAGAGAGAGAGAGAGAGACTCAGAGAGAGAGAGAGAGAGACTCAGAGAGAGAGAGAGAGAGAGAGAGAGAGACACTCACTCAGAGAGAGAGAGAGAGACTCAGAGAGAGAGAGAGAGAGAGACACTCACTCAGAGAGAGAGTGAGAGAGACTCAGAGAGAGAGAGAGAGAGAGAGACTCAGAGAGAGAGAGAGACTCAGAGAGAGAGAGAGAGAGAGAGAGACTCAGAGAGAGAGAGAGAGAGACTCAGAGAGAGAGACTCAGAGAGAGAGAGAGAGAGAGAGACTCAGAGAGAGAGAGAGAGAGAGAGACTCAGAGAGAGAGAGAGAGAGACTCAGAGAGAGAGAGAGAGACTGACTCAGAGAGAGAGAGAGAGACTGACTCAGAGAGAGAGAGACTCAGAGAGAGAGAGAGAGAGAGAGAGAGAGAGACTCAGAGAGAGAGAGAGAGAGAGACTCAGAGAGAGAGAGAGAGACTGACTCAGAGAGAGAGAGACTCAGAGAGAGAGAGAGAGAGAGAGAGAGAGAGACTCAGAGAGAGAGAGACTCAGAGAGAGAGAGAGAGAGAGAGAGACTCAGAGAGAGAGAGAGAGAGAGAGAGACTCAGAGAGAGAGAGAGAGAGAGACTCAGAGAGAGAGAGAGAGAGAGAGAGACTCAGAGAGAGAGAGACTCAGAGAGAGAGAGACTCAGAGAGAGAGAGAGACTCAGAGAGAGAGAGAGAGAGAGAGAGAGAGAGAGAGAGACTCAGAGAGAGAGAGAGAGAGAGAGAGAGAGAGAGAGAGACTCAGAGAGAGAGAGAGAGAGAGAGAGAGAGAGAGAGAGACTCAGAGAGAGAGAGAGAGAGAGAGAGAGACTCAGAGAGAGAGAGAGAGAGAGAGAGAGAGAGACTCAGAGAGAGAGAGAGAGAGAGAGAGAGAGACTCAGAGAGAGAGAGAGAGAGAGAGAGAGAGAGACTCAGAGAGAGAGAGAGAGAGACTCAGAGAGAGAGAGAGAGAGAGAGAGAGAGAGAGACTCAGAGAGAGAGAGAGAGAGAGAGAGAGACTCAGAGAGAGAGAGAGAGAGAGAGAGAGAGAGAGAGAGAGAGAGAGACTCAGAGAGAGAGAGAGAGAGAGAGAGAGAGAGACTCAGAGAGAGAGAGAGAGAGAGAGAGACTCAGAGAGAGAGAGAGAGAGAGAGAGACTCAGAGAGAGAGAGAGAGAGAGAGAGAGAGAGAGAGAGACTCAGAGAGAGAGAGAGAGAGAGAGAGAGAGAGAGAGACACTCAGAGAGAGAGAGAGAGAGAGAGACACTCACTCAGAGAGAGAGAGACTCAGAGAGAGAGAGAGACTCAGAGAGAGAGAGAGAGAGAGAGAGAGACACTCACTCAGAGAGAGAGAGACTCAGAGAGAGAGAGAGAGAGAGAGACACTCACTCAGAGAGAGAGAGAGAGAGACTCAGAGAGAGAGAGAGAGAGAGAGACTCACTCAGAGAGAGAGAGAGAGACTCAGAGAGAGAGAGAGAGAGAGAGACACTCACTCAGAGAGAGAGAGAGAGAGACTCAGAGAGAGAGAGAGAGAGAGAGACACTCACTCAGAGAGAGCGAGAGAGAGACTCAGAGAGAGAGAGAGAGAGAGAGAGACACTCACTCAGAGAGAGAGAGAGAGAGACTCAGAGAGAGAGAGAGAGAGAGAGAGAGACACTCACTCAGAGAGAGAGAGAGAGAGACTCAGAGAGAGAGAGAGAGAGAGAGAGACACTCACTCAGAGAGAGCGAGAGAGAGACTCAGAGAGAGAGAGAGACTCAGAGAGAGAGAGAGAGAGAGACTCAGAGAGAGAGAGAGAGAGAGACTCAGAGAGAGAGAGAGAGAGAGACTCAGAGAGAGAGAGAGACTCAGAGAGAGAGAGAGAGAGAGACTCAGAGAGAGAGAGAGACTCAGAGAGAGAGAGAGAGAGACTCAGAGAGAGAGAGAGAGAGACTCAGAGAGAGAGAGAGAGACTCAGAGAGAGAGAGAGAGACTCAGAGAGAGAGAGAGACTCAGAGAGAGAGAGAGACTCAGAGAGAGAGAGAGAGAGAGACTCAGAGAGAGAGAGAGACTCAGAGAGAGAGAGAGAGAGAGACTCAGAGAGAGAGAGAGAGAGACTCAGAGAGAGAGAGAGAGAGAGACTCAGAGAGAGAGAGAGAGAGACTCAGAGAGAGAGAGAGAGAGACTCAGAGAGAGAGAGAGAGAGACTCAGAGAGAGAGAGAGAGAGACTCAGAGAGAGAGAGAGAGAGAGAGAGAGAGAGAGAGAGAGAGAGAGAGAGACACTCACTCAGAGAGAGCGAGAGAGGTAAAGAAACACAGAGAGGGCAGTGAGGGTGTCAGAGTCACTGTTGGATTGTCATTGATGCTCATAGGTAGGGCTGCTCGATTATGGCAAAAATGATAATCACGATTATTTTCACTGAAATTGAGATCACGATTATTTGACGATATTTATTTAACCCTTTAAGACCTACTATGGAACCAAGTCCACCAGAGCTTATATTATTTATTTTTTTTTTTTACATGCTGTAGTGCCATTTGTGGGAGCATTTCAAGTTGCTATACATCAATACAACTGTTATAGCCCATATTTTAATAATATGTATGCATTAAGTCCATAGTAATTACATAAATTGCAAAAAAGTGCAATAAACTACAAAAAAAATTGAAAATCGCTTTTGTTTTGTTTACATATATTTCTACTTGGAGAAATTTAAGAGGTTTATCCCTCAAAACTTTAAATACAATAAAGTTGCAAAAAATAGTTTCCCACCACAGGAAATTTATTTTGAGTGTCTTCATAGTTTTATTTTGGAGATACAGCAATTTTTATATACTGCAGGAAAAACAAAAAACAATCCTATGATGCAAATTTGCAAAGAAAACAGCATGTGCATCATTTCACTGTGGGAAGTGTTACGAACAGCTGATAGGATCGGCAAAGCGTGTTTCTGGAATATTATGTTTTTGTTCCTGCAAGCGCTTTTTATGCAATTTTTGCAAAGCTATATGTGAAACGAAACCGTGACCGAGGACAAGCTGATGGCATAAGATGTAAGTACAACTCCTCCGGTTTCATATGCAAAACAAATTATTGCGCTAGCTTACACGGTTCAGGTTCTACAGGGATTTAAAAATAGTTACACAAAACGGAGCGTGCTGCTCTGACCGGCTTTAAAGGGTTAACAATGACTTTAAAAAATAATATAAAATAGTGTGCAACACCACTGAAGTTTTTTTTTTTTTTAAACTCTCTTTTCAACCAACGGCAGTCACTCTCCAAATAACTTCTGCTTAGCTTTCCGAGCTTCCCTCGGGTCCTCTTAATCAGCGGTCTCCACCCTTTTTTGCGCCACGGACGGTTTATGCCCGACAATATTTTCACAGACGGCCTTTAAGGTGTCGCGGATAAATGAGGGAGGGGCTAATAATCGGCTCAGTCATTTTTAATGATCGTTGAAAGCCCAGATCGTAATCGTGATTAAAATTCGATTAATTGAGCAGCCCTACTCATAGGTATATAATTGATTGTGCAATGATAGAATGTCTGATCCTTAGTAGTCTGCAAAGGCTCTGTGTACGTTCACTCCTCCTTTCCTGAGTGTTCTGGCACACCACACGTCCTAAGGTCACGAGAGAGGTCGTAGCTTCTCTTTCTCTGTTTAGGTAAAAGTGCCTTTTGTTTAGGTGAACTGCTGGACTCAGGCACCAGCAGATCTAGGAGTCACAGGGTCACATCTTCACACACGGTACTCTGTTCACATACATGCCTGTTTGAGACGTCATATGTTAATGAACCTATGAATATTCATGTACCTCAATAAAGAGCAGTGCTACGGGGGAGCTGGGGTTGGAGCGGCAGGAACGGCGTTCGTCTCATTCATGTCCCTCGTGCACGAGATCACAAAGAGTTCTGCCTGCCGTCCCATGTTTGCTAGCTGCAGTAGAACAGTCTCAGCTGTTCCAGCAACAGGTTTGTGCCTGGACAGAGCTATCAGAGGGGAATGCCTAAAGGAAACTACATGACCTAGAGTCCTCTACATCCCCCAGAGACATAAACAGGAAACTCATAAGCACATCAAACTGAGACTAGGAACCATGACCTACTTTATGGAACTGCAGATTTCAGGACTTGGCACCTGCACACAGTGCCAACGCTACCAGCACCTGGTTTAACCTCCTAAGACCCGAGCTCTTCCACAGCAGCATTTTTGATTTCTCTTTGATGTTTGGGCTGATTGGGGCCCGATGAATGTAAAAACAAAGAATTACCAGATTTATTTATTTTTTTTACTTTATTTTTGTTTTTATGAAAAGTCAGAGCCACATGTGAGGACATTTGTTTAAAATTTTGATAGAACAGTTTAATGTCCTCGTCAGTGGACATCAGGCCCTCGTAGAGCACAACTGAGTATTTTGGTCTAAATAACCAAAATGTGATGTCCACATATGTGGACGCCAGGTCCCAGGAGGTTAAGGACCTTGATCTTAATTGGTCACTAAACTCGCCTGACCTTAAGCCCATAGTGAAGAGGAAGATGTAATATGCCAGAGCTAACAATGAAGAAGAGCTGAAGGCCACAATCAGAGCATCCTGGGCTCTCATCACACCGGAGCAGACATCCTATCATGATTATATACCTCTAAGATTATATGATTATATGTTTCTAAGCATAGATGACAATCCAAAGCTAGAACCCTGACATCGTTTCCATTAGTTGTCCGATACAATCATCAGAATCAAAAGACATAAACAGTCTGTATGGACTGAATGTAAACATTATACAACTTTCCCTTTTTGAATGGAATTGGTGACATACATCAACTTTCTGATGATATTCTAATTCTATGACCAGCACCTGTGTTTGGCAGCAATAAGCTGCACGTTGTTTTCACTGCACCAGGCCGTCTGCCTCCTATAGCACCAGTTGATGTACTGGTTTAAAGTTTATTAGCGTAAATGCACTGATCAAAAACATTAAAGGAAACTGGGCCGCGGTTAAGGCTTCCTGTGCCCATCATCCATCCGAGCCCGGGTAGTTTTCAGGATAGTGTCATCCCTCCATTCCCTCCCATTGTCTGCCATTTTGCTTTGTGCCACACACGCTGTGAAATTCCTGCCACAGAAAAGAGTCCGACAACAAATACTGAAGAATGACAAGAATTTTATCACAGGTGTTGCCAGGTCATCTGTGAGCTCACTGTGGTGCGGTCATCTTTGTCTGCTCTGTCTGCCAATCCAAATAAATTAGCACGAGTCGAGAAACGTTTTATATTTCTCTACTGTGCAATATATGTGTGTGTGTGTGTGTGTGTGTGTGTGTGTGTGTGTGTATATATATATATATATACACACACACACACAGGGTATATTAGTTGATGATGATGGAAGCTGCAGCTGCAGATAAGAAGCTCCAGAAAATCTGCTGTAAAACTTCATCTTTCCTACATGTCCTATAAGAGAAGCTAACATGTGACATTAGTCTAAAGTTATTGACCTTGTTCAGCTTCATGCAACTAATCCTAAATACAGTAACTCAAATTTCAGCTGGTTCCAGTGAACAAACACTGGTGTGCGTGGACTTAAAATGTAGGTTTGGGGTATACAACATTTCCATTATCCAAACCTCACTTACACTACAACGTTTACCAACCACAGCTAACTACTGACCTTAACTTACCCATTATTAAACAACATCATGATTAAAGCGTGTGCCATACATTCTTCACTCTACCATTCAGTCACATTTTGCTCATTTAAATCTTCCGGTTTTCATACAACAAATCAACTCATGACTAAATTAAATCGTCGGGTTTTCAGTGATTCGCCTTCACCTGAAAACCGGTCACATCATCCTCCATCACCGAGCACGAGAACCATTTCCAGTAGTGCACGTGCAGCTGCGACGCACAGAGGTGACGGGGTGTTGTCTCTTTGATCTTTTCCGTGGATCTGCATCCAGAACTACAGGGACCAAAGCAAGTCACTCCAGCTGCTGAACTATAAGCAGTAAAGCTTTGTAGAGGCTGAAAACCGTACGACACGTTTCAGGCCGACGGACCGTTATTCGGCCTTAAACCGAAGTGTGGCACAAAGGGAGAGCCGGCGGGGTGAGGTGTGCGGGACAAAGCTTACCTTGGAGCGGCAGCAGCAGCGGCAGCAGCACACACAGAGCGCACAGAGAGCGGTGAGCCATGGCTACGAGTCCACACGAGCCGAGACGAGGTGCAGAAACAACGAGCGATCAGCGGGCGTGTTGGCACTCAGCGTGTCCGAAAGCCGCATCCAGGGCGTTCCCCACGGCTAGCTGAGACACACCCACTCTGCGCCACTTCCGGTTGCTTTTAAAACAAAAGTCCTCTCATTAGAGAGATGTTGCATTAGTTTATCTCGTCATTAGCGCAAGTACACTGAACAAGGGTTATGAATAGGTTTTACTATTATTTTATCGAAAAACTCCACGATCGCATACACGGTTCCAACAGAGCACGTTTAGTCGGTGTGCTTACTATTCATGTTATTTTTTTATTTTGTGCTAAGTGAGGGTGGGGTTTATTGCTGTCAAGTTCTGGCCCCTGTGTTGGTTACTTTGATAGGTCCAGACAACTCGCCCAGGAGACACCCAGGAGGTATCCTTGCGAAATGCCTGAACTAACTCCACTGGCTCTCCACTCCTCCACTCGAGTCTATACTTTGAGCCCCTCCCGAATGGGTGAACTCCTCACCCTATTTCTAAGGGAGAGGCCAGCCACCCTTCGAAGAAGGCCCACTTCTGATGATTGTACCTGCAGTGTTGTTCTTTTAGTCACAAACTCTGGGTAGTGATCGTAGGTGAGAGTAAGGACATAGAGTGACTGGTAAATCCAGAGCTTCGCTTTTACGTTCAGTTCTCTCTTCATCACTGCAGCCAATTCATCTATCAAACGCTTGCTCCCCTCTCCCTTCACTTGAAGCCCAGAGATACCTAGGCAGCACGGTGGCACGGTGGTTAGCACTGTTGCCGCACAGCAAGAAGGTCCTGAGTTCAATTCCACCATCAGGCCGGGGTCTTTCTGTGTGGAGTTTGCATGTTCTCCCCGTGTTTGCGTGGGTTCCCTCCGGGTACTCCAGCTTCCTCCCACCGTCCAAAGACATGCAGCTTGTGGGGATAGGTTAATTGGATAATCCAAATTGCCACTAGGTGTGAATGTGCGAATGAATGTGAGTGTGAATGGTTGTCTGTCCCTGTGTGTTGGCCCTGCGACAGACTGGCGACCTGTCCAGGGTGTACCCCGCCTCTCGCCCTATGACAGCTGGGATAGGATCCAGCGCCCCCCGCGACCCTGAAAAGGAGATGCGGAAGCAAATGGATGGATGAATCTCAAAAAACTCAAAATCACTGAGTTTGTTGGACAAAAAGGCAATGAAAGCAAAAGCTAAACAAAAACAGTAAAATAAGAACTATGCACAGAGCACATTACTGACCACACTCATGGGGACACTGTTTGGCATCTTTCTCAAAGACTGGAGGAGCCACAGATTAATGTATGAGGTTCTCTATCACAACCACAACAAAGGTTTTTCCCCCAAAGATGATTCGTTGTTTTATTAAAAGTATCGACAGTTTCTACATATGACCTGCTCCTTAAACTGATTACAAAATCAGAAACACAACACACACAGGCCCCAGTACAAAAACACTTTTTTCTTTCCTTGAGTTTTTGTTTACATTTGTTGAGACACGTCAGCATTTTAATAAAAGTGAGAAGGGCTGTGACACACGTGGGGAATACAGAGAAGTGCCGTTGCATTAGGTATCTGAAAGTGCTGTGCCAGTCCAAGCACATTGATCTCAATCCCAGCAACCGGCTGACTCTCATGTCTGCTGCTGCTGCTCCAGCATGACTTCACAGGTGCGTCCCAGTTCTCCCAGTTTGACCTTGGCATACTCGGCTCGGTTCAGTGCCATCTGACAGTCCTTCCTGGCTGAATAGGTAGAACCTTCATGTGGCTGACCAGTCGCTACCTGGAGAAAGAAAAAGGAGAAACAAACTCGAATATGTTGCTCACAATATTTCTATCATGGAGGTAAGTTCTTCATTTATAAAAACAAATATTAATAATTAAAAGAAAAACTGCATCAGTTTGTATTTGTGAACCTCATCTGTCTATTAGATTTATGACTTTAACTCTTAATTAAAAACATTTTCTCTTCAGTTTTACAGTAGTATAAACTCCAACGACGACCCCGAGCACTTTAACCTTAACATACTGTAGAGTTTTTACCTTTAAACAGAAAGCACACGACTGTTGATGTGATTTGGTGCTATATAAATAAACTGAACTGAATTCAGGGTCACATGATCCAGCCCATCTATAAACTGAAACTTATTAAAAAGGAAAGTGTTAAGCCTGATCTTAAAAGTAGAGTGGGTCTCTGTCTTCTGAACCCAAACTGGGAGCTGGAGCAGACCGCTAAGGGCTCTGCCTCCCATTCTACTATCAGGAGCTCCAGGAACCACAAGTAAGCCTGCATCTCAGGTTATTATCCTAATTCATAGTATCCTAACTTTGTTAGGATACTATCAAATCTTGAAGATATGATGAAGCCTGATATTTTGAGACCTTGTAAATGAAGACTTTAAATTCAATTCTGGATTTAACAGGTGGGAGAAATTTGCCATTTCTAGTTGAGGTGAAACCGTTTCTGAAACAAGTCTGCAGCTGTGGATTGAACCTGTGTAAGGTAGCGGATCTGGCCACTTAGTTCGTTCTCCACTCGGCTGACTGAGTTCTGGAACTGGATGAGCTGTCTGTCCATGAAGCTGGCATTGTGTTTATCTTTGGAGAGTTCAAGAACAATGTTACCTGCAAGGTCAAGCATAAACATAGAAACGTGACTTAAAAAGACTTGATTAGACACAAAGACAGAGAGTAAATTTAAAACTTGATTCTTTGTTTTAGTAAAGGACTGTGCTATGCTGAGGACTGGTCGTTGTTGTAGAGTCAGCCAAACAAATGGAAACAAATTGTGTTGTTTGTTTTGTGTCTAAGGATACTGAAAATTGGTTCTTTGCTAGGTTTCCTGGTATGTGTATGGCTTATTAAGCCAAAACCATTTTAAATGTAACAGGTCTGAGGAGTAATTTGAAACTGAGTGAAAAATTCTCAAATGTCGAAGGAAAAACTTTCAGAAAGCCTGGAAACTGCGAGCGAAACGAGGGGCTGAGTTCAGACTTTTGCTGAGGAATACATTTTCCCCTCTGTGATAAAAACCAAATCTTTACAGAGAATAATGATCAGGCAGCGATCTGTTGGAAACAGCTAGGTGGAATTTACGGGATCTCTCGGGTACTTGTCCTACTGTCGGATGAAGAGCATCAGAAAATCAGGCAAAAGTAATCAACGATGCACGGTTTGATTAACAGCCGCAAGAAGACACTGTCTCACCGGCACACTGCAGCACCATCGCTATCTCCTTCTCCACATCCTCCAGCGCCCTGAGCCTGTCATTAGCCATCAGCAGGCGGGAAGCAGCCGCTCTCCGAGGACCAGCTCAGCACAGTGATCCAAGGTGTGACCAAAGCCACTTAATCGAGTTTAAACGGAAGAAAACGTACAACTACTGCAGTCCCTGCAACTTTAACGCGTTATGGTTGAGGGCAGGGTAACAACAAAGAGCTAAAAACTGACGTCACTGAAATATGACGGCATCAGAGTCGCACAGTAGTGACGTTCGCTTGGCGGAGAGGAAAGATGGCTACATCGGCTTGGCTGCATGGCCCATCTGCTATGCGACTAACTGAGGGTTTGGTGTCTGTTCTGAAAGAGCAGCGTCCGGAGCATCTACCCGCTCTGCTAGCAGGCTACAGGGAGCACGGCGTGTTCCAGACACAGGTAGGGCCCGGCCCGAGCGAGCTCCGCGGCTGGAAGCTGCTTCAGCGTTAGCCTGCTCTCGCTGTGCGGCAGCCGCGAGAGGCTTTGTTGTACAGTGGCTGACATCTGGAAGTATGGCAGGACCATGTGCAGCAGGAGCCGAGCTGGTTCCGCGTTTCTTAAACGTTTTGATCTCACTGTTCTCTAAAACTGTCTTGTCTTTGCAGAGCGCGTGCGCCGTTGGTGGTCTCGTGGGTTTTAGCAATGCCAAACTGGGCTCGAGCAAGACCAGGTGAGAAAGGACTACCTCAATCAGCTGTTGTCATAGGCTGATCATACTACAGTTTTTAATGTTTTAAGATGTATACCAGCACCTGAGCACTGTCCTGGACCAGGGGAGGTGTGTAGCCGCATTTGTCCTTAAATTTGCTGGCTGTCTGACTGGTGTCCAAAAGTCATGTGGACTTTATGGATAAGGGGAAACGTTCAGGGGAAAACCTGGACTTGTTAGGAGAACACGGTGTCCATCCCACTTTGAATGGAGCAGCTCTCATTTCTAGAAATCTTCCAAATTTATTAAACCCCCCAAAATATGACTATCCAGAGTTGGGACCAGGAAGAAGGCGTGCAGTCTTACACGCCTCTCTGCAGCTCCTCTCCTCCTGCTACCCCCCAAACCCCATCCCCATCCTCTGTGTTTCCTAAAACAACAAACAATCAGCAAAAAATGATTTAAAGAAAAGAAACAAAAGTATCCACAACTGTGCCGTAAAGTGAAACTGTGAAGTGTGGATTATTAAACATTCGCCCTCTGTCTTCTTAGTTCCTGTTATTACATGACAAACAAATCTATTTAGTCTGCCTTACAGAAACCTGGTTACAGCAGGATGATTGTGTTAGTTTAAATGAATCAACATCCCCGAGTCACTCGAACTACCAGAATCCTCGAAGTGCAGGCCAAGGAGGGGGTGTGGCAGCTCCTACTTCAGCTTATCAATCAACCAAAGACTCAGAAACACTAATCCTCGTCCACCCCAGCTGTGAAACTCAGCATTTAGCCTGAAAAGCCAGTTTGCTGCTCTCTTAAACAAAAACATCCATAAAGCTAGAACGTCTCACTGTTGATCACTTATTAATGGAGTAAGAACAACCCCAGGTTTTCATCACAGCACAGAAACGGCTTTAGTGAAGGTTACAAATGATCTTATGGCCTCTGACAGTGGACTCATCTCTGTGCTTGTCCTCCTCGATACTGTCGACCATCAGAGTCATGCTTAAAGACACTGCGCTGCAGGGATTTGAATCATGACTGTCTAATAGACTTCTGGTTTTTGTGAATGGAGAGTCCTCTTCACACACTGAGGATAATTATGGAGTTCCCCAGGGTTCAGTGCTAGGACCACTTCTGTTTACGCTGCGTACTTTGTGCTTTTACAAATGATCATCTGTGCTACAGGATATGACGTGTGTTTTATTAACCTCGGTTCATTCTAACACATTGATGAGTCTCCATGCGAATCAGTAGCATTTTGTTCTTAAGCCCTCATCTACTCACCTTTAGATCAACATCTCCTGTTGATACAATGTTATGAATGTGAATATAATTTCACACAGTCGAAACAGATTCACTTTGATACTGTATGTTTCTAACATGATTCTGTGTGAGCAGGTTCGAGGGGCTCTGCCTGCTCTCCATGCTGGTTAAAGACAGTTCCAGCGATCTATTCCAGCAGCACTGCCTGTCGTGGCTGCGCTCCCTGCAGCAGGTCATACAGGTAAAGTCACGTGTCGGCTGTTATCATTACAATATTGCTATTTTTCTCCATTTTATCGTAAGGTCTAAAAATTAAAGGTTACCGTTTCATTTTTAAAATTAAAAATACTTTCTGTGTTTTTGTTCTTCACTAGTCTCAGGCTCCAGTTGAGACTGTGCAGCTAGCAGTGAACATTCTGAAGGACTTGCTGCAATACTCGTCTCAGCTAGCAGAGCTGGCCAGAGAGGTTGGCCTCAACTCCATCCTGGGCATCCTCACATCCCTGCTGGGTCTCAAGTCAGAGGTGAGGTGACAAGGCGGTGAGTGGAAGGGCCCACCAGGAGGGCTCCGCAGCCCCTCTGGTGGAGTGTGTCCAGGTACTTTGACACGCAGTTAGTGCCACAGAATGTGAGTGTTAGCCCTGCCACAGACTGGCGACCCTGCCTCTGACACCGCCCCACAACCCTGAACCCTGAATTGAAAGTTGTGTTTAGTTACAATGTAACACTTTATGTATAATTGCATCTGTTATTATTCAGTTAGCTTCAGCTCAGATATCGATCTTCTAACTAGCCTTAAAACGGTTTATGTTCCTGTTTGATGTTAGTGTGAGCTGGCAGCCATGGAGGGAATGACGGCCTGTATGACCTACTATCCGAGAGCGTGTGGATCCTTGAGGGTGAGACACTCCTTCCTGAGACTGTTTGGACTGTTATCGTGGTGCTATTAAATATCTCTTCTTCTTCTTCCTAACAACAGTAATAATAATATCTATTATCTATTATTTATTAGTCATTGCTGTCGCACACTTCTGACAGATTAAGATAAGATAAAACTTTATTAATCCCTCGGGTGGGTTCCTCTGGGAAATTCGGTCATTGTCAGCAAAATAAATAAAAACATTCAATTTATACTTGGAATTTTTTACACCAGTATATAGTTTAATGTTGCTACAGTATTCCTTTAGCAGTATTCTGTGCTGTACTCTGTATTCTGCTTGCTGCCTCTGTTTAGAACCCAGCTGTGTCAAACCTGCACCTGTTTGTTGTTGTTTTTAAGGACAAGCTGGCAGCGTACTTCCTTTCCAAGATGGACAGCACAGACAGGAAAACACAAGAGGTTTGACAAAACAAGCACCAAGTCTTTTTTTTAAAGATTATTATCATTATTTGAAGATTTGTTTGAACGTTTGTTTTGCTGTTACTCTGTCAGATGGCCTGTCAGTGCTACGGTCGTCTGCCCTGCTTGGGCGGCGTGCTGGACAGAGGGGTCGGGGCTGGCAGAGCTGAGGGCTGGACCAATCAGATTCACTGCCTACTGGCCTCTGCCAATGGCCTGCTGGCTCAGCTCTACCAAGGTTCAGAAACAGGTGTGTTGTTTTCTTTGTGAGCAGTGGTGACATTTGGCTTCTGTGTGTGTTTGTCTCCATGTCAGTTAACAAACAATGACAACAAGAAATTCTTCAAATCTGTCTCTTTCCATCCAACTAATATGAAACATTGTGTTAATTACAATGAATCGCTATTTAAAACTGTAAAAATAAAAGCTTTTTCATAAGCCAGTAAAGTGTACGTGGGCCAGTGGAACTCTGGACCCTGAATTATGATTAATATTAATTATAACATGTTTTTTAATCGCCATAGAAACGGCATCAAAGCACAGACACACTCAGTCATTTCATGTAGAAACACAATCCGATGGTTCAGTTTTGGTTTTGTGACAGATTCAAACATTGAGCAGTGAAAGAACTTTGTTGTTTCTCTTTGAATTCTTTATCATTTCTTATTAATAAGACAAAAGTATTTCTTATTCGAGCTGCAGACCTACATGTGGTATTAAAGCCTAAAACTAAAACGTAACAAAAACAGAAGTTTTGATTGAATCTTGGGTTAAAGTCCTGTTTTCGTCGTCCACAGTCCTTGACGTTGTCGTGTCGACGCACCTTGATTAACTCGATAATGTCAAAGCAAACTTCTCCTGCTGGCCACACGTTTTGTTTAAAATGGTGCAGTTATGTTCTTTTGTCTTACAGCGCGTCACTGTGGCCCCAAACACTGTGGCCCCCAAACACTGTGTATCACTCCTCCACACTCCTCACTTTTCTAGATAAAATGCATTTCTACCAAGTAAATCAGTCAGTGAACCGCGCAGTGAACAGCTGTCAGTGTTGGAGGTGCTGACGTGATGGTGTGACTGTATCCGTTTACTGTTACCGAGGTTACTCACACTCGACTGCTTCTTGCGGTCACAGATGGAGCGATGCAGTATCAAGGTCCCGGGATGGAGCTGGCCTTTCCTCACCTGGACCCAACAGATCCCCTGCTGCTCCTGCAGCTCCAGCACAGATACACTGCTGTGTGCCTCGCACTCAAACACACACTTAGGTACAACACATGCAGACAAGCACACACACCTTTCCCACTCAGAGGTTTCATGTGGAATGACTCAACTTGGATTTGACCCTCCTGCACAACCTTTAATCTGTGCTGCCACTGTCGTGTATCTGTGACCCTATTAAACCAATCTGTGGTCAGGCTGTCTGCATGAACATGCTGCAGCTGTGGGTGGGGCATTTTCTGTATCGATAGTGATGCACAGATGCTTTGCATTACTAAGAAGCAAAGCAATCTTTAGACTTTACTACTGCGACGTGCTCAGTTTAGGAGTGAAGTCGTGTCAGAGCTCTGACATCAGACTTCTGAACTAACTGGAATGAGCATTATTGACCAAGCTGGTATTAGGATAACTGGGATACAGAAAACATCTGGAAAACACCAAATTGAATCAGTTGTATATCTTATTTCTTTACCTCAGCTTTTTAGCATAGTTGTAACATTTACACAAATACACTCAAAGGCCCCTTTGTTTAATAAAAACCTGTACGAGCAGTAAAGGCTTTCATTGTTTCTGGTACTCGTTGCATTCCTTTGTCGTTTCCTTCCATCAGAGTAGATCCCGCCTCAGCTGTGCGCTTGCCCGTCAGGCCAATGCTCAACTTGGTGTGCCGAGCCCTTGCTGTCAGCTCCAAGAGCATAGTGAGCACACACACAATAACACTTATTGAACAGAGACCGTGTCAAAAGCAGTACTGATCTTAATGCACGTTTGACTTTGTGTGTCAGAATTTAACAGGAGATGGAAGTGTGAGGCTGCTGGTCCTCCCCATCATACACAGCATCACCCTGGAAGTCCTGTCAAGTGTGATCACTGTGTGAGTACTCGCACACACGCAGGAGGCCACATTTTGATTTCCTGCAAGCCTGACTCTTGGATTTGTGCTGTGTTACAGAGTACGGGTCGGCATGGTTCAGTACGCTGCAGTAATACAGAGGCTGTTTTCTCAAACACTCTCTGCTTGGACCCCCCTACCTGAGACCAGTGTGGGACAGCAGAGGGCCTACAGGTGACTCACAGCCTCGCACAGCTGCTGTTTGGAGTATTGACTGAAGTTCAGCCTGCAGTTGGAAACCTCGTACACACCTAATATCAGCTAGTGCATCATATTTCATTCTGTGTGTGCAGCGTGTGTGTAGCTACAACCTACAGTTGCCCTTGAGAGCCTGTGGAGCAGAGTCAGTGGTTGCCAAGACAACCACCAAGTACTGTAACAACTGGAAGTAACAAAATCTTTACAAAGGTTTCCTCAGAGAGGCTGATGTAAGATCACCGTTCTCATCGCTGCCCTGAAGCGTCCTTAGCACGCTGTGTGTGCTCGCAGACGTCTAAAGGAGTGAATGATGACCATTTAGAGGTTTTTAGTCCCGAGAAAAGAAAGAAAGTCTTAACTGATCTGTTGCAACACAAAGAAGATGAAATGAAAACACCGTGTGGGGATCGAGGAGCTTATTTTAGTAACATTATGGGAAACTGGGGACAGTCTGAGCTGCTGCACTGGGGAAGATTTAATAATGTGTCATCAAGTATATTCATCTCTTGTTTCTCCTCCTTCCCACAGTGCAGTGCGGGTGTCAGTGTACAGAACCTTGGAGCTGTGGGTCCAGGTTGCCGGAGCGTCTTCTAGCATCCTTCAGGGAAGCCCGGGGCACTCGGAGCTCCTCTTTAACCACCTACTCGGGGACATCACACCAGGAGCAGAGTCTGTCAAGGTAGGGGAAAGATGCATTTGGACTAGTCGTCGTCACTAGTCTGTATCAATGCACTGCCACCAGATGGCGCATCAGTGTTGAGAAACGCCATAAATCTGATCATCTAGGCCTCATAGTTTGTTAACACTGTTAGAAAAACATCGCAGAGAGGCTTCGCCTTTACTGATAAGGTGAGGAGTTGAGTCATTCAGGAGGGGCTCAGAGTAGAGCCGCTACTCCTCCACGTCTAAAGGAGACTGCTAATGTCGACAGATCTATCAGCTGGCCTTGGAAATGTTCGGCATTTCAACAGATGAGCTGGAGGAGGTGATAAAAGGGAGGCTGCTGCCCCAAAGCCTGACTCCAGATAAGCAGAAGAAAAACGCCGGATGATTCACTGTTTTGCTGTTTTAGTTTGAAGTCGTGGTCATGAAGTTTCAAACAGAGAACATAAGAATGTAATTGTTTAAAATGCTTTGCTATTAGTTTTGGAGGTTTTCCACTAAAGGGTTATCAAATCTAACTTGATATCTGAGACTCGTCCATTTTTTCCCACGGTTAGTCGACTAAGAGATTAGTCATGAGCACTAAATCTAAAAAATTTACTTTAAGCTCTGACTTTATGAAGCTAAAGGGAACCAGTGGTTTGTTGGGATGTGCTGAGCTTTCTTCTGTTCCTGCTCCTGTGCGTGGGGTGTCCTGTTTCCAGCTCCGGGCGGGACTGTCGGCTGATGTTGTTCCTGGAGGAAAGCCCGGCCCTCGTAGGACGAAGCATTTGGTGATGGCAGATACAGTCGGGCCATCGCTGCAGAGGAAAGGAGACCATCTAGCCAATCAAGATACCTGCCTTGCAGCTGTCAGGGGTGAGATGCAAACCAAGTTTAATGTTATTGGGAGTTTACTGGTATACTACGTATGATATTCTGATACCAGACTGACCTTTGTCATCCTTGTAGCACTGAGACAGATCATACAGACCAGTGGGACGCTACTGAAGGACGACATTCACAAGGTAAATGTGATTTAAAGTAACATAAGCGCTACAAAAGAGTGCCCAGCAGAGGGAGACACTTTCTACAGGCGTCTCCAACCATCCACAGATCAGCCTCTGCTGCAGCGAGTGGCACCGAGCCGCCCGCTTTGGAAGAAGATCCGTGTTTAAGCAGACGTGATGTTTGCAGTTCTTTAAGCAACGATTTCCTCCACCCACAGTGCATTTCTAATGATCCACATGAAATATCCCAACATGTTCTAATATGTTCTTGTAGCCAGAAAAGAAATTATGTAACTTTATACACAAATTATAGTGATGCATGTTTACTTTTTTAAATAGAGAACGCCCATATCTGTGAAATTGTTGCTCAAAGTGCTGCCGAACATCATCTGTTTAAACCTTGTTCTTCTTTTAAAACTGAATTTTTCAGTGTACAGTCTAATGGATTCATGTGTGTTATTGTTTTAAACTAATTATTAACATTATGCATGATCATTTTACTTGACTAGCAGTTTGTTTTAAAAGATTAACATGGTTATTAATGTGTTATTAAATAGAAACAGGCCGTTTTCCTGCTTATTACACAGAACTTAGCGCAGGTAATAGAGTAGTAATAACATAGGAATTAGCACATTATTGCATTCTTGTTACCCTGCAGTTCCCACATCATTAGCTTCAGTTTGTGGACCATTATTATCCAATTGCATCAGTTTCAGTGTAATATTACTCGGCTGTAACTGTAAGTGGTGTGGTTAGCGTCGACGTGTAGTTACATGTCTCAGCAGGTCCACGTCAGGTTGTGGCGTAGGGTTAAAATGGGATACTGATTACAAGTTATGATGTAGTAAGACACGTTTCCCATCTTGTGATGATCTGCAGCTGTAAAGTAAAATGCTTTTGTTTGTTTTTTCCATCATTTAGCATTTTTGGTGTATTGCAGGAGAGACTCTTCATTTTATTGTTTTTAATAACGAACGATTACACTGTTGTGTCCTGTCGATTCCTTCAAGCGGCTCCATGAGGTGGTTCTGCCACTGTGTGTGCGCCTGCAGCAGCAGCAGTCTTGCAGCAGCAATGCATGTGAATCTGCAGGGAGCGCGAGTGGGCAGTACAGCAGTGCTCTGACTCGACGAGAACTGTACAGGTACGATCTTCATGTTAGCGATGAGCCACACATTAGTGTTTCAATAGTGTTACGGTGCTCCTCCTGCTTTTTGTTCAGGTTGAGTTTAAATGTTCCACTGTTGACTGAAGGAATGTCCACACAGTGCTTTATTCAGACTGGACCCAGTCTGACACCACCCTAGCACCAGCACCACTGTGGGCCCCGAACTGGTCTATGTTCTGTAGATGCAGAAGTTCACTTTAGCTTCGTGTTGGACTGAAGGAGCTGTTTCACTTGTATGAATTTGAAGGTTATTGCTGGCCCTGGTCCTGGTCCCCTCACCCTGTTGGCCCCCACCTCTGACCTGTGCTGTGTCAATCCTCAGTAACGGGCGCACCGACAGGAATGTTAAGGTAAGCCCTAAGGACCTGAAGCGCTGCAAAAAGGTTTTTAAAATGTAGCAACGTGTAGTGAGTGGAAGGATCAACATTTGTCTTGCTGTGAAGTTGAAATAAAATAATTATGGAGACAATGATGTACAATCTGCCTCAAGTCTTCTGTTAAAGCTCAGATTGACTTAACAGTTTCAGACTTGGCAAAAACATGAAGTGTTTGTCTGCTCACTGTTTCCAGCTTTTAATCAAACCCATCGTCCACTTTCTCAGGTGTCTTCGTTCTGCGCGGAGGCCTTGACCATCTGTAACTTGATCCTTCATCCCCGCTTTCCCTCCATCGCCCTTCCTTTGCCACCTCTCACCATGAAACCTTCCTCCACCACTCCGGTCCTCCCCTCTTCCCAGGGACCTGCCCCTGGATTAACCTTGCCAACCCTGCTTGGAGGTCCTGCCCCTGGCCCTCCTTTTCCCGCCCGTCACTCTGTCAACCTGGGCCCTGCTTCCCTTCTGAGCTCTTTTGAGAACCATCTGTCTCTGGTTCCGGGACTTCCAGGCCAGGGTCCGACTGCAGGAGACATGATTCTGTCCCCACATTCGCACCACCAGCCTGATCCTGCAGGCCT
Source organism: Rhamphochromis longiceps (assembly GCF_057381845.1). Taxonomy (NCBI): domain Eukaryota; kingdom Metazoa; phylum Chordata; class Actinopteri; order Cichliformes; family Cichlidae; genus Rhamphochromis; species Rhamphochromis longiceps. Next base: position 67,956,636 of record NC_140559.1, on the reverse strand, counting down.
GGGCCCTCCGGAGGGACAGAGACCCGTGTTTGTGCGTTTTGACAAAGAGGAAGCCGAAGACGTCGAGATCTCTCTGGCAAGTGACTCGGACGACAGCGTGGTCATTGTTCCTCCGGGTATGCTTAACATGGAGACTCAGCAGGACGACGCAGCAGCAAACTCACAGAGCATGTCCTCCTCTGCACCGGGTGGCACTGGTGTGACACTCGCAGGTGCAGAATCTGTCACCATGGTCCCAACTACGGCAGCCGCAGCCACAATAGACGGGGTCTCTCTGCCCAATGACCTGGCTGCCTCTTCCCCCCTCCTCACTGCTTCCACCACCTCCATCAACTCCTTTCCTCCTTCCAGTGCCTCGGTGGTCTCCCTGGTTCCACCTTTGAACTCCAGCACCTTTACAGCTCCACCTGTTGGTCTGGGGGAGTCATTGCCTGGCAGACCGCAGCTCCAGCAGATGCTTATGCAGCCCTCGACGGCAAGCCAGGCTGGTCCCATGGGGTTACCGCTCCAGATGCACCTGCAGAATCAATTAAGTCAGCAGGGACGGCACCTCCACCAGCAACCAGCTGCTGCTGCCAGCAGCGAAGATTCTGCTGTCATCAATATTAACAGTACTGATGATGAAGAGGAAGATGATGAGGACATAGATGAAGATGAAGAGCTGGAGGAGGATGAGGAGGAGGAGGGGATAGATGAGGAGGACGAAGAGGAGGATGTAAGTGAGTTAGCTGATGAGTTTTTTGATGGGGAGGAATATGAGGAGCTGGATGAAGAAGACGGTGAAGATTTGGAGGAGGAGGAGGAAGAGGAGGAAGAAGAGGAAGAGGATGGCGACATACCGCCTCTGGAGGGAGTCGAAGACAAAGACGGAGGGTCGGGGATTCAGGAGGGGAAGCTGGATGAGGGACGGATTTCTGCATTTAATGTGGAGGAACGCACAGAAGGAGGGATAGAGGAGATCCAAACTAACAGGGCGCTGTTCGGAGAGGACACGATGAAGGTGCAGGAGGTGGAGAGCATCGGAGTCCTCGAAGCGGCTCGGGAGGGCGAAGTAGAAGAGGAGGACAACGAAAGGATGGATGACCCCACCATGCCGCAGATCCTGTGTGTCACCGGAGGAGCGTTGGAGGAGCGAGAGGAGGCCGAGGAGGAGAGGGAGCAAGCCGGAGCAGAGCTGCAGAAAGAGGAGTGTTCGTGGGAGCAGGGAGCCAAGGAGGACGAGCCGCAAGCAGCGGAGTCCGAACAACCGGCCAGTCAGAGTCAACAGGTAGATCCTGCAGCTTTGTGAATCATACTGTTGAATGACAGCGTTACACAGCTCAGCGTGCTGAATGCATTAGACAATGTAATGAGGCTTTGCAGTACAAGTAACTCAGAGTGTAAGTGGGCCTATGACCAGCAGATTTAAGGAAAGAGCGGAAATGGAGACAGGAAATGATGTCATGAAGAGCAACAGCAGGTGGTGCAGCATGAAGAATAAAAAGGTTTATCAGTGTAATCAAGGCCACTGATATCCATGACACGCTTCATGGAAACAAAGTTGTTGCTTTCAGCAGTGTCCTGTTGAGAAAGTAGGTCAGAGTAGAAAGACAGACGCCCTCTACTGGTAAGATCAGGCTTCAAACTTTCCCTTCATAAAGTAAACAGCTGGGGCTGGATCAGGTGACCCTGATTATGCTGCAGTGGCCTTATATACAAAATATACATGAATTTCTCACAAAAAGCCTGATTTTCTAATGTGATCGTCACAGTCTGAGCTCCAGATTATCTCAGCAGCTCAGTCATATATTTGTACAAATGCACATGAAGTATTACTACACAGTCTCTGTTAGAAATGTGTTTTTCTCCTATATATGATAAATAAAGAGAGTATTACAAGGAAACTGAAGCTTTCTGTCTGTATCAGCAGGAATCAGCAGCTGAGCCTGCAGAGGACGCCAGCGCGAGCGATAACCAGCTGCCCAGCTGTGAGGATGAACCGCTCGAAGCTCTTCAAGCAGGAGACTCGACAGCAGTGGCAAACTCTGAAAACGCAACAGAACCAAATGTGACAGAGAAACAGGAAGAAGACACTGAGAAGAGCTCTGAAAAGGAAGCAGAGCAGCCGGAGACGGGAGCAGGGGGAGGGCAGGAGAGTAATGGAGAGGAGGGAAAAGGAGTGAAGAGGAAGAGGGAGGAAGGACATGGAAAAGAAGAGGTGGGGCAAAGCCCAGAGAAGAAAAAGGTATTGCTTTTAATCCCTCGTTAAGATGCAGATGGTAGCTGCTGTTTGTCCACTGATTGAAAGCTTCTTCGGTCAGGGTGATGACCTGACTGTATGAACTTGTGCTTTACACTGTGTGACGTCGCTCTCTTTCAGATGGACGATGAAGCCATGGCGTCAATGTTGGCTGATTTTGTGGCGTGTCCACCTGATGATGAAGACGGTGCTTCTGGATCAAAAGCCTCATAAATATTTGCCAACCTGAAATGAAATTAACACTGATCTCTGGCTTCTGTGAGCAGAATCTGGCAAAACATGTATCGTTAGTCACATTTCCAAGGTTTAGTTACCTCAAACATCATGCTTTACATCGCGTGTCACAGCAGTTTAATATGGCGTTCAGTCTTTTAACCATCGGGACCATTTCTGGCTGGTCCGACTTTCATACCCGGGTTATAATTGGCTGTCAGGTGTAAGAGAACTCTTTTCTACGGTGGACCCAGTGTCCTCCCAGCAAGGAGGCAAAGCTCCGTGAAATGTGTTAACCTGATGACTTTGTTGTTCTTTACAGCACAAGTATCTTCCAGCTAGTTTGCAGTTTTACTTTTGTTTGTATGCATCTTTTTTGCTCTCATGGTTTGGCATCAACATCATGCTTTGTTAAAAAAATAAAATGTACTTCCATTACATGTTTTTCTTTTGTTTGGGTTCTTTTTGGGGGTTTTGTCTGACGTCTGCTTGCATTAATCATTGTTATGGGACTGATTTGCTGTACATGTTAGAGGTGCTGCTCCTCCACGTATTTAATACTGTATTTACAAAATACCACAGTTGTTCTCTTGGTCGTATCATTTTATTTTGTTTTATTTATCCGCGACAACTCCGTGGAAATATTCCGTGGCGCAAAAAAGGTTGTAGAGCACTTCAGCAATGAGCAAGCTTTGTAAATGAGGAAGACACGAGGCGCAGCTGCTGCAGGGTGGGAGTGGGCTCGGCCGCAGTGTGAAGATAAAGCTCTCATTGATATTGCTGTCAGAGCTGCCAGTCATACTTCCCACGCTGTCTACATGCATGTTCTCACGCAACTGAAAAACAAATTTCAAACTGAACCTAAGCCAGTGCACAAGAGTGAGTACCCACGGTCACAGGGGAACGCCCCCTCCTTTTTTAATAAAAACTCATGACTTTAAGTAAACAATCTCAGATGTACGTGCCTCAGTGGAAACCTGGTAATATAACACACTACATATGTAGATGGTCCCAAACATAAAGAGCATTACTATAAATGACGTTCACTGTTTCTGGTTCACTGGCTCAGTGCAATCTAGTGAACATTTAAGACACCACACACAACAGTTTGTGTCAAATAAATCAAATGCAGAAAAATGGCAGAAACAAGAATCAAAGGACAGTCGATGTAACATTTTTTTCCTCAAAGATATTTTTATTGAAGCAACAACAAGAATGGATACACAGAATTGTTAAACAACAGACAAGTACGTTTCACAATGATTGAACTGAAATAACAGAATGCAGATTAATGACACACTCACATACCTTGTAATTGCTTTTATCAGTTTAGCCCCACTTAGCCCCATCCCTCAGTCCAGGTAGAAAAAAACCGTCGTAAATACAACAGGACAAAGCAGATATATAAGATGAAATAACTGAATCCAAGGAATTAGTCGACATTTAAAGGAAAAAATAAAGAACAAAACTAAAGAGGACGTGACAGACGTCCAATAGGAATAAAGAGAAAGCTTGATGTAAATATTAGCCTGTAGAAGGCAAACCAGTAGTGACCCTTGATGACTGCTTAGATATTGTTATTTCAATAATAATTAGTTTCTTTGTTTAATGCAGTTTGATGAAAAGTTCAAATACAGTGTAAAAGTAGTGAGCCTCGCCTCGTTTCTTTCCATTTTCCAAGGAGTCAAACTTTTCTTTTCTTTTTTAATCTTTTTCCTTTGGCTGCTTTTTCTCTCACTCTTCAGTTTAGACCTTCTACCCGATAATTTCCTGAGGAATCTGGTTTGTTTACTTGGCCACATAACATTGACTAAGAATTCATTCAAGCCTCAAAAAGCTCCATACTCCAGGGATGAATCAGTTATTGAAACCGTAGCCTCCTTTGATGCGGTCTCACTTGTGTACAGCTGCAGCAGTGGAGACTGTCAGGAAACTGAACCAGGGAGTGGAAGTAGGGCTCTTGGCTCCTTCATAGTGAGAGCACTAAGCCACAGGCACAGATATGTGGATAACACCTGGGTCAAAATCAACATGCAAGACGTAAAAGTTCACATCAACTTTGTTCTTCTGCTGTTTTAAAAAAAGTAACAAAGTCGAAAAACTCCAGTTTTCACTGATTTCTTTGTCTTTTTTCATTTTCAGTATGTTTCTTATTCTTATTATTCCAACACATCTGCCTTCAACCTTTAGGAAGCACACAGTGTCTGATGTTTTATTTTAATTTCACTAAAACATTCTAATAAATAATTTCTAAAAATTGCTGTAACTGAAAGTGTGAAAGACTTCGGGGCTGGGCTGATGCTTCAAGATCCTAACGACGTCCCTGATGTGTGATCAGGCTGCTGCTGTTACCTCAGTGAACTGTTGTCTTCTTTGGAAATCACAAACTGACATAACTGCAACTTCACAATGCCGAACTTAGCAAAGTGTGAGGAAAAACCCCAGAACAAGACAGACGGATGTTTTCCTCGCAGCTGTTTGGAGATGATTAAAATATTCTGCAGCAGCTCCTTTTTCAGCGTCTGCCAACAGCTTCAAATATTTAGCAGCATGATATCAACTATTTAGATTGTCTGCAGTAGATACTACACCCTCAATACCCAAGAATCACCTTCAGCAACTGGAAACAGCTGTGAAAGCTTTGTCGACAGCTTACACTGTTACTAAAACTGGAAGATTTAATGGAAAGTTACCATATTGTGTTCATTTCAGTAACTGTGTACAAGTGGTGAGAAAAAAAAATAGAAGACCCGCAAAAATCTGAGGTTGTCCAGTTACTTTGATTGCTTCATTGCACATTTTGCTGTCAGTGTTTGTGTCCAGTTGTTCCCTGAAGGGTCAGTGCACATCAGGATCTTTTTGATCGGAGATTATGTATCGGAATTTCAGGAGCAGGATCACGCCTCCAAACATGCTCCTTCCGGCTGTCATCTATATTGGTTCCCCCCAGTTCTGCAAACTGCTCGTTGTTGTTTACGTGCCCCACCCTCCCTCCTTGTTCTCAGTTCTTTAACTTCTTCACTCCTATTTAGTACACGGGGATCTGCCAGGCCCAGGAGCCAGTCCCCTTCGAGGCCTTCCCCAAACCACAGCTCAATTCATGTCCAAGCATCACCTTTACCCACAAAAACGCTGTCAAACCTAAAATGAGGACGTGGGCCCATGTGATGGACCAAGCAGTGAAAGAAACTTAGGCACAGGTTAAAGTCCAAAAAAAATTATTATTATTTTTTTTATTTAACCCAAAAAACATAATTGGTTAAATCATGCAAAAAGAATCAAAATCTTGGGCCCATGAAAGAGGTCAAAATAACAGAACTCTACTCAAAGTTGACAACTCAAACAAACTGACCTAACTTAACGAGACAAAGGGGAAACTTAAATAGTGGCTGATCAGCCCACAAAAACAGGAGAAGGGGTAAAACACACAAAACCTAACTAAGCCAACCAAACATAATGAACTCCAATCCCCCCCACCCCACCCCCGGTCCCAAGTTATGGCATGAACCAATTTGTAGTCGTCCTTTAAAGCTCGCTCCGCCCTTTTCCACCGCTTGGCTCCTTAAACAAGGGACTGGAACAGCTGCAACTAAGGTAACTCAGAAAACAAAAAATTAATCATACATAACAGTGTAAACTAAAATGTGCGCACTTATTTTAGAATGCAGTGTTATGTGGATATGTGAATTAACTCTAAACCAAAACCAGTTATTTATTGTCCTGTCAATAAATTCCTATATTTAAAGAAAGACAAATGTGAATGCAATGTTACTTATAAGCCTCTACACTAACATGTTGGGTATTACCACTGTGTGGCTGTAAGTGCAGCCATCACAGCCCAGCTAGTGAAATTACTGAAAGAGAACGCTGATGATGGACTACTACACAGGAAACCGCTAAGATCTCACAAAAAGAAAAAGAAGTACAACACATCTTCTGTTTGCAACAATAACCACAGAGGTTCCTCAACACTTCTTAGTCAATGTTCTGTGCATATGTAACACAAACGTAAGTCTTAACTGCACATCACTGTGTCAAAGTCAGCGTTATTTTCAAAACCCATATGTACAGATCACATTTAACATTGCAGGAATCCCCCGGCAGCCTACGTCTATTGCAGCATAACTAAGGGAGGATTCAGGGTCACCTGGTCCAGCCCTAACTATATGCTTTAGCAAAAAGGAAAGTTTGAAGCCTAATCTTGAAAGTAGAGATAGTGTCTGTCTCCTGAATCCAAACTGGAAGCTGGTTCCACAGAAGAGGGGCCTGAAAACTGAAGGCTCTGCCTCCCATTCTACTTTTAAATACTCGAGGAACAACAAGTAGGCCTGCAGAGCGAGAGCGAAGTGCTCTAATAGGGTGATATGGTACTACAAGGTCATTAAGATAAGATGGGGCCTGATTATTTAAGACCTTGTATGTGAGGAGCAGGATTTTGAATTCTGGATTTAACAGGAAGCCAATGAAGGGAAGCCAAAACAGGAGAAATCTGCTCTCTCTTTCTAGTCCCTGTCAGGACTCTTGCTGCAGCATTTTGGATCAGCTGAAGGCTTTTCAGTGAGTTTTTTGGACATCCTGATAATAATGAATTACAGTCGTCCAGCCTGGAAGTAATAAATGCATGAACTAGAATATTTCTAATTTTAGAGATGTTGCACAAATGGAAGAAAGCAGTCCTAATATTAGTTTAATATGTGCGTTGAAGGACATATCTTGCAAAAATGACTCCTCACAGCTTTACTGGAGGCCAAGGTAATGCCAGCCAGAGTAAGAATCTGCTTAAATACCATATTTCTATGATTTTTGCTGCTCTGTGTTGGTACAGGGCATTGAAGATGATAACAGTGGGTGGATTATATTCTTAAACTTAGTTACAGCGCTTTCAGAAAGACATCTACTGTGATAAAGTCTACTCTCCACTGCTGTGTAATCAATTATTGTAAATGTAAATGTTATCAGGAAATGATCAGACAGGAGAGGGTTTTCAGGAAACACTGTTAAATGTTCAGTTTCTATGCATATGTTAAAACAAGATCTAGAGTGTGACTAAAGTGGTGGGTGGGTTCTTTTACATGTTGAGAGAAGCCAATTGAGTCTAATAACAGATTAAATGCCATGTTGAGGCTGTCATTTTTAGCATCTACATGGATGTTAAAATCACCCACAATAATTATTTTATCTGAGCTCAGAACTAAATTAGATAAAAAGTCTGAGAAATCAGAAACTGTGTGTAAGGCCCAGGTGGACGATAGATGATAACAAGTAAGACTGGTTTCTGAGTTTTACAGCTGGGGTGGACGAGGCTTAGTGTTTCTGAGTCTTTGGTTGATTGATAATTAAATATACTGACCACAGGAGTAGAGAAGTGCTCGTCTCATACAGAAAGGCTGAGAGAGAAAAACGAGTGTAGCGAGAGAGAGAGAGAGAGAGAGAGAGAGAGAGAGAGAGTAAAAGGACGTGTCAGAACAGCCGACAGCCACCGGACACTCCACTCCACCAAAGCGACAGTCCACTGTGAACACGGCGCGCGACTAAGGTGGGTCTTTTTCTGTTGTCTTCTCCAAACTCCAGATTATCACAGCTGACTGTCAGAGCCTCCGCTGCCCAGCCTTGTATTATTTTAACACGCAGCAGCAACGGTAGTTCATTCTGAATCACGCCATACATCGTCTGCATGGGTTATGTAATAGGAAAAGTTACAGAATACAAAGTGCGGCATTCAATACAGAGGACAAAGAAAGCGTTGATTTTTCTGCTTGCACTCTTAGAGAATCTCTGAATGTTATCGCCTCACCTCAGCCTGGTCAGGTGGGAGGCTGTCCTCGTTTTAAAATCAGACACTCGATCTGTGTGTCAAAACATGTAAGTTGTGTTTTTCATCCAAAACCAAGAGAGTTGTGTTTGTGTTTTTCAAATACAAGATAGTTCAATGCAAGATAAACAGGTCAGGAGTGGTGAAGTATGGCTGTGGTGCTCATGGTCAGAGTCGGGTTTGTATTCAAGTTAATGATGCTAAGATTAATTTACAGAATTTAACCTTTATAGTGACTGTATACTGTTCAGTGTATGAAAAGTATTCTGTCTGTACAGGGAATCAACCAAGATTTAATTGTGTATATGCACAGGAAGCAGTAAACCTACACTAATCATACTCTGTTTTCTGTGCAGATGTGGAGGCAAAGTACAAAAGAAACAAAAAGGTTCTCATTTAAAAAACGTTTATGTTGACACAGCAAAGGTTTGGTTAGTTTGCACAAAGATAGCTGATACAAACACTTTGTAGACTTTTACTACTGATTTATCACAGTATACTGCTGTCAGTGTCAGGAGTTGATTATAATGTTAGCAAATATTTCAAAAGCAGAGACGAGCGCAGCGCCTCGGTGTCAGAGATTTGAGGAGCTGGAGCTGGGAGGCGGTGTTACCTGACAGTGACACAGAAAAGCTGCGGTGAGGAAACGCTTGTGTCTGGATTCTAAATGAAGCTGTAGCGTGTTGTTGATTGCATTATCTGTAGATGCATATTGATAGTCAGAGGTGTAACACACACAGTTTGCTTGAAGTTGAGATGTTCAAACTTTTCCTTAAGGAAAAATAAATCACTCATCTCACAAGAGGCTCTTTACCAGTAACGTCTTTTTATTATTGTAGGGTTTGTATGCAGCAACAGACTGAAGTGACTGTTGTTGGGATTTGATAAGATACAAAAAAAAAAATAAAATAACTGTGTTGAAATATATACCACCAAAGGAAATGGTTACTTAATGCCTGTGTCTGTGTGCGCGCGTTCAGCTATCTTAATGAGGATCTTAGTGAGGGAATTTGTGAGGACCAGTTTGTGTGTCACAAAGATAGCTGGACAGGAACACACGCGTGCATGTGTGTGTGAAGATGAAATGTGCTACATTTGCACCATTGCGGTTTGAACATTTGGTTAGGGTTAATATTTAAATAATTAGAAAACATGTTCACTCAGTTTGAGCTGTAGAGTGCGTGATCTTTTTAAGAGTTTGGTTCCTCTTATATATTAATGCATCATATATCATTGCATGCAAAATCGCCAAAAATACCTGATTTCCTGGAGAAACTTGTGGACTTTGTATAAGATGCAAATGTGATCATATATAACATCCGAGAACACTGCTTATTAAAAAACCCACACAAATCTACTCCAGCTCTACGATTATATCCACAGCTTGGATAAAAACATAGTCAGTCACCATGGTGACTCAATGCTTAGTACTGTTGCCTCTCAGCAAGTGTGAACCCAGGACACTCTTGCAAAAGAGTTTTGGTTTGGGTAATGCTACTTATTGCAAATGGACTGATTCTTGTATAGCGCTTTCCTACTCTCCCAGAGTACTCAAAGCACTCTATACAACACGCCACATTCACCCAGTCCACAAGCACTACCTCTATACTGAGTGCTTTCTAACTACACTCACACACATTCATACTCCAGTGGATGCATCAGAGAGCAACTTGGGGTTAGTATCTTGCTCAAGGATACTTGGCATGCAGACTGGAGGAGCCTGGGATCGAACCTCCAACCTTCCAGCTCTACCTCCTGAGCTACAGCCACCCCACAAATGACACATGCTAATGTTGGGTGATGAGGTCCCAACAGGAGCTGTCACAGAAATGGCAGCTGGGCTAAAGGATAAATACAAATAGCTGAAACATGCATGAAGCTTCTGTTTGTCTGCAGGCAGATTTAAAGCAAAGAATCAGAGACTCAGCTCTGCAGCTCCGACTTTCCAATTGTGACAAGAAAGCCTAAAACTTGAAGAGTCGAAAAAAGGGCTAAAAAACAAAAGCCTTGTGACTTTGAACTTAGACCTTCCTATTGCTACACCCTTCATTTTCCCTCTGAAGCACGGTGCTGTGACATCTTCCACTAACCATGGTGACGTCACTGAGCCAAGACAGCTGCAAGTTTGTTTTTCCTGTGTATTCAGGTGCACGCATGTTGCTAGCTGAACACTTATGTATGACTCATGTCTTCTTAGATGGAAGTCTACACTGTTACAGTAGCAACTGGTACTTCAGAGTATTCAGGCACCAACAACTACATTTATCTGACGCTTGTGGGGGAGAACGGGGAGAGCGAGCGCACTCAACTCGACAACCCTGGACTGGATTTCTGTCGAGGAGCAGTAAGTGTAGTTTGGGTTAGATCAGCTCAGGACATTTTAAGTAGTTTTTAGGACAACTTGACAGAATAACATGAACTAGCTTTTCAGCGTCAGTCTGAGATAGAAAGTACCTCATTTTTTTGTATTTCTCTTCCTCTATTCTTCCATCAGGTTGACCAGTACAAGGTGACGAGTCCTTCACCTTTAGGCTCGGTGCTACTGGTCCGACTAGAGAAACAAAGATACTGGGTGGAAGACAACTGGTTTTGTCAATATGTCACTGTAGAGCCTCCAGATGGAGGTAAAGTGCTGACTTTCCCTTGTTACCGATGGTTTGTAGGCGATGTCAAGATGGAGATACGAGAAGGAACAGGTAGGAAAGAGTCTCATTCCTTCATTGCCTTCAATGCCTACATGTGTAAAAGGCCTGAGGTCATTTGAGCAAAGATGCAAATTTCCCTTTAAAGCCATGCAGGTTCTATTTTAGTACAAGACTGATTCCTGTGTGGCATTTTATAAACCATGCATCAATCGCCCATTGACACACATGCATACTCCGATGGATGCATCTGAGAGTAACTTGGTTCAGTATGTTGTCCAAGGATAGTTTGGGCTGGAGCAGACAGGAGGAGCTGCAGAACAAACCAGCAGCAGATTAGTAGATGATACCGAACCCTAAGTTGCACCTGATAAATCCATCAGTGTGTGAATGTTAGGTTAAAAGTCCCAGTCAGTTTACCACATTAAGCAGTTGGTGGTGAGATTAAAAGGCTATCTAAGGCTACTCGTCCACCCATGCATGAGCACACTGGGGATGTGTAGCTGTTGCTGTACTACCTTCGAGTCCAGGGGTGTCCAACTCCAGGCCTCGAGGGCCGGTGTCCTGCAGGTTTTAGATCTCACCCTGGGTCAACACACCTGAATCAAATGATTACTTCATTATCAGGCCTCTGGAGAACTTCAAGACATGTTGAGGAGGTCATTTAGCCTTTAAATCAGCTGTGTTGGATCAAGGACACATCTACAACCTGCAGGACACCGGCCCTCGAGGCCTGGAGTCCGACACCTGTGCTCTAAACCCAAGCTAGAACCTGCCCCTATGCTCAGCAAAAACTACAGAGCAGCAGCTGCTGTAATAATGATGACCAGTGATTCAGGTTTTTAGCTGGAGCACATCATCTTTGTTGACAAGTTGCCATCACCGCCTAAGAAATGTGCAGCTGAGACATAAATATAGACACAGTATCAGATAATATAATCAAGATAAGACCACAAGGTGTAAATGAGGCCTGTGTCTTTCATGCAAAAACGGTGAAACACTGGGCTGCTGTGCCTGCTTTCCATTTGCATCATATTTGTTTACAGGTTCCGCTTAGACTTTCGTTATGTAAGTGTCAGACCATACAAGAAGATATATTTCCGGTGTTACATATAAGCAGAACTCCTTCAGTTATCTCATGTGTGACCCTTTTTCTTAGTGCTTGATTTCATCGGTATCGCTGCCCTACTCTATAATGTGATGGTATAACTTCCAAGTGTCTGCTGTTGTACTTCCCTGTCTCTCCTGTAGCAAAGACGCTGACAGGTGACTCTGCACTGCAGCTGCTGGAACACAGGAGAACAGAGCTGCAGGAGCGACAGAAGACTTACAGGTAGGGACTCACATTTATGGTGTATGAAACCCTTTAAACTGTACAAACTACAAGCCACATTTGACCAAATACATTCTGTAACAACACAGATTTGAAGCATTGAATATTTTTGTGTTAGATGGGTAACGTGGGCTCCAGGGATTCCCAGATGTGTTGATGCTGAAACAGAAGCAGACTTACCCCAAGACGTCCGCTTTGACAACGAGAAGCGGAGTGACTTTGAACATTCATTACATTACGCGTAGGTGGTACACACACACTCTATGATTCAACACATTTGTAACAAATTTGATTTTTAAAACAACAAACGCCTCATTTCCTCTCCTCAGTTTGCTGGAGTTATCTCTGAAGAAACTGACCATCTGGTTTGGGAAATCCTGGGATGACCTTGAAGATTTCAAACGTATCTTCTGGAAGTTGAAAAGTCCCATAGCGGGTGAGTAAAAAAGCATAGCATAAAACAGCTTTAATAGTAGTTTCATGCAAATTCAAAATGCTACCTAAAAAATGATCTTTTAAAAGTGGTAATCACCACGGTGGCATCAGTAGGCAGCTGGATCAGATCTCCTGAGGGATCACGCTGATGTTCCTTGGCAGCAGATCCAAAAGAGTCTCTCTTGTGTTTAAACAAAAAACAGGAAAGAGAAAAAAATCCAAGTGGACCAATCACACCTTCACAGATAAACCAGCTGACCAATTTGCTTTAACGAGGTGGTTTGTCTGATTGGTTAACAGTTAAGCCACATCTTCTGACCTTTTAATCTGTAGTGGTTCAGTCCAGAATCTATTTGGACCAATTAGCCATTACCGCCTTGTTAAATGTGAAATGGTCAGCTGGTTTATCTGTGAAGGTGTGACTGGTTTCCTGTTGCCCACTTTTATTTAAACACAAACTGTTTGACGTTCCCTTACCTGATGAAGGCCACAAGCCGTCACTTGATAAAGTTGTTCCCTGATACTTAGTGTTGCTGGAGTCTCCACGTCATCAGATCTTTGTCTTCTCCATGCACCTTGGGAGTGGGTGAAGTTGTGCCAGAGAAGTTTGTTGCTATCAACTTTCCCATCGTTACCAGTTCTGCCACTTTCACCTCCCTCTTTAGATTATTGCAGACAGTGAGGGCAGCCTATTTAAAAGCCTTTTCTCCTTGTTCTATTCTGACTTTCTAATTGTTGTAAAATTTGAAGATGGTCCATAAAAGCATGTGGGTAATATTCACTTCAGATCAAGCACATTATCTCTCTCTGAACTTGATCTCTGCGGCGGTACTTTCTGTTCCAAAGGCCTTTGAACAGCGACAGACACCTGATGCTCTGTGTGTCTGTGTGTATACAACAGAGTATTGTATGAAGCACTGGAAGGAGGACTGGTTCTTTGGCTACCAGTGTCTAAATGGTTCCAACCCCAGGATGATCCAGAGGTGCAAAAAGCTGCCGGAGAACCTCCCTGTTACCGCAGATATGGTGCAGCGCTCTATGGCTGGCAGGACCAACTTGAACAAAGAACTGAAGGTTGAGAAAAAGCACTACTTTGGTTTTTACAATAAAATAAAAGGAACGGCACAAATGTAGACGCTGTTATTGTCTCACTGCTGGTGTTTATTTCATGGTCTCTGTTGCATGCTTGCCATCATATCTTAAATTTCCTTTACACTCTTGTCCAGGCAGGAAACATATACTTGTTAGACTATGCCATCATGGATGGGATTCCCAGTAACACAATCAAGGGACACCCTCAGTACATCGCTGCTCCTATCTGTCTCCTGTATCAACACCCAGATGAAGGACTTATACCTATTGCTATACAGGTATGTTGTTTACATGCTTACACAGAAGCACAGGGACAAATTTCATTAACTGGTACTTTATCAGCAGCACAGTGGGGTGATTAGCACTGCTGACCCACCACAAAAAGGTCCTGAGCTTGACTTTGTACTTGACTTCCTGTTATAACTCTCAAGCACCTTACAGCAGATAATGAGTAAGCTCACTAAATTAGCCTATCCCAGCTGTCTTAGGGCGAGAGGCGGGGTACACCCTGACAGGTCTGTGTGATATCAGGCTGTTGTGGTGCTTTGAACATGTATTTTTGGGGGTAAAAAAATAATGTTGGGTCTATTTGTTCTCCCCATGCTTGTGGCCTTGTGATAAAAATAATAAAACACACTATATATAATAATATACAGCAGAGTCTTATTATAAGCTGGGAGCATGCTTGTGCTGTAAGGTGTCTGGTTGTGTAGTAACCAGTGGATATGTACTTTTATATATAATATACTACAACATATATATTTATAACGGCATGTCTAGTCTATTTCTTATGTGCGTTTGAGACCTGGGGGTAGAACTGGTTATGACCTGTTTATATTTGGGAGCAGGTAGAAAGTCCTCTCTTCCTCGCCGGCTCCATGTCTGTCATTACGTCACACACCGGTTTGCTCTGTCGCACAAAATCACCGCCAATGATTCAGTTCTTTCTAAACGACAGAATCAGGTATTGAAGCAGCGACGGTGAAGCTTCGGTCATGTGACTCTGTTCAGACAAACCAAGCCTTGATACGGTGCTCTGAAGCCATGTGTTGGCTATACAAGCTAAGCGACAGCCCGTTCTACCTCTTGGGCCACAGCTCAATAGTCTCTTTCACCTTCTCAGCTTGAACAGACTCCAGGCCGGGACACGCCCATATTCCTGCCCAGCGATCCCCCTCTGGCCTGGCTGCTGGCTAAGATGTGGGTGCGTCACTCTGAGTTCCAGGTATTCCAGCTCCTGTCTCACCTACTTAGGACTCACCTGGTGGTAGAAGTGTTTTGTGTGGCCACTTTGAGACAGCTGCCTGCTGTACACCCCATTTACAAGGTAAATATTAATATAAGTCGTATTATTCAGCACTTTCACTGTTGGTCATAGTTGTTATCTGATATGAATTGGTTTAAAAGCAAAGAGATGAAGCCTTCATTTGTAATTTCCTTTCTGCAACATAAATCCAGTAGAATCTAAATTTCCAACAATAATCAAAATGTTCTCTTTTTTGCTGATGCAGCTTCTGGCCCCTCATCTACGCTACACTCTAGAGATCAACTGTAGGGGGCGCACTCAGCTCATCTCTGCAAATGGCATCTTCAAACGAGTATGCCACAGCACGCTTGGCTTTAGTATTACTGAGCTCTTCAATATTCAGATCTAATATTCCTGAAATGTTGTGTAGGTTGTGTCTACAGGTGGTGATGGCCTGTTAATTTTGGCCCAGAGGGAGTACAAGGTGTTGACCTACCGCTCCATTCAGCCGCTGTATGATTTCTGTGACAGAGGAGTGTCTCAGCTCCCCAACTATTTCTACAAAGACCACAGTCTGATGCTGTGGGAGGCCATACACAGGTACAATAGCAAGCTTGTGGTGTGCTAGCTTGCTGCAACCACTGGGTGTGATTTATTCGGCGGTGCAGTGGGTAGAACTGGTGGCTTAAAGAGTACACATGTTGTCCTTGTTCCTGCGTAGTTCTACAAGGTACCGATGATCTGTGGAACCAGCACCTGAGTGCAGGAAGTGTGGATCAACTCTGTGTTTAAAAAGTCCACTCTCTGATCCTATGAGGATTACCCAGGAGGCGGTGCAGAGCTCGGATAGAGCTGATGGCCAGTTCTAACTGCCTCTATTCTCCAGATGTCTGCACTGCTTACTCTGATTCAAAACTGGCCCAGCCTTGCAGGCCTGCGGTGGCAGCTCTAGATCAGTGCTCTTGGATTACGACTGGGTTTAATTCAGTGGTTTGGAAAACTAAGCCCCCAGTCTGTTACTTTAAAAGGCTGGCGTAACCTGTACGAGCTGTTTCTAATCTATTAGTACTCAGCTTTTTACCTTTACTGCTTCACTGGAAAACAGTGGAATTCCTTGGAAGTCCGAATTCTCTTAAATTTATAATCTAACACGGCAAAAATGAGCAGAGAAAAAACCAAATTGTAAGTCCATAGTTCAGGCAGCAGTTGATCCCTCTGGCACCTTTGCTGGAATATCCAACTGGGAATTCTTAGATCCAATCTTCTGAACTGCTTATCTCACAGAAGACAAAGGGAAGAGCCTATCATCTCTTCTGCATAAAACTTACATGACACCAGGTCCTCATCTCTCCCCAACATCACAACAACAGTTTTAACAATGGCTTTATATTGTAAGTATAAGAAAACAGAGAAAACCAAACAATCATATGACCTATGAGGACACAGTTTGGTGACAGTGGGGAAAACTCCCTTTCAACAGGAAGAAACCTCCAGCAGAAGCAAATCAATAATTAAATACAAAGAGGTGTATAAACACGTAACATATACACCTGAGATGAGCTCTGACGTCACAGTGACATCCAATCATAACTGATGACATTTAATCACCTGATGCCTAGCCATGCCTTCTCATCCTGTAAACTTCAACACGATTTGAAACATAGTTTAAACCCTAAAATCACTTCATCACAATGTTGTACTTTCTATGTTGTACTTTAACATGATTTATGAATAATTTCATCACAATGATTCATTGATCTAATGCTGTGTGTGTGTGTGTGTGTGTGTGTGTGTGTGTGTGTGTGTGTGTGTGTGTGTGTGTGTGTGTGTGTGTGTCCCAGTGATCAGGGGAAATCAAAGATAATACCAGCAAAAACTACTAAAGCCTGATATTTTTACATGTTTTGAGTATCATTCTGAATGTCCATACTATTTATTTTAAACAGTGTATTCTTATAAATAACTAGAAAGTTTTTACCTTTGCTCCAGTTTTGTCTCCAGTATGGTAAACCTGTACTACCAGTCAGACCATGATGTGCAAGAAGACCTGGAGCTTCAGGCCTGGATCAGAGACATCACGGAGGAAGGCTTCACAGAGCTCCCCAACTTTGGTCAGTTATTAATGTAATCACCTGGACATGTATAGTAAGTTATTCATTTATTGATTGCTTAAAATGTCATTAGGTGTGAAGGTAAGTTTTTCTCGAGATACTACGCTCTCACGGCTGGTCTAAAAGATTTATTACATTTTTCATAAAGTGTTAAAATGTTTAAAGACAAAAGTAGATTTAAACAATAAAAAGTTCATCTTAAGTTCTCCAAGGAGCATATGGGAGCAGGATGCAACCCATAACAGCAAAGCTCGGTGGTTAGAGGATCTGAGGGCAGACCACAGCAACCTCTCTGAACAGGATCCAGTAACCACCAGTGGAAGACATCCAAGAAAGTCTCCAGTATGAAGAGCTGGACTGCACCCGCCTACTGGCTGAAGAAGCTGACTGCACTCCATGAGGGCCTGGCAGCACAAATGAACCAGCTGTTGATGAGAGACATCTGGAGTGTCTAACCGAAGGCCTGACAGCCCAGATATATCTACATAGATCTATCTAATCTCGATATCTAATATACATCTATATCATATAGAAATATATTATATATAGATATTATCTTTATTTATATAATATATATAGAGAGATAAAGATAGTATCCATATATGTTATATATAGATAATATGACGATGTGACACAAGACCTGAGAGATGCATCTGGCCCTTCAGTTGATCCATCTACTGCTCTAAACTGGTCTCAGTGGAAGGGACGCCATGCAATACATGTTTGCACATGACAGTAAACCATTGGACCTGTAAGGTGCACAGCTCTGCTAAACCAGACAGACTATCATGAGAAAATGTTGTTACTACTCAGCGACGAAAATACTTATGAGCTCCTGAAACGAGACCCAGGAAGAGGCTACAGGAAGAAGCTGATAGACTGTCTGAAGCAGTTAGAACAGGACAAAGCTATTGAGCGGACCTCATACCACAGGATGTACCCAGGGGAGTCTACACCAAGGCTGTATGGTTTACTGACGATACATAAACAGGGTGCACCTTTATGACCGATTGTCTGCACGATCAACTCAGTCAGCTCGAGTTTCTGGCTTCGATCCTCAACCCGCTGGTGGGCAGCTCTGAACACCACATCCAGAACACCCTGGATTGTGTTGAGAAGGTGAGAGATTGCAGCCATTCCCCAACTCTCTGTGAATGGTATTCATGGCATTGATCAGTGATCTTTGATCAATGGTCATGAGAATCTGCATAATTATGATAAAGGAACTGACCTCCCAGCCCATTGTTCCTTCAGTGGGCTGGTTTCAGTCATTATGCAAATGTGCTGTTTATAAGGTTGAAACCTGCAGTCAGCTGAGACTGAAGGAGTCACCTGGTGATGACGAAACGTTTCTCCCACTGAAGACGTCCAGATGAACAGAATCAACTTTTGGACATTGGACCTGTTCCCCATTCTCCTACCAAAATATAAGTAAATGAGGGGCGTTCAAGACTTCGCACAGCACCATTTGTGTTAACTGTTGTTGACGAGTGTTGATGGCTAACAATCAGTCTGGATCTGGTCTCAAACTCTCTTTCACTTGATCATTTATCTGTAACTATATGCAGTTAAGTTCAAAACATGAATGTACTGCAATGTAGAATTCACAAGTTGGTTTGTTAATTGAATTTAAAAACAAATGACCAGGTGAAATTTAACTCACATATATTTGCATAAGATTATAAAAACAAAGCGATTGCCAGAACGAGGCAGCAATTGTGTCACATCCTTCCTTTCATAGTTTCAGACTACAGACACATCTCCTCCAGTTAGCAGAAGTTCTCGGCAGGATATCCTGTAAGTGTGTATCCTGTGTATCCACTTAATGGTTCATGTGTTCCAGGTTTGCCCAGTAAACTCAGCAGCAGAGAGGAACTCTGCACACTGCTGGCAGTGGCTATCTTCACAAGCACAGCCCAGCATGCTGCAACTAACAACGGACAGGTGCTGAACACACACACAAGACAGTCGACACTGTTACACAAGATGCACTGAGGTGCAGAAACTGACACTGTTGGTTTGTTGGGGCGACTTATTTAAGAAAAGATGATACCACAGGGGTACAGCAAACGTTTCTCTACTCTGATTCCTTTTAGTTTGACTGGTGTGCCTGGGTTCCCAACACCCCCTGCACCATGAGACAACCGCCACCAACAGACAAAGATGCTGTTACCATGGATATGATTATGGCCACGCTTCCCGATGTCAGCCAGTCCTGTGTACAGATGGCCATCACATGGCATCTGGGACGAGCACAGCCAGATGCAGTGAGTCCAAGTTGCTCACCATACTGTGTCCCATACAGTTTATAAGTGATATATACACGTAATATACAGCGATAACAGCGATAGATCGGTTAAAAATATGAATATTCAAAAGTTTTACACAGAAATAAAAATGTCAGCAATATTTGTTAAATAACTAATATAAATAGATGCAATAACACTAATGTCACTGTATCTACTGATACGTGTATATCATGGTTACTCAAGCCATCTGTTCTTTGCTAATGGTTTATGTTTATAAACATAATGCAAATATTTGACACTCATATACGTTTTCGTTAACTGCAGGAATTTCAAAGACAACATGTCACCTCAGTTCGTCTTAAATAAAGAAAATGGCATTTCTATTGCATGGGTTGATTTTTTTTTACCTTGCAGCACCACAGAATATTTATTTTTACTTATTCTTTGGGGATTTTCTTGCCTTTCATTAAGATGGAGGAGACAGCGAGACATGCAGGGAAGCATTAAGTCTTGCAACACGTATAAATGATATTTTGTAATGAAAAATGGAATTGATCCTTTTTCCTCAGCTACTTGCAGTTCACATTGTTTCTGTCTTTTCTGCTCAGATTCCTTTGGGCCGATACACAGAGGACCACTTCACCGAGGCCAAAGCCCTGGAGGTGATCGACAGGTTCAGGATGGAGTTGAAGGAGATCGAGAAACACATTCTGACTGAGAATGAAGGACTGGAGCTGCAGTACCTTTTTCTCCTGCCCAGTCGCATAGAAAACAGCATCACCATATAGAAATACTCCCAGACTGCTGAGTGAATCTTTGCAGTGCAGGGACTCCAGCGACACTCAAAGAAGGGAACAACTTTATTGACTGACCGGCGTGTTTCGGCGTGTGGCCTTCATCAGGGTCATAGTAACACATAGAAGTGTGCTTAAATAAAAGGCAGGAAATTAACCAATCACATCTTCATAGATAAACCAGCTGACATATAACAGGTTGGTATTGGTTAACTGGTTAGGTCACGCACAAGTAAATACTGGACTAGATCATTATCTTAAATCTTAAACTTTGGAAATTTGTCCTTGTGTTATATGAGGTTGTTTTCTGTTCTTTAAATATGAACCAAAAATGAATCAAAACAATAGACGATGCAGGAGATGATCAGGAGGGAAAAACGTTTCTTTACACAGACTATAAAAATATTTTGTAAATGGAGCGGTTCTATTGTAGCACTTTTCTACTCTCCCACAGCAGCCAGAGCTTTATACAGCACACACGTTCAAATGAGCACTTTTTTATGCTTAAGTGTTTTCTATCTAATATTAACTCACTCGTACTCTGATGGATGCATCTTGGGTTCGTATCTTGCCCAAGCATATTTCAAACCACCAACCCTCCGATCAGCCGATGCCTCGCTCCACCTCCAGCCGCAGGATTTCCTGGAAGCTCTTTATTTGCATCTCAACCACTAACAGTTGGAACTGATGTGTCATGTGCAGAGTGGGCGAGCAAGTGAAATGAAGTGTCTGACATGTCAGTTCCCAGCTGCTTGAGATCTGGTGACTGGTCAGATTAGAGATAAACCTGCATGAGTCATGTTTGGAGAGATGAGTCATTGTTTGTGTTCACATTAATTATGAGTTTATTACTGTGGCACAGATATTTCCTTCTGTAGTAGGGTAAGTTAAGTTTACCTCCATTTAATCAATCCTGGGTAATCAGTAAGTAGTACTTTTGACAGAATAACTTCAATGTTTTAACTTTTTTACTTAAAACATATAAATGTATTATGAAGCTTAAAGCAAGACATCCTGATATATCCATGTGCTTACAATGTTGAGAAATAAACAAATGAAGCTACAGCCTTTGTGTGTACTTTGTGGCTTCAGTACAACTGTAAGATTACTGCATGACTCATCAGGTAACAGTAAAGAGTGGGTCACTGTGACGCTCAGGAAGAACACACTGGATACAGTAAGTCTGCTTACAGCAGACAGCTGGACGTCCTCCAGGGAACCAAAGGTAAACGTAGGCTTTAAAAGGCGCTTTCAGACAAACTACGCTGAGAGAAATGATTTAATTTCATTATCAACATTCCCAACACAGTCACATGGTCACTGATAAGGATTACAAACATACTCTCTGATTTAAGAAGTACACCAAAGTGTTTTACAGCTTTTATTTCAATCTGACTAGTGTAACCAAACAGTTATAACACAGTAATCAGAGGTAGAACTAGTTTAATCTTAGAATTAACACGTCAAATTACTTTTTGTTCTCAAAGTGTCCGACCTCGTCCCCTTTGACAAGGTCCCTGAAATCCTGAGACAGAAGAAAAAACAGGTGAGAATCAACACAGCTGCTGTCAGTGGGCTGCGGGGAGGTTATCCTTCCACCAGGTGGCGCTACTGCACGAGATACTCCTGAAGAACAACACCGAGGAGCAGAAATGAGAAACTGTAGCAAATACAATAAACCATCAGTTTATAAATTAAACAAAAAAGCAAACTATAGTTAATCCTCCTCTTTGACCTTAAATAAACCTATTTGTTTAATTGACATAATACATTCAATAACGTTTAAAACCAGAGAAAGACCATAAACTCATCATGACTCATATCTCTGTGATCAAGGTTGTTTTACTTCTTCAAATGAATTTTGAACTAGTTGTCTTCCATCATCTCCATAAAATCAGAGGACGTACAGCTGGTTACAGATGGTTGAGCTGTTTGGACACAGTAGAAAAGAAAGGTGCAGAAGAAGAATAACTGATAAAGTGAACCTCATGACTGTTGCAAAGAGGACATGCAGGGCTGCAGGAGAAGAACAGACAAACTATGCCTCCATACTCGTCTGCTTATCCAGAGCCAGGTCACGAATGTAGCATCCTAAGCAGAGAAGCTTTGACCTCCCTCTCCCCAGCCACCTCCTCCAGCTTACCCAGGGGAATAAGGATGACTGTGATCCCCAACACACACCCTCTGGACCCCCTTCTTAAAGATGGGAACCAACACCTCGGTCTCTTAATCGATAAGTACCACCCCTGATCTCCATGCAGCATTGCAAAGGTGCGTCAACCAAGACAGGCCTCCAGCATTCAGAGGCTTCATGAACTCGGCCGACCTCATCCTTTGAAGTTTAACTTGCCTGAGTGATGTCACCCCCCCAGTGATGTCACACTCGTCCAAAGACTCTGCATCCTCTATGGAAGGCGTGTCAGCGGGATAAAGAGGTTCTTTCAGTATTTCTCAACTGAAGTCAGCAATTCCCCCTCTGCAGTGTATACTGTGTGGGTAGATCAATGCTTCCCCGTCCTGAGTCATCCGGCAGTTTACCAGAATCACGTCAAGGATGCCCAAAAGTCTTTTTCCATGGGATTGTTTTTTAAAGCTGATGTCTGGGACAGTTACATGGGAAGCATTTATGGATTTTTCATGGACTGACCCATCTCAATCTCCAGTACTACCTCAAAAGAAACTAACTGGATCAAATTGTTCAACTGAACAATGTTGTTTGGCTAAGAGCAAACAGCTTAACAAGATGGAGTCTCTTGTAATCGAGATCCTGTGATTCTCCCAAAATAAATTCAAGTGCATTGCAAGGTAAAAAGTCAGAAGCATTAACTCACCTTCTTCTTATTGAGCTTCATCTGGCAGCAGGAGAACAGTCCACACACTACATACATAGCAGCTGCGATGAAGCAGTTGTAGCCCACCTTCTGGTACACGTCATAGGCCCTGTGAGGTGGATCTAAACTGAGAAAATAGAAACATTGCAAAAGAAAAGTTACACATCTCATGAATGATTCAGTCACTGCAGATACACAGCAGAATGAACAAGTACTGAACACATCACGCATGTTCTATGTAAATATATTTCTAAAGGTGCTATTGAACTACAACACATCCCATTCATACATGCAAAGAAATCAAACCACAGATGTCTTTAAATTATGTGTTATAATGAGGAATGACAAAGGGAAAAGCATATTTAATACTTCGTACAAGGACAGTTTCTAGATGCCTCTTGTATGCAGAAACTAGTCACGTGCATTACTCAGGTGGGATTTTGGTCCATTTTTTCACACAAACAGTCTTGAAATCCTGAAGGTTCCCCTTCTATGAACTCTGACCTTTAGTTATTTCCATATGTTTTCAGTAGGATTCAGGTCAGGTGACTGACTGAGCTAATCTAGCAGCTTCTTCTTTCTCTGAAATCAAATGAGACTTTCCTTGGCTGTGTTTGGGATCCATTGTCTGGTAGATGGCAACAAAGTTTGTGAGTCTAAGGAGCTTGGAAAGAAAAGCGTCTGGACTTCTTTAAGTTGCTTGAAGACGTTTCACCTCTCATCCGAGAAGCTTCTTCAGTTCGAAGGTCACATGGTGGAGAGTCTCAGATTTAAGCTCTGTGGGTGTATCCCCCACAAAGAGGGACAAAAGGACCACCTGATGATCCTCTACCTAATCACATGAGCCAGGGTTTCGGGTGAGCTCACTGTGAAACCTGGCCCCACCCTATCATGTGATTTCCTGAGGTCAGATGGCCCAGGGTGTGAGTGGGCATTTGGCGTCTGGGAAGTATCTCAAAACTGGACTATAGATGGCAGACAGTTGGTGTCGTAAGCCCCGCCTCTGTTCAAAGATGGCCGCTCACAGTGGACATAGATGGCTTCTTTTACTCCTCTTTCAAACCATCTGTCCTCTCTGTCCAAAATGTGAACACTGGCATCCTCAATGCCATTGTTCCCACTTTGGAAGCAACTTGAAGAAGTCCAGACGCTTTTCTTTTCAAGCTCCTTAGACTACGATGACCTGGATGACCGAGAACCTTCACAGACAAAGTTTCTGAGTATTTCTTCTTCAATATTTTGTCTCTGTACATTGTTCGTTCCCTCAGTTTATGAAGTATGTGGAAATGTGTATGCGGGAGCACCTCGTGGCCGGTTTATGGTGGAATGATTTTCTTTCCACATTATTTACTCCAGTGCTCACTGGAATTTACAGTAGTTTAGAAATTCTGTAACCAAGGGCATCATCTGGAAGAAGCAACTAGAGACTGAAGAGGTACAACACAAACACTATGGCAAAGGGGAGCCAGGACATCAAGTTGGGGATACCGTTGTCATTCCCACCCACCAAGCCCCAAGAACAACTTGCGTATTAAAGGCGTTGAGGGCAAGTACAGCTGAAAGAGAGGCTCAGTGGGGAACCCGGACTCTCCAAGACTCTGTGAAGGTTCTCAGTCATCCAGTCCACTACAGGAAGACAACACCTGCCTGTGAGGGTGACGCCTCCGTACCAGATGTGCTGAACAACTTCTACGCACGGTTTGACTCTCAGGACGTGATGATGAGGAAGACTACTCCCCTCACAACGACCAGGCTCTGTGTCTGATGTGAAGTACTGATGTGCACCGTTGTGTCTGCATCATTCTGTTCTGTCTGGTGTTGCACAATTTGGTGGTTTTTTTTGCCAGTTTTGCACACTTGCACTTTATGTAGTTCTGTGTTGATTGTTTGTCAAAGTGAGTTGAGGCAACTGTTTTTGTGATTTGGCGCTATCGAATAAAAACTGAGCTCAACTGAGCTGTGCCTGTAAGGGCTTATTAAACACAGGACAAAAACACAGGACGGTCGTTTAGCCCAAGATTTGCTACCCCTCCCCCAAAAGGTTGATTCTGTTCATCTGGATGTTTTCTCTTAAAACGAGCGTTTATACGGTTGGAAACCTGCAGTCAGCTGATAATGAGGAAGTCACTCTGCTACTCTTTGAGTCCAAACTTCCTGTTTTTCATTCTGGACCAGATTGAACCATTTTACTATTTATATTCCTTTTAAAATGTCCATGTTTAGCTCATTAGCAGCTAAGTGGAGGCCAAACGCTGCATCGTGTTCAAAAACAGGATCTCTTTCCCGTCTGCTGGACAGATTTGGTGACCTGTGGTTTATTGCTGAGGCAGATTTCAACTTTCAAGGAAGAATCGTGTTTCTACAAAAGACACAGCAATATCAAATAACATCATTAACCTTTTCTTCATTTACATTTTATGAGGGAAAGAGCGTTTTTCTGCTGTCTGTTTTCATTTGTGGAGCAGGGAAATTATTTTACTGCTATTGTTAAATAATAAATATAATCTGCAGCATGGATATTGCATTCAGGGGTTGAACAGTGTGTGTCTTTCAGAAAGGCTAAAAGTCACAGGCTGACAGGAAACAGGCTTGCAGAGAGTTTGCAGAAGTGAAAGTTATTTTGAGCAGCAGGCTAAGACGAGGCTTTAACAATGTAACAGATAGCTTTAAGATGGCCTTAAGATGTTTATGATGATGTTGACCTTGTATTTCAGGTGCAGTTATGACTATTTTATACACAATGCATATCTGTGCTTATTAAAGAGTTGGAGCTCGGTCAATTAATTGGGGGTTGGAAGCTTTGTTCGGCGCGATGTCCGGACAATCTATTGTGCAAGTGACTTGGAGCTATAGAAGGTTAAAACTGCGTACATGCTTACAAAACACTTATATCAGGTCATTTTATATTAAGGTTTTAGTAGAGGTTCTTGGTTAAAACATTTATTTAGTAGAAGACATACACATAGTCTCAGTGAGCCTCTGGTCTAGTGAAAGGTCAGAAGTGCAACAGGTGAATTGAGAAAGAGCATTTGAGGACGAGACACAGACAGTTAGTAGGTGAAGAGGTGACACAAAGAGCATGTGAGGTCAACACACACACACACATGAGTTAGATTTATTTAGAGGAGAGAGAGATTAGTCATGTCTGGATTGGAACTGCGAAAGTGTCTCGGTAAAAGAGGAACCGTCCTTGTCTTCTCGGCAAGAAAGAGGAACTGAAAGGTTGACCGGAGGAATCGGCCATGAAAATAGAAGATGATCTTCTGGGTTAAAAGTCATTGTGGTGTTGATCTGATCTATGTATAAAATGTATCTGTGACGCATGAAGGGGCGTCAGTAAATCAAACCCTGATGCTATAAAATATCTGTTTATGCTTTGATTAAGTCGAAGATCAATTGCTGTCTGCGTACAGAGTTGTCTTCCCACACGTGTGTATTCATTAAAAATCATTGTTTGACCAAGAGCTTCTGGACCATGGGTGGTTTGTACTCTCCTTCCTCAATTTTGAACCTTAACACATTCCTTCTATTTAAGGCAGAAAATTGAAGCATAATTGGTGACTGTCTCTGCAGGAGCAGGATACCTGCAGCTGACAGGATACTAACCCTAAACAGAATGACCAACATGCAGTGCATCAGTCCAGCTCAAACAGACCAGTATTGAGCCAGAGTGCAGCTGCATAGGCAGAGATCTGGAGTGATGTGTTATAGCACAAGACTTACTCTTTAAATGTGTCTTCATCTGTCAAAGGCACATCTTCAATCAGTACTGCTGAATTTGTTGTAAAGAAGATGCCCAGCAAGGCCTGAGACAGAGAGGGGTATATTAGTCAAGCAGTGGCTCAGAGTAACTTGTAATGTGGTCCCAAATGTAATGAACATAACAGCAGGGTACAGCTCTTTATGATCCAGATATGTTTTTGACACAAATGCAATGCTTCCTAAACATTCACACAAAACAGGACTATTTAATACGCTATTGGATTAAACCGAGTCTTTCTTTACTCTTTAACTGGAGCTTCCTAAGCTGCCCTCTACTAACACTGGGAGGGAGATTCAGAAAGGTCAAACCATAGATCTGCTGTTATAGTTGCTGGTACAACAGGGTGTTTGCCTGACACTGTCTCTGCACCTTCACAGAAACAGCATACATGTCATGCACATCACGTTTTACGTTTAAAAGGGTCAGTCTGGGCTCAAAATCTAACTTTATTTCAACCCACGTGGCTCATACACAAGTGTATGTAAGAGTTAAGGCTCCGTTTTCAGACACATTTAAATATATAATGTTAAGAAACTGGAATCACGTGACTGAGTGAACAGTAACTTCGTAACAAGAATTTAAGTGGCGCATAACGACGCAGCAAAGCAAAATCTCCACACTTACCAACATGACAACTCCCCACATGCTCAACACGATCCCACATGCGGCGAGTTTAGGTCCACAGATGAGGCCACGCATGATTCCACTCTGGTGCTCTTACTAGTCCACACAGAGAGCGTCAAACTAATCTCAGACTACGGTAGCTTCTTCGGACACGTGACTATGACCGAACAGGTTCCGGGATGTTGAAAGTTAGAAATAGAAACAAACCGATCGAGTGAAGTGTTTTATATTAGTGTGCGGTGCGATACATTTGCTCCTAACTTACTGTAATAAAAGCCTGACACGTCCGTCACGTACAAACCAACACAAACCTCTAGTTACAAGTTTTCTGTAACAATCCGGTAAACGAAATCACGTGACCGCAATGTTCTCAGTCATGTGACCTTCCCTCTCCGCGCGCAGATACCTTTGGAAATACAGTAATTTCCTGATTTCACAACAACATGAACGCACGCCTGTCTACTTTATTCTCTGCGCTTATTTTGTGTGATAGACTTTGAAACGCTCTGCTTTGCAGTAAACGCGTACTGTATCACTAGAAAGTAAGCACTCATTTAACGCGGTGTCTTCTTGTGCACATGGCAGGCAAGTGATTTGAATGATAATATATATTTAGAAAAAACCACTGTAATGTATCTATGTGTGCCTTTGTAGTGGTACAGTATGGTTATGTATAGGTTTCCACCAGCCTGCACTGTGCAGTGTGTGTGAGATAGATACACCATAACAGTACCTGATGATAAGCTGGATTTAGACCAAATTTATTATAGCTTAAGTACAATTAAACAACAAACTGATGACTAATACAACCTACAGCATATAAATGGAGATGGAGTGTTTAAGGAAAAAGATTCGCAGCATGAAACATTAATCTGGATCAGAACTAAGTAAACTATGCAGCAACCCTACATTTCTTTACTCGTGTGGCTCTTTTTAAAAGAGTTGTGCATAAATAAGCACGTTTCTGTTTTTCAATCTTCCCTTCATTGTGTGAACATATATTTTTGGTAAACAGACTTATGTACTGCTTTTCTAACTCTATCTGATTTTTTCTATTTCTGTTTTACCAGGTTCATTCACCCATTCACAGACAAGCACTTTCTTCTATACACTGGCACACACACTCTCACGGATGTATCGTGACAACCCGACAGACACTTGGACATGCAGACCGAAGCAGCCAGAGATCAAATGATCAACCTTCCACCTGGTAGATCACCCACTCTACCTTCTGAGCCACAGCCATCCGTCATGCTGTACCTCATACTATCCCCTCTGGACTTGTGTGTTGTTGTTTCTACAGTAGCGTCACCAGTGTGTAGTCAGATCTCATTTCTGTAAACAATTAAGGTGTTTTATGGTAAAATATAACAATATAAAAGATAAATACAATATAAATTGTCAATAGACTGCCTAAATGTTAACAATGTAAACCACCATGTGTCACTCAAAGAAGCCCCAAAAAGACCAGATCCCCTGCTCTTTAACTACAGTAACTGATCATGATAAGCACGAATGCGATTATCGGTGTGCTTAGCTTTAGTCTGCACCCATCAAGAAGTTATTGTGAAAGATGTTCTGAGGACATTGTTATTCAGTATTTTTTCTTTCTTTAAAGCCAAGGTAAGAGTATCAGTTTCAACCAGGAACCTTCCTGCTGTGAGGTGACAGTTCTAACCACTGCAGCACCACGAAGCACTGGCCTGAGTGTCAAACTGCTGAAGCGTT
This sequence comes from Rhamphochromis longiceps, assembly GCF_057381845.1. Classification (NCBI taxonomy): domain Eukaryota; kingdom Metazoa; phylum Chordata; class Actinopteri; order Cichliformes; family Cichlidae; genus Rhamphochromis; species Rhamphochromis longiceps. The sequence continues at coordinate 67,927,524 of NC_140559.1, read as the reverse complement.
TTCCCCGGGACTATACAAATTCTCAGTGTAGACATCACAGTGTGTATGATTTTAGTTTGAGGATGGACAGACTTATACGGCCATATTTTAAAAGAACGTGCTACAATCTGTGGTTCCAACAGTGTGCCAGCACTTTAACATTATGAAAAGGTTTTTGAACATTCTGTTAAAACGTTTCTTCTTGGTAACCTTTTTTAGTTTTTTTTTTCAGTTTTTATCCTCAATATCGTACGGAGCCCCGCAGGGGACATGGAAGAAAAAAAAATTAAGACGGACTTTTGCGAGATCTCGCAAAACAAACTCGCGATCTCGCAAAAGTCCGTCTTAATTTTTTTTCCTCCCATGTCCCCTGCGGGGCTCCGTAATATCATCTACTAATCTGATTCCAATTATATATTTTTCTTGTAAGTATTCACGTCCTCAAGTTTACCCCGTTTCGAGTGACCCGGTCACAGTGAGTTCTTAAAAACTGAGATTTACGAGTGCACCCTGAAGCCAGCGCGAGCCATCTGCTGAGCGCGCGCACATCCGTCTGTCGTCAGTGACATGATAGGAAAGAAGTTTGAAGGCAGATAAAACACCTTTTGCAGCAGTATGCAGCGCGGTATGAAAAAGACTGCCTTTTCCAAGCAGTGATACTAAAGACGGCGGGAGAGCTGCTTTCTAGCTGTGGAGCTACATTAGCTAAGTGGCTATGCTGTTAGCATCGTAGTAGCTGTAATTGAACTGAAGGACATCATTGAGTGTGTGCTATCACAGAGACCAGCGAAATGACCTCAGCTTCTACTAAAGTAAGTCAGTCTGACACGTGAACATTTAGCATGTATTACATGGTGTGCATACAGTGTTGTTATCCTTACACAAACGTACCAACCCCAGTTTGCACCGAGCTTCCCGCTGCTTCTACACAATGGCCAAAACATGGACTGAACTTTTCCAGGGGATCATCAAACAATATTGCAAAATCTTTAAGTTTTAGGACAAATTATCTAAAAAGCAACAGTGGAAAATCATGGATCATCTATGCCCACGTGTTGCTTTTGGTCCTTCTTTTCCAGTGAGGGGGAATCTGTATACCTCCACCCAGCACCAGTGTAAGCTGGTGCTGTTGTATTACTCTGTGCTGTGACTGCGTGCAGCAGGACACTGCACATAAACAACCTGGATCCCAATGATAAACGTCTATCTGAGCACTCAGCGTGCTTTATATAACTTGCCTCATTCACCCACACGCACTCATAATTTGGGGTTAATATCTTGCCCAAAGATATTTGGCAGGCAAATTGGAGCAGAGAGGGGTTGAACCACCAACCTTCTCTCAGCTGACCTGCTCTACCACCTAAATGTTAATCGCAGCATGTTGCAGTACACATCCCTTTATTACAACGTTCACCCTCTGTGGAACGATACGTAGTCATTTTCCATGGATGCTACTTGTCCACTTAACCACTCTGTGTTGGCCAGGTGGGCGAGATCTTCTCTGCAGCAGGAGCAGCCTTCACCAAACTAGGAGAACTCACCATGCAGCTTCACCCAGTGGCAGAGTCCAGTCCTGCCGGGTAACACTAGTCTCACACACCTTGTATAATTATAATAATTTGTCTAAAATGATATAAAAAGTAATGTTGTTGCATTTCGTATGGACTTGAGCTGTTTTTGTTGTTGGAGCCAAAAACTAAGATGTACTTTATATAAGTTTAATTTCATTATAAACCATTGAGTTAAGTAAATTAATTTTCTGTCTATAACAGAAAATTAATTTCTCAGTGTGCTTTATATAGTAAGGCAGGGTGTCCAACTCAAGGCCTCCAGTGTCCTGCAGGTTTAGACGTGTCCAGCTGATTTAAATGGCTAAATGACCTCCTCAACACATCTTGAAGTTCTCCAGAGGCCTGGAAATGACCTGATCATTTGATTCAGGTGTGCTGACCCAGGGTGAGATCTGAAACCTGCAGGACACCGGCCCTCGAGGCCTGGAGTTACCCACCCCTGTAGTAAGGTAAACGTTTTCACGAGGGGTCTCTAAGGCTACGTTCACACTGCAGGTCTTAATGCTCAATTCAGATTTTTTTATCAAATCCGATTTTTCATTTATTTACTTTTTTGTCTGCTTGTTCACACTACAAATAAAATGCGACAGCAAACGCGCTCTAGTGTGAACCCTCAAAGCGGCCGCATGTGCAAAAGAAGACGTCACACACAACGCGCTCTGTTTAGACCCAGAGCAAACAGTGTTGTTGGACTGTCCATCCATCCATTCGCTACCGCTTTTCCTTTTCAGGGTCGTGGGGGGCGCTGGAGCCAATCCCAGCTGTCGTAGGGCGAGAGGCGGGGTACACCCTGGACAGGTCGCCAGTCTGTCACAGGGCTAACACACAAGGACAGACAACCATTCATACTCACATTCACACCTAGTGACAATTTGGATTTTCCAATTAACCTATCCCCACAAACTGCATGTCTTTGGACGGTGGGAGGAAGCCGGAGTACCCGGAGAGAACCCACGCAAACACGGGGAGAACATGCAAACTCCACACAGAAAGACCCCGGCCTGATGGTGGAATTGAACTCAGGACCTTCTTGCTGTGCGGCAACAGTGCTAACCACCGTGCTGCCCTGTTGTTGGACTGATAGCCTTAATATAAAGACCTGTTTCGGACTTTACATTTCCCAATTTTGCTTTAAGTTATAAAGTTATTGTGATATTTACATTTGGCCTAATAATGATCCTTATTGCTGTTTTAGAGGAGCGGTGCTTCAAAGGATAGTTGCAGATTCCTGTCAGAATCTGCAGATTATACAGTACAAATAAAATGTTCACGTTGTCTTCCCAACAGTTTCACTGGATAGCCAGGAAGCGTTCACGATGTCTTCTCCGGCGCTGATAGTTGGCGTCTGTCCTGTGTCAGTGACGTAAAAGACTGATTTAATGCAACATGACCGTTCAAACAGCAGTTGCTTTCTGAAACATCAGATATGTATCGGATTCAGGACCACATACGAAAGTGACCCAGGTCTGATTTGAAAATATCGGATTTGTGTCGTTCACACTGTCCTACCATGATCAGATATGGGTCGCATAGGGTCAAAAAAATCAGATTTGATGTGCTTTCGCCTGCAGTGTGAACGTAGCCTAAGTGGATGGATATTTGATTAAGTAGATTTACTAGATGTCCTTTCTGATGCAAACTCCAAAGGATTTGAGTAGTGTAAACCACTACACTATGGAGTCACTGCTTTATATAGTAAGGTAAAGGCCCAAATAACGAAGGAAAGACTCCAACAATCAGACCAGGCTACCCTTAAGGAGAGGAAACCATCTGCTAGAACAGGATGAGCATTTACGTGAGTCTACAACCCAAAACTTATACATGTGCATAGCATGCATGGCACAATTTCATGTACTGTAAATAATCTATAAACTATACTATAAATAACCTAATTTAAGTTAGGTTTGTGAGTGCATTAACTTGTGGGTCACCATAGCTGCATCTACTAAAAGAAGTTCAGTCTCTGTGACCTCCATCTCAAGGTCAGGGGTTTAAGTTTGCACATTCATAAGATTTTCAGAAAACTCGAGAATAATTCAACGTAGAATTTTTAAATTGAGACCATAGGTGTATCTACTAAAAATCTTGGACATGTCTTATTCATGAGAACAACCTCTGGGGCGTAAAACGTGTAACTTTGTGAGCCGGTTTTAATAATAAACATGAATCAGACACAGAGTGTTACAGTCAGAGTCAGACGAGTTACCAAATAAATGGTCACAGAACGTGTGATTCATCTGTGTCATCACATGTGCAGAGACTACCCAGTGTGGGCCGGAATAGCTTAATCCTTAATTTAGCTCCCATCTCTCCTCCAGCAGTTTGACAAAGAGCACAGTGAAGAGGAAACCATATGAAGATGGAGCTACGCCTGCAACTTCTGACAGTCCAAAGAAGGTCATCAAGAAATCCACTCTTGCTGTTGCCAGAGCATCGCAGGGCCCTCCAGCTGTTATCTCTGTGTCCACAGCTCAGGTTGTCATGGCAGCAGGTCTCCAGGGTCCCCCCTCCAGCCAGCCTCCTCTGAAGAAACAGAAGACTGCAGGTCTCCATCCTCGAGTCCACCAACAGTTTTATTCATTTCATTAAAAAAAACAAAACAACTTTCTTGTAGCTTGTAAATAATAACTTTTTGTAAATTTTAAATACACAAAAATGAACAAATAATACAGAGAAGTGAAGTGAGTGCTGTGTGTGTGCAGATGTGACCCTCAGCGCTCTGAATGATTCGGATGTGAACAGCGATCTTGTGGACATCGAGGGACTCGGTGAGCGATCCAACTCCAAAAAACTCAACAATTTTGATCAAGGTAAAGTTCATGAACAGAAAAAAACCACAGATGGATTGTTTTACGCTGAATTACACAAACAAACAGAAGCTGTCAAATATCCCTGGGGCAGGGATAGCTCAGTAGGTAGAGTGGTGGCCCCATGATCGGAAGGTCGGGGGTTCGACTCCACTGAATGGCTACCCTGAGGTACCCCTGAGCAAGGTACCGTCCCTACACACTGGGTTAAATGCAGAGGAACAATTTCCCTATGGGGACTAACACACACATTGAAAAGTTGGGATCAAGTCAAAAGATTAGATAGCTTCTGCTTTAACATCATCGGGTCTGACTTCTGTTGTTCAGCAGAAAAAATTGGGTAGAAAACCCCATCCAGTAAGTCCTGCACCTCACTGGTGCAGGACTTACTTAGTCAGCAGTTTGGGCAAGTGGCTATCAGCTAAAGTTGAGAGCAGGGAAACTTTGGGTTTTCACATTAAAAAAAGTGACGTTGGGAGCATCTGCACTATCCAAAACATGTAAATGTGTACTAGCACAAAAGGAGGTTATGTAAAAAAGGCAGACGATCTATATAGGATCAGGCCACTGCAAGGTAAAGACGGGACAGTAATTCAATAAACTGGCAAAAACCCACAAGCCTGTATATTTATGGGCCCCATGTAAAGATTTGGACCATTTGATGATCTACAGTAAGTATATGAGACTTTCTTTTCTGTCTCCATAGATACTCTGAACCTGGACTCAAGCCTCATTATGAACCCCAGCGACCTGCCTCTGCTGTCCCGCTGATCCTCCTGTAAACGTCTAGAAGTGATGAAGAAACACTTGAAATAATTTGTAAAAATCAGGACTCGTGTTTGTAAGCAGTGGATGCTGAGCACTAGGATGAACAGCAGTCAGAATGTGTTGGTGATGAAGTTAGTTCTAGGCAAGTTGGCATAATGTGTGACCTTGTGTAATTTTCGTTTCCTTAAACTCTGGTTGGAGAAACATTTAGAATATCCCACTCTATTTATTTAAGTTACATTTCAGCAGAAAACCCTTGGCTTCACTGATAAAAGATAACCTTTGCAAAAGTTCTCCCGCTGCGGACGCAGGACATGTGTTTTTTAAACAAAGTTAAAGCATTTACAGAAACTCATTAAAAAGCTCCTCTATAATTTCCACTTCAGTGCCTCCAAATGCCTTTGTAAGATTCGATTTGTCATGTTGACAGCATAATTGCTGGCATGTGTTACTAATGTCTTTGACGAGCCAGTGTCCTGAGAAATCCACATCTCACTTTTGGCAGATATCCGTGGTTAAAACTTTGACTGTACAGACATGGCAGTAACAACATGATAAAAGGACATCTCAACTAACTTTACCAGGATTTCTCTGTAGAGCTCTGAAACACAACTAGTTTTCCACTAAACAGAATGACACCAGTGAGCTGAGACAATGTGGATGAATTCCAATTGAATATCAGAACCAGACTTTGTTCATCCCAAAGGGACAATTAAGATACAACAGAGCAGCATGACGTCGAAGACAAGGACAGAGCATAAACAGGCAATAAGAGTGAGATAATAAATACACAGAATATACAGTTTTAAAATTAAAGTGACTGAATAAGTGACTAAAGTGAGTAAAGTGTTGGGAATATAAAAAGAGATATTGCACCTCTCCAGCATCCATATCAAGCTCCTATTATTCCAGATTGGAGTCTGGAAGTTGAAACAATGTAACAAATGATGATTTTAATTGTTATTTTTTCTGTATGTAGAAACTGTCGGTTTTTGTGTATTTTAGCATTTGACAGCATCATGTATGTTTCATGCTGTTTAATCTTTTCTTTATATTCATGTGAGTGGAACATAAAGTTAAGGTGATAGATTTATTTTATCTCGACTTCATGCCTTTCATTTATTTTATTGCTTTGGCAGGAGCGTCACAGACGGGGAATTTTCATCAGTATCATTTTGCATGAAAGTGCTTGAGCTTTGAAGTGCAGCGAAGCATAGCTGCGTAAATGGTAAATGGCCTGTATTTATATAGCGCTTTACTAGTCCCTAAGGACCCCAAAGCGCTTTACATATCCAGTCATCCACCCATTCACACACACATTCACACACTGGTGATGGCAAGCTACATTGTAGCCACAGAGGCGAGGCTGCCGGACACTGGCGCCACCGGGCCCTCTGACCACCACCAGTAGGCAACGGGTGAAGTGTCTTGCCCAAGGACACAACGACCGAGACTGTCCAAGCCGGGGCTCGAACCGGCAACCTTCCGATTACAAGGCGAACTCCCAACTCTTGAGCCACGATCGCCCGTAAACACGTTGGCTTAAAAGAAACAGATGTTTGGGGGATGATGCAATAGCTGCGAATTTGAATGTGCTTGTGCATCTTTTCCATTCTGTTTAGTTCCCAAAGAAATGTTTTTGTCTAAATAGAAGAAAACATTATTTTAGTTTTCATCTGCCAGCCTCCAAGTGCACCCCAACACATTAAGACACTAAGAAAAGTGATGCTAATTCTCTCCTGAAGAGGGAAAAGTAAATTGCAAAAGGATGATTTAAAGAAATATCCCTTGAGCTAAAAGCTGTGAAGGTGCTGACGGTGGATGTGATTGACGGCATCAAGGACATTTATAGGAACACAGTGACCAGCAGTGTGATATCCTTCATACACCATCTCTGTGTGCTCACATAAGTGGAAATCATGACACATTCATTTGCGTTTTGTAAAGATTCATCAGCGCTGTAGACACTCAAACCTGGCTCAGATTTTATTATTGTGCTTGGAACAAAGCCATCGCGACCTTAAAGAACTTTAGCATGCATGTAGTTTAAGGTGAGACAGATTTGAACCTTTTCTTTGGGTCTAAAATAAGTTTCAGTAGACATTTTAGTTTTCAAATGCTGACCTTTTATTAATGTGTAACAGTCATAATCGACCCACAGACCGTTATGTTCGTCCACTGGGAAGTTTTAGACACATTAAACTGCAGTGCTGCTTATTTCTAACAAAATAAATGATAATCACAGCAATGTAGTGATGTGTGTCTGACAGAAGCAGCACATAACATACTGGTAATGCAGTGAAAAATACCAGTAATGATGTGCTGCTACGGCCAGATGCACTGAATGTGACCAACACTCACACGTACTCACAAACATGCATTTCTGGAAAAACAAGTAAAGAATAAATCCAAGCACTACAGGTAACGCAGCATATTTTCAGCATGCAGTGATCTGCCTCCCACATACTGATCTGAAATATAAAGACCAGAGATTTCAATGCAAACACCTCTCAGGTTGTTTGTGACAGCAGCTTTGGATGGATCAGTGATCTCTGGAGGGACGAGAACATATTTGAAATGAGTGATTCCACAGACTGGCAGGCTTTGACACGAGTACCTATCGAAAACAAGAAAATCAGCAACAAAATATAAACAAATGCAACATGCAGGCACTCCTGGTCAGCTGTGCGTTTGTTCCGAAGTTTCTTAAACAATTATTCATAAACAGAAATTAGTTTTATATGATGTGGATAAAACACATTGTTCTCTTATTTTAATAAAAACCTTTAGAAAGAGAACTGTGGCTGGAGTCTAATCGCTGATTGTTCCACACAAACACTAACATAAAATCAACATCGTTATGAGTGAAAAACCTAAAAAAAGTTTGTTTTAAATAGAACGTGTCTAAGCTGTCGACCCTAAATAAGGAAATTATCTAAATCATTCGTCCTCATTTTCTAACCTCATTATGTTCTCTATAAGTAGGAAATGCTGTTTTCAACTCACTGGTGCAATTAGTTTGTTGTCAGGAGACAAAAGGATTTCAGCTTGAAACAGAATTAAATGTGAGTTTGTGCTCACTACTGCTGCTCACTATTCATGTCAGTGCAATTCTTTTCACAGATCTCGACAGAAAAATAAACCAGTGATACTCAGATGATGACATGCATCCAGCTGCTATCAGACAACAGGAAAGCGACTCATGCATTCATTCACCCACATGTGGTTCATAGCTTTAAGACAAGTAACAGAAATTATTGCAATCAAAGTCTAAGCTGGAGGAAAATGGACTAGGAGCAGTGTGATGCTGAGGATCCCAGGGCTCACGGTGGCAGCACATGATGATTTGAAGCGATTCAGCACATCTGCAAAACATGATGTGCTGCTAGAGCGCACCCTGGACACACCGAGTCCATGACTCAGGCTGGTGCATGTCCACGGGGGCGGGAGGGCAAAGACAAAACTGAAATGTATGTGACCTTTCTCTGAAGAAGACGGCCACATACAATAATGTTGAATTTTTGATTCCGTTCATCTGTACGGTTTTCTTTTAAAAACAGAGAAAATGGAGGAAGTGGAGAAAAAGAGGAAGCAGTTGGGGGAGGGGAGGGGGACGACGACATATAGCTCAGATATTTTTGAAGAAAGATAACATTAAAGAATGTTTCACCACAAGTATTTAATGATAAAATAATCCACACATTTTATTTTCTGATGATTTCCACCTGAAACATACTACAAAAAATAAAATAAAATCAAAGATTATTTAAGCAACTGAAATAAAATAAAAAGTATGACTGTACTTACCCCGACTATATCCTTAAAGGCAAACCACAAACAGCACACAGCAGTGGGGAACGTTGAGTCGTAACAAGCTACCTACTCTAATGTAAACAAAGATAGAAAATGAAAAACGACATTTACATGCAGCTTTTAGAAGAAGTCTTTCACCAAAAAGAAACACAATATAAACATCCGCCAGATGTCTGAGTTTTCAAGATACATCAAGTTCAAAAAGCTGAAAGTAAAAAAAGAAAGTGATTTATTAAAATACTTGCATCCCAATTTTAATGAATCTCCACTGAACCAAATGTGTATTTTTATACCAAAAGTGTAAAACAGCATCTTACCTGCAGCCCTGCAGAGGGTCACGCTTTAAACACTGCAATCAGAGCAGATCAGTTAGTGCAATTGTCTAAGAAGTCATGTCTTGTTGATGCAGCCCCTAGGAACTAATCCAGACTCATGCCACACAGTATTATTGAAGGTACAGCAGCTCTGGTCCAGCCCAGAGGTTCTCTTACAATTTTCCCGTCATCTAATTCGTGAATGTTGGCTGCAGTTCAGTATTTCATGTGTCAGAGGAAAGAAGAAAACAAGGCAGGGTTGCTTTTTAAGGATAAGTGAGACTGAAGTAGTCATCTTAACCTGCTTGGATTTTATTTATTTAAATGCATTTCCAACTACAGATATATCGACAGAATATCAGTGATGAAAAATCAGTTTTTGTTTATGGTTTGGTTTATAAAATACCTGCAAATATCCTTCACATGTGATCAACAGTTACTTAAAGGATTTTCTGTTGATTGATATATTTCACTTTACATGTGGATCCTTACATTGGAGCCAGTATTCTGTCATTTTAATGTGAAACTGAGAGTTAGTTGACTGATTCGTCAGTATAAAGAAAAAACAGATTTGAACTGGACAGGGCGGGGCCAGCACTGAACCTGATGCACCACACTTGACAGGATACACTTAAGATTTATACTTCCATAAAACTCGGCTGTAAACAGGAAACATACGCATGCATATCTGTCTGCAAAAAAATCCTCTTAAAGGGCCAAGAAGTTTTTATTTAAAACAAACAGTTTTAAATGTAAAATGTTTGGTGCTGATGCTTAACCTCCAAGGCTGCTCAAATGAAGCCTTATAAAGGCATGTGGCCACAAAGGGTCAGAAAAGGTAACTACAGATAACTACGTCCCAAACATCCACTCTCACTCACAGAAGAATCAAAGTGTGATGGAGGGAATAAAAGGCAAAGTGTTGGAAAGCTCCTGTCTATGGCCTGCTGCTCCTGCAGTCACAGCACCACAGGCCATTTTACATTCTTCAGAGGAAAAAAAAGATTCACTTACCATTTGCTGCTGAGATGTTAACCTGATGATGGAGGAGCTAACTAGCTTAACTACTGACTAAGAACACTGAAAGTAAACTCACACCTTCTTCTGCCTGTTTGTGTGGATACATTGTCACAATCCACAGACCAACAATCAGAACTAGTCCTCAAAAATAACATAAAACAGGAACAACAGAGGCACACACAGACACACAGGATGACTAGATTTGTCAAATAAAAGTAAAAACCAAGGAGAGTCCCAACAGCAGCTCTACACAAACACCCATCAGAGGGATAGAGCTAGCCTACTACAGTGACAGAGAGAGCTGAAAAAAGGCCTGTTTGGGGTTTCTGGTTGCTCCTGCTTCTGTTCGTAGTAAAAGGGGGTGTCCGGGGAGGAAGGGGGTTGGTCAGGTTTTGGTCCCAGTCCCAAAAATACCCCCTCCCCCCCAAAAAAACAGACAGACAAACAAACAAACACAAACAAACAAACAACCAACAACTTCGTGTCCCCTCATCCTTCCTTGCTGGCCTTTCACCTTTTAGCTATGTGTATGTGCATGTCCCAGTCCTTCTCAGTGCTGCCTCGCTGAGCCCTAGCTACGCACACTGAGACAGTGAGAAGACTCAGTAGGCATAAAAACCTACAGGGCTGCAGCCTTTTTCCCTAGCAGTCACTTTCTACAATACAAATCGACATTTTCGGGGGCGGCGAAAAATCTAAAGAAAATATGTGGACGCTCCCCAGTGTGTGTGTGAGACAGGTGTAAAGCGCGGGGTCTGTCGGAGCTCCCGTTTGCACGTAAAAAATTTATTTGTGCGAGGCAAAGGGGCTGCTGCGCAGCGCGGAGCATTGAGCCTGTACGCCTGGCAAGCTGCTCCACTGTCAGACTGAAAGAAAGCCTGAGAAGACAGGGAGGGAGGAGAGGGAGGAATATAAAATGAAGAATAGTGTGGCTCTGAGAGGAAGCTCTTTATGCATTCACACACAGTTTGAGGAGCCTACTTTATAGGCTAGTGTTGCGAAATAAAAAACAGAAACCACAGCAAACACACGAGTGGGGTAAGTACAGTGAGCCACCAGCTTCTCTGTGCTGCGACACACAAAGGAAGCCGAGTACAGAAACACACACATGGACTAGTATTAATGCACAAATGTAATCGCACTGAGAGCTACACTCGGTGTTTGCCTGACTCTATTTTCTCATGTTCTCATATGGCCGTGACATGGCAGTCGACAGGAAGGAGGAAGACTCACACTGCTGAAAGTGCTGCTCTCAAACTACACTGTTTTACAAGGAGGTGGCCCTGCCTACCTCTCTTTCTGTTCTACGCACTTTTACACACACAGAAAAATAAAACATGGGCACATTAAGAAAAAGGCCCGGCGCTAACTTGAAATAAATCCTAGACCAGGCTCTAATGGAGCAGCTCCTCCAGCATTACCCGGTGTAACAGTGGGTGTCACAGTTAAGCTCCAGGGATGCCCCAAAATACAAAGTATGCTCGTTTTCCATTCACATGAAGCAGTCTTACTCTAATCACTTACAGGTGATGATAATGGCTAACACCACACCATCAGTCCAGGAGAAGAATTCAAATTGGCTAAGCCACACGAGGTTTCTTCACGTCTATGTCAGTCGAATTTTAATAGAATAATCCCGAAATGATCTTAATCCATTTCCTAACATTTCTGCAGGCTGAGGCCCTCGATGTGTTTGTGGTAAAGACAAAAAAGAAGAGTTTAAAGATTTGTTTACTCGGTTCTGCTGTGCAAGTCTGGATATGACACATTGGAAAATATTTCCACATCAATTCACATCTTGAAGTTTAAAGTTCTGTTGTTCCTGGAATTATGTTTTTTTTCTTTTACAATTTTTATATTGCATGTGTGAATATTTGACCTGCTGCATAACAGCTGAAGATCTTTATGGATCAGATAAAATATCTGATGCTATAAGGAATGGTGAAAAATATCCACAGCTGCAGTATTAAACTTTATTTAAATTTACCTTATGGATTTAAATCAGTGTAAATATAAAATAATACAGTAAAGAAATTTTAGCTTTTCAATTTGGGCCACTTCACTTTGTGATGGTTCGGACTGAACATATTCAGTGAACACAGCTCTAATGAATATAATAAAAGAATTATAATTATTTCCAGAATTTCTCTAAATGTTGCTGAAACATTTTTGAATGTGATGCATTGAATTAATTGTTTCAGTCGACAGGAAACAAAATTCTGTCATTACAGTCTTCTTAAACAAAAAAGATTCAACTTCAGTTTTAAAGGTGTCACTTGTTGCTACTTTTATTTAATACTTTGTATTTTTGATGTTTTATGGAATAAAAGTACTGAGTTGTTGAAACAAAGTAATATTTAGAACAAAGTGATGCCAACTATTCTGCAAAAATATTCTCCTTTTTGTGAGCAGCAGTTTCTGTCAGAATAAGCAAACACTATCTCCTTGGTGAGGCACAGCCATCGTGACCTTTTCTTTATAAGTCACCAAACAAGATTTAATCTAAAAAAAGTGAAGACATTAGAAATGTTACTTCACTCTCAGATGATGGTGTGCAGCACATACACAACCAGGGTCTTACCTAAAAACGTTGAACAGTAAGAGGGAGACTTTTTAATGTCAGGGTCCGTTTCTCGGTCATTCTGGGGGAGAGTCCAGCGGTCTGTGTGGGAGCTCCGCTTTTTACCTCGTTTTTCTATCAGTTTGTAAACGACACGCTTAAAAAGAAAAAAACTTTCCCTATAGTTTGCCTAGAAATCATCTATTTGTCATGTTGCCTAAAGCTTTGTATTAACACATTTATGAAAATTAGTTTCATTGTTCTAAAAACCGACTAATACATAATCAGAGCTGACTGATCTTTGAGTAAAGTCGAAGTCAAAGGCAGCCGCACATATTTCGATAACTGCCCGTATTAAAGTGCGCAGTCCTCGCTGTGATGAGAGGATGACAGGCTGCGCAGGTGAGAAACTGCTGAGTCACTGCGTTTTCCGAGCCTGGACTTTCTCACTGTTTCCTCTGTTTAACGGGGCGTTTTGACTTAAGTATAGTTTATTTATTTGTTTGTTTATTGTGCTTGAAGGCGAGATTAGCGTCGTATTTAGACACAGTGTGCAGCCGAGTGGGCTGGCGTGGTTGCTGGGGAGGAGGCTGTGACTAGGGGAGTGTCCCCTTCCTCTACTTTTCCACTTATCACTTAAACTCTTTTGTAAAGAAATATAAGTTCTGCACTGTTAACAATAAGCTATATTTGAACATTTGCTAAGATACTATATTATGATTGCTTTGTCTCCGTGCAGAAATGGACGCGCACAGTGTCTGACACAGTGCAGTCACGCAGCCTTTTGTTTCAAGCCGCACTTTACTTTGTCTGCTAAGCGTCCCTCGCACAAAGCCTTTACTTACAGCACATCCACGCTTACAAAGCAGCTACCGGCCATAACACGTAAACACTTTTAAGTTACTTACCTACAAATGAAAATAAAAAGATAAAGACTAAATACTTTATTAGTCAAAATTGGGGCGGAAAAAGAAACTCTTACCTTCGGAAGAAAAAGAATATCCAAAGGAGAAATAATGTTAAGATAATCCTGGTTTTACGCTAAAAAGCGAAATAGTGCGTAAATGTATTTGAAGACGGGCTCTCATTCTGTCTCAGTGGAGGATTTGAAAGTGGCGCCAACGGCAGTTGTTCCTCTGCTACCCACGCAGCCGTCACACACACAAAAAATAAATAGAAATTTAAACGTGCAAGTAGCAATATTTCATTCATACCAAAATGTGCCTGCCGACCACCGCAACCCACTCGTGTCCACAGTTTTGAATAATATACATTCTGCGATTTTTATTTATTTTTTATGTTAAATTAAAATAACCGTCAGAGGCTTTTTGAGCCGCGGTGCAAGACGGGAGATTTCTGTTGTGTTTTGAATTTCGAACTGACCGGAGCAGCTGACGTGCTGGCTCAGTGGCTCCCCCTACAGCCACTGTGCGTGCACTCATTCGTCACGACTTGATGATATGAAATTTATTCAGTTGCTCCGAGATTTTGCGGTGTCTTTTCTGTTTTGTTTTTTGATCTTTAACGATCAAAATGACTTTGATTTTGTTGTGGTATTTTCTAAACATGTATGAATAGGGGAGACCGGGGATAGTTGTAACATTTTTGACATTTCTGTCTGTAAATTGGAGCTCTTTTAAGGTAGTGGATTCGAAATGTAATGCAAAGTATTTACATGTCTCTGCTATTAAATAGTGCAGCTATTTTCTCTGCAGCACAATTACCCATTGCATGGTATGGTCTCAAACACAAAGAGTGAAATGTTACAATTAACCCCATAGTCTGGGTTAGTTGTAACATATCCTGGGGTGAAATGTAACACAATGAAATAAGGGTACTAACAAAATATTAACATGTAATCTTTGTTTATTCAACACATGAATGCACTTAGAGCCATTTATGTAGCTGTGTGTGTGTGACAGAATGCAGAAATCTAGCTTTTGAACATATTCCAACCCCCCAAAAAAGACAAATTATGGAATTTTCTGCAACTGAATATTTCATTAATTTTGGTTGGTCTTTCTTGAGTTTGGCCTCATTGGCTCAGTGGGCATTATAACCTACAACTCTTGCACCAATTTTGAACATAACAATGAAGCTGAAAAAATGTAGTTGTTCACCAGCATCGCAATTCCATTACTTTTTATCATGGCTTACCTTGGTGTGGTTTGCAAAGTGCTTCAGAAAGATGAGGAAATCTGTTTCTTGCACCCATCCTGATTTATTTCCACTACCAGTGCTTCCTACTGGTCCATCTCTGACACAGAGGTCTGCATAATGTATGTGTGGGAACACAAACAGTGGAGGAATTGTGTTGCCAATGGCATTAACCACATATACAAATGCGACCAGTGAACCTCTCTCTGCTGATGTCGTTGCCCCAACTTGTTTAATATAAGTTAAAGTAATAGTGTGGTAAGTTGTAACATCTGCATTATTGTTACAACTAACCCAGACTGTTGCTGTTACAACTGACCCAGACTCCTATAGCCATGAACTAGCTAACATTACAGCCAACGGCTAAAACATTAGCACTAAAGACCTACACAGAATATATCCCCATAGACATACAAATAACATAATTCAAGTTTGATGAGTTTAACTGCAAAGCAGATAATGCTATTAGAAATTGAAATAAAGTAGAAAAACTTACTTTTTGGCATACAAATGACTTTTTTTCGTGTTAAATTGTCTGTGTTTGATAAAATGTGCTGATTTTTCACATGTGATAGCAGAACTGCATTGGGCATGCACAGGATGAGTCACATCATTTGAAACTTAGCCCTGATTGGAGAAATTGGAAGTGTTACAACTGACCCACGTTACAACTATCCCCGGTCTCCCCTACTTGTGTGGAGCCCCCCCCTGTATCAATGAGGTAGATGGCTTAGAAATGAAGTTTATTATATATTTTTATATATTTATATGGACATAAACTCTACAGTATAACATTCTTCAAAATTCTTTTGAAATGGCACTTCAAAAAAGAAAGAAAACCTTCATTAGGCACCATAAAAGTAAAGCCATTGACTTATGTTTTCATCAGTTTGGGATTCAGTTCAGCTCATATTGCTTCTGCACCTCTTTCCACAACACATTTCAAATAACAGTGGTCCTTCTTAATCAATCTCAGTAGAAAAATGAAAGAAATCATCTGCATTTGTTTACAGTGCATCTGAACAGAAACTCAACATTTCAGTGTGTAGTTAAAACAGCAAACATACCTTCAAATAATAAGGTTACTAAAAATCTATGTGCTTTCACATTTCAGTTTCGTCAAGTGCACTGAAGCGACTTTCAAGTCGGCGATTATGGTCCAGGAAAACCAGAGCCGTCAAGTTCCTGCTTGATGTGCTGCTCATAAAAGCTGCTCAGCATCAGCAGAATTAGGATCTGCCTCCTTGCAGCACAAAGCTAGTTTGCTCATCACAGCAACCCACTCCTGTACACCATGCCCAAAGGCATCAAGGTCCACAGTCCCACTCACAGATGCTTGGAGTGCTGCTGGTCCTAGGCTGCTGAAGTAGCTGCTCATCTCCTGAAGGTACTGAAGAGAAGCCAGGGGTGGTGTTGGTGAAGCTGTCAACCATTTATTATGTATCTGGTCAGCTTGACTTTAGATTTCTGCTCCTACTCAACACACTTCTTCACAAAGCTGTTTGTTGGCAGCCAGGTTTATCTGCAAGTCATCAAGGTAATCAAGGACATTTGTTGCCACAGGATATCTGCTCTGGAAAACATCCAACATTTGCAACATCACTTTGCATTTGTCTGCAAATTCACCTAGGGAGTTTTTTCACTTTATGAGTCATTCCACGACAAAAATTGGACTTGGATATTTTTACATTTTTACCAAAATGTACTATTTATATGTATATCCCACATCATTAAGGACATATTTAACTATCAGAAAAATGCATTTTCCCATCTCAGGCATTAGTTTTCTTTTATTATTGATCATATTTTCAAGATGTGGTGACTGTAATTCTTCAACCCCGTTATAGACACTTTGGAGGCTCTCTGAATATTATCATAAAATGTATTTCTAAAGAAATCAATATGTTTACATTAATCAGATGTCCCCCATACTAATTCAATAATTTTAAATAGAAAAATGACATAAAATCACACATTTTTACTCTCTTAAATCCTGAAATGTAACTGAGTGAAAGCAATCTTGTCATTTTTCATCAAAAACAGAAATCAGCAAACATTAAATTATTTCCTCAACATTTTAAGAAAATAATATATGAAAATGTAGGTGTGACAGGGTTGAGACTAGCATAACAGGGTTGAAGAGACAAATACAGCTTTACACATAAACAGTTGTTTACTCTCAAATTCAATGTACAGGACTTTCCATTAGCATTATATCTCACTTTGTAACCACGGGAAGGACACCAGATACAACCTGCAGTAGAATTACGTTTTATTACAGTTTTTTCTGAATGCTTAAACCCTAACTGTGATTCTTATAGCACAACCACTCACTGAGTTTGCAAAACTAAAAGCACAAACACTGCTTTGCACTCAGTTTGCCATTTTGTAACACACACTTTGCAAACCTGTAGCTACAATCCACTGCACAGCACTCTTTTTGCAGAACTGTAAACACAACTCACTGCTTTACACTCAATTTCCAAATGATCAACGCACTCCTAGCAAAACTATACACATTTACGGCCATTATTTACACTATTTTGCCAACTGTCTGGCACACTGTCACATGTGAAAACTTTTTTAGATAATTAGTTCACTTTGCAATCAGCCTAAGCACTATAATACAGGTAAGCTCTGTGTGTGGAGTACAATGGAGGGAGCAGGAAGAGTGAGAACAGATGGGTTTGGCTGTCGAGGGGCGCTTTTTTGAACTGCAGGTCCTTGAAGGGTAATACAGTTTGAAGCTGGAGGATCTCTATCCCCTAACTTTCAGCAGATGTTGAAAGGATAAAGTTGTGGTATATCAGTGGTTAGAAATACCATTATTACTTTAGGATTAGTTTAACACAACGTCAGGGCTGTGAGTCACAGTCCGCAGCATAAAGGTCCTTTCACATCAGATGCAGCATGTGCTGCTAATGCTAACTGCTAACTAAAAGCCAAGGATCCAGAATTTGTTGCTGGCTGCTGAGCTCTGTGGGTTTTTGCAGCAGCTCTACCTGATGCACCTGCTCCTTGTCGTTTCTATCTCCGACTTTGTCCTCTACAAGAGTTTCTGGGTTTTTTGCTGGTTCTTCAAATGTTCAATAAAAACATGTATGCTAATTCATAACGAAGGAAAGCTTTGTAAGTATCCCCACTAGTGAAGACTGTCCTTTCCACAACACTGCCCCCCCGCCGGAGGTTCGCAGCGCTGTTGAAAAGGTTCAGGAGGTCCCTGTATTAAGCATGTAAACCTGTGACACAAAAATCACAAAACTCAGACCACCACAGACTGTTTTCCTTCGTGGAGATGAAGGAAAACGCTGGGCTGGCATGTAAAAGGGCATTTATTCCCTTCAAGGACCTGCAGTTCAAAAAAGCACCCCTCCGACAGCCAAACCCACCTGTTCTCTGATTGGATAGTTAAATTTGTGATTGACATGACATTGGCCAATCAGATGAAAGGAAGAAAAATGGGGTCAAAATTCGTACTTGTAACTTGAAACTTGAGTGCAGACTTTCTCACAGATTTTTTGGCTAAGTCCACACACGAATCTTTTTTACGCACACACAAATTCTTTTTACACATACAAAAAAACTGATTTACAAGTACAAAATATTTATGACCACAGTTTGAGCCCATAACCTTGTGCCCAGAGAAAGCAAAAGCCAGATGTGTTTTTTATTCATACCATCAGTGACTACAAACACGCACATTACCAACTCCGGAAGACGATCAAAGCAGCCAAACGTGAGTACAGGGACAGGGTGGAGCAACAGTTTGACAACCCTCGGAGTATGTGGCAGGGACTAAACACAATCGCAGACTTTAGAGGGAAAACCAGCACACCGCAGACCACGGCCTCTCTGTGTGAGGATCTAAACGTATTCTACGCTAGATTCGACACAGCGAACACCATGAGACCGGACAGTGTGCGCACCGCGGATGACGTCAGTGCGCACACTGTCTGAGGAGGATGTGCGGAGGTGCTTCAGGAAGGTGAACGCACGCAAAGCTACTGGTCCGGACGGGATTCCCGGCCGCGTCCTCAAGTCATGCGCGGCTCAGCTGGCTGGAGTGTTCACACACATCTTCAACCTTTCCCTCTCTCTGTCTGTAGTCCCAGCCTGCTTCAAAATGGCCACCATCGTCCCTGTACCCAAATCCTTCACCATCTCCTCATTGAACGACTGGCGACCTGTAGCCCTGACCCCCATCATGAGCAAATGCTTCGAGAAGCTGGTCAGGGACTTCATCTGCTCTGCACTACCCGACTCACTGGACCCTCTACAGTTTGCATACCGCCACAACAGGTCCACTGATGATGCCATAGCCCTGACACTACATACTGCCCTGTCACACCTGGAGAAGAGAGACACGTATGTGAGAATGCTGTTTGTAGATTACAGCTCAGCATTCAATACCATCGTTCCCTCGAAGCTGGACAGGAAACTGCAGGATCTAGGACTGAGCAGCTCCCTCTGCAGCTGGATCCTTAGCTTCCTGTCTGACAGACGCCAGGTGGTCAGACTGGGCAGCATCACCTCATCCCCCATCACACTGAACACTGGTGCTCCACAGGGGTGTGTACTGAGCCCTCTCCTGTACTCACTCTACACCTACGACTGCACAGCCACTAACAACTCCAACATCATTGTGAAGTTTGCGGACGACACTACAGTGGTGGGTCTTATCACCAGTGGTGATGAGACGGCCTACAGGGAGGAGGTCAGCGCCCTGACCCACTGGTGTCAAGACAACCATCTCACACTCAACGTCGCAAAGACAAAGGAGTTGATAGTGGACTTCTGGAGGTGCAGAGAAGTACACACCCCCATCACCATCAACGGCGCTGCTGTGGAGAGAATGAGCAGCTTCCGGTTCCTTGGCGTACACCTGGCTGAGGATCTTACGTGGTCAGTACACACAAACAAAACAGTGAAGAAGGCGCAGCAGCGCCTCTTCTTTCTCAGGAGACTGAAAAGATTCGGCATGAGCCCCCGCATCCTCAGGACCTTCTATCACTGTGCCATTGAGAGCATCCTCACTGGATGCATCACCACCTGGTATGGCAACAGCACCGCCTACAACCGCAAAGCTCTCCAGCGAGTAGTGCGGTGTTCTGAACGGATAATTGGAGGTGAGCTTCCCTCCCTCCAAGACATCTACAGGAAGCGGTGCCTGAGGAAAGCGGGGAGGATCATCAAGGACTCCAGTCACCCCAGCCATAAACTGTTCAGACTGCTTCCATCAGGAAGGAGGTTCTGCAGCATCCGGTCCCGTACCAGCAGACTGAGAGACAGCTTCTTCCACCAGGCCATCAGACTGCTGAACACGTCATAGACACCTCAGCTTCACTACTGGAACTTCAACATTATGCACTCCATACTGTACAGTAATGCCACTGTTTTGCACATGTCTCAACTCTGTATATTTTTATATATTTTATTTATTGTTTACTCTATTTAATTTGTAAAATATGTGTACACACACACACACACACACACACACACACACACACACACACACACACACACACACACACACACACACACACGTAGAAAAATATTTAGTATACACATCCAGAAATGCATATACTATTATATATTGTACATATATTTATTAGTTTCAGATGTAGCCATTCTTGTATTTTGCTTGTTTACATTATTGTATTTTGCACAACTCTGTTGCTTGTGAAGCTCGCACACAAGAATTTCACTCACATGTGCTGTACCAAAGTACCTGCACATGTGATGTGACAATAAAAGTGATTTGATTTGTTTAGTTGGTGCATTGTGTGCTTATTAATATGATGGCTTGTGTTAACTGTTGGATACGAAAATACCATTTTTACAAAGGTGTGGAGAGTTAAGCAAGGGTTATTCGCTTTTACAGGGAAACTACAATGTTTTGCTGATTGGGTGAAGAGTTTTCTTATTTGTGTGTAGAGTTTTGCAAAAATAGCCAATAGTTACAAAAAATGTGCTCAAGCCATCAGAAAAAACTATAATCTAAAGTAAAAACAACCACAACAGCATATTTACAACTAACAAACATTGCAAAGTGAATTGCTCAAATGTAACATAATGTGTGTGTGCTTGCTCGCGCGCATGTGCGCGCATGTGCGCGCGTGCGAGTGTATGTGTGTGTGTGTGTGTGTGTGTGTGCGCGCGTGCGTGTGAGTGTGGGTGTGTGTGTCTAGGCATAAGTGCTGATGAGGTGCTAAAAGTCACCTCATCCTTGCTCCGGTAACAATTAAACTTGTTGAACTGGTTGAACTAATAACAATAATAATCAGTTAACGATTTCAGTGTGTCTGTCTGTATCAGCGCCTGTGTCTGTGTCAGAGTGTTTTTGCATGTGTGTGCCTGCATCAGTGTGTGTGTCTGTATATATGCATGAATGTGCCGTTTGTTTCATGAATTCATCTTGTGAGTCAGTTCCACACCTCTTTCAAGACTTCCACATGGCACCTTGTCACAGCCTGTGTGGGTGGAATGAGTTCAAACAAATCATCAAACAGGTACCAGAGGATATGATCCTGATGCAGCCAGAAGAATCGGTTTGACCCAACACGATGCATGCATTTGACCTGGACTTGTGTTGTTTGTATGTTTAGAATGATGCCTGGATACAAATCATCGTCATATCTGAGAATACACCATTTACCAATCAGCTCTGGACTTTCCCACTGGATTTATTTTCCTGGATCCCCCCCACTGCCTGTCTGTGACACAGCCGGTTCTATCTTCTGGCCAAAAATGAAACACTGGGTGTTGAAGCACTTGCCGTTAAACTGCTTCTGTGTTGTGCACATGCAGCTTACATCACAAACCATCAGTTCTCCTGGAGCTACAGTAACGACCTGGTGAATTCTCACGGTTCCAGGAACAGCTGATATCTGCTTCGGCATTTTCTCCATAGCTTCCTCAACATCTTCACTTTTCACAAAGAACAGTTTCACACTTGTGTTTGTTTCAGACAAGGCCCTGAATAACTCTTCTGCATCTGGGATGTCATGGCCCTTTGCTACCATCATGTCAGCTGCTCTTTTTAAGGCTCCCCCGACACCATCTGGTGCTCCTTTTACATGACTAGCCTCGAAAAAATTCCAAGAACCAGCCTTGAATCCTCTTATGTCCAGTTCTGTAGTGAAAAGGTAGAAGTTTCCTCGTTGTTTGTATTGCGTACAGGGTCCGCCGCTTAAAAAGTGCAGCACAGACACTTGTGGATGTTGCCCTTGAAGGTAATCTAGCACAGGATTTAGGTGCTGCCATATTGCTGGAGGGCCTTTATGTCTACTGGGGGAGATGGTGCTAAAGCACACAGGCTCTGAGAGCCCACCAACATACAACACACCAGTATGAACGGTGGCCTGCTGATGTGAAGCCCCAAAGTGGACCACCTGAGCTTGAGAACTGTATTTACAGCTGTAGTTTTCTGAGAAGTCAACATGTATCAAAGCCTCCTCCCCTGACATGTTGTTCTTCAGCTCACGGCAGAAGGCATACTGCTGGACTGTGCGCGCTAAGCATTTATCAGAGCCGTGGTTGAATGAACATACGCGCTCCCTCAGACGTGACTACAGACGCGCTGAAAGGAGATGGAAAAAGGACAGATTGTATGTTTCTCTACAGATTATAAGGACTTTCTGTCCTTCTGCTCACCAAGAAGCTGTAAAAACTGCAAAGACACAGTTTGTCTCAAACTTAGTGTCAATAAACAGTCACAGGCCTCAGGTACTTTTTAACGTTCTTAATCACTTTCTTAGTTTATGTGATAATTCTGGAGTCACTTCTTCACCAAGTATGTGTGATGATTTTTTAGCATTTTTTAATGACAAGATCCTATCAATTAGGATTGATAGGATCTTGTCTCGTTGTCTGCTGCCTCAGATCAGAGTCCTTCTCCTGTGTGCTCAGTTGTCTTAGAGCAGTTTGATCCTGTCTCCCTTAAGGACTTGACCGCGGTAGTTAGTAACCTAAGATCATCACACTGCCCCTCTGATTGTCTCCCCCCGAGCTTGCTTAAAAGCACTTTTAATACTGTTGGGCCTTTTATCCTGAGATTAATTGATACGTCCCTTGCTACAGGCTGCGTCCCATCATGCTTTAAACAAGCTGTAGTTCAGCCTCTTCTTAAAAAACAAAACCTGGACCCAACTGTTCTGTCCAACTACAGGCCTATCTCAAAGCTTCCTTTTCTATCTAAAGTCTTGGAGAAAGTGGTCTACCTACAGTTGCAGGCACACCTTAATTTTAATATGATCTCTGAAAAATTTCAATCTGGTTTTAAATCACTACATAGCACTGAGACGGCACTTTTAAGGATTTTTAACGATATTCTTTTCACTCTGGACTCTGGCAGCCCTGCTGCCCTTTTATTGTTGGACTTGTCAGCAGCTTTTGACACGGTCGACCGTGACATCCTGTTATCACGGCTAGAATTTCATGCTGGCCTAAAAGGATCTGCACTACAGTGGTTTCGTTCCTATTTGTCAGAAAGGTTTTTTTATGTCAATATGGCCACCCACAACTCCAAAATAGCCCCTCTTAAATACGGTGTACCTCAAGGCTCTATTTTGGGTCCCGCCCTCTTCGCACTCTATTTGTTGCCATTGGGCTCCATCTTCTCGCGGTACAGCATTTCATTTCATTGTTTTGCTGATGATTTGCAGATTTATCTACCTTTAAAAGCAGGGTCAGACCATCCGCAGCTCTTATTACGCTGCCTGGATGATGTCAAACAGTGGTTGTCATTAAATTTTTTAAAGCTAAATGAAAATAAAACTGAGGTTGTCATTTTTGGCAACTTTAATCATATCGACAGCACTCTGGGCACCGTTTCCTCGTATTGTAAAACACATGTAAAAAACCTCGGTGTCTACATTGATGGTTCTTTTAAATTGAATAAGCAGGTGAGTGCAGTAGTTCAGTCCTGTTTTTTTCAGTTAAGACAGCTAGCCAAGGTAAAGCCATACCTTCCGGCTAACGTCTTTGAGCGTGTTATTCACCTTTTTCTTACTTGCAGATTGGACTACTGCAATTCATTGTATTATGGTCTAGATCAGGCCTCCATCCATCGTCTTCAGATGGTTCAAAATGCTGCTGCTCGCCTGCTAACTGGTACCAAACAGAGAGAGCATATAACCCCAGTTTTAGCTTCTTTACACTGGCTTCCTGTCTCCTACAGGATCCAATTTAAACTTTTACTTTTTGTTTTTAAGTCACTTAATGCCCGAGCCCCTCCTTACCTGTCTGAGCTCCTCTCTGCCTATATGCTCCAGGAAAAACCACGAGGTCTAGCTTAAAACTAATGCTGTCCATCCCACGGACTAACCTCAAATCCCGTGGTGATAGATCCTTCTCTGTGGCAGGTCCCAGACTTTGGAATAGTCTCCCCTTAAATATTAGATCTGCACAAACACTTGAGCAATTTAAATCTTTACTAAAGACACATTTCTATGCCCTGGCTTTTAACACACTATGACCCAAGCATTTTGGTCTTATTTGAATTAGTTTAGTTATTGTTTTAATTCTTTTACTGTCCTTTTATTGTTTTTTATTGTTATTATTGTATTACATTGTTGCTTTTTAATACCATTTTTATATTGTTAAGCACTTTCTGCAGCATCGGCTGTTTGAAATGTGCTATATAAATAAATTTGACCTTGACCTTGCTGCGTGATAATAAAGTGATGCATTTAAATTTCCTTACAAAGCTGCGGAGGAGCTCAGTGAGGTCCTTTTGTGTGCCCTCCACAGACTTCCTGACTGTCACCTTGACAGTTGCCTTTTCTCCCTTTTTGTGTATCTCCTTCTCCTCTATTACCCACTGGGTCAGTGGTGTGTTTGCGGTGCTGTTGTATGCGGTTGTCGTGTGGACAGTTTTGTCCTTGCAATGGACACACTCTCCATACATGCAACTCTTGCTGGATGAGTTGCAGCAAACCTTCTCTATCAGTTCTTCAATGTTGGCAGTCTCAAGCTTCACTGCCAGGAAGCTGAGATTTTCATGCAACTTACACATGCATGTGTCACGTTCAGAGAGTGTTGGATTCACAACCCAAAAGGGGCGAAGATGACAGAAAAGGGAATAGGATATCATCTGGTCTGGGTTTTCCGCCAAAAACCT
This sequence comes from Rhamphochromis longiceps, assembly GCF_057381845.1. Classification (NCBI taxonomy): domain Eukaryota; kingdom Metazoa; phylum Chordata; class Actinopteri; order Cichliformes; family Cichlidae; genus Rhamphochromis; species Rhamphochromis longiceps. The sequence goes on along the minus strand of NC_140559.1, from coordinate 67,902,415 downwards.
TCTGTGGATATTTTCCATCGTGTCCATCAGGAACCTCTTCTGCATTTTTAATTTGTCCTTTGTGAGTGTTTGTTTGGTTCCTGTGGTCATTCTACTCGCGTCATTCTTGAGATTGAACGCCTTGATTCTTCTTTTTAAGTCTTCAGTGAACCTGCTGGTCCTGTTTCTTTCAAAATGAAGACTGTCATGATGTCTGAAACTCTTGTTTGAAAATCCGAGGGAGTCACTTGCACAAACTTTTGCAACCTGTAATTTTTTTATAATTCTCCCTGTCGTGACTTCGGCAGTCAGCTGCCTTTCTCTGTTCTTGGTGGCTTTTTTGTATTTATTCCTAATATCTTCAATCAGTGATTCATGGAAAAGTAAGGTTTTTTTTAATTTGTGGGTTAACGGGGCAATTTGAAGTGAATCGTGTTATTTTCGACTGTGGTGAATCCAAAGATTTCTTTGAACGTTGGCACCTTTTTTGTATTTTTCTTTGCTTTTCCTTTCTTTTTCAAGTTTCTCCTGGAGTTCCACTATTTGCCTCTTGAGCTTATTTTTTTCAGCTCTGTACTTTTTCCGAGCCACCAGACGTTGCCCACAAAGCAAAGCAATTAAAGTTGATTTGTGTGTGGAAAGTTAAAGCCTTTTTCCTCCTGCCCTCCCTGTTTCTAAAAGGACATTTTCACTGTAACACTGTTAACTACCCATTGCCTTAACCTAAGCTGCTCTCCACATTTGTCTTTTCTTACGCTGTTCTCTTTTACTCAGTTCATTAATTGCTTTCTTCTTCCCTGCCTCTTCATTCTTTCTCCATCTCTCAGCTCACTCTGCAGGTTTCTCTCCCTTCTTTCAGGATCAGCTTTAAGGCGTTCCCGATACTTCCTTTGCCTTTCTGCTGCTGTTGTTGGTGCCATCTTACTCGCATTCTTAACATGGAACATAAATCACATTCAGCATGCATGCAGTATAAGAATGTTGATTGAATATAATAATAATTAATTTAAATAATTGGATAACTTAACAACCAAGGTATTAAAATCTCAACCCCGTTACAATCAAAAACATAACAGGGTTGAGATTTTTGCACAAACTGGCCACTGCTCAATGTAGTGAGTACCAGACAGAGAGCACATGGCATGCATGAAATTCAAAATCACCATATATTCATGAACTAAAAAAACCATTTTCATTTTTTCATGTGACGGTGTTGAGTCACTGAGTTTGACGACCACAATATCACAAGATAAATGACTAAAAGAAAAGAAAAGATGGGAGCAACTTGCCTGTCTCTGTGGTGCTGTTGTCCAAAAGACTTCAGTGATGTCACTTCCTGATGTATTTGGAGTTCTGGATCACACCATTGTAAGTGTGGCTCAATTTTAAATACCATCTCTCTTTACTCTTAAATTTAACAAATATGTTTTTTATATTTATCAAACTAAAAAAATTAACATGTTGTCATGGTCCTGGGTGGTTAGACCCAACGTTTTGTGTTTCATTTTGGTGTCCCCTTGTGTTTTGTGTTAATTCTTATGTAACCTGGTGTAATTTCTGTGTCGCTCTGCCCAACAGCGTCTTTCTGCCCTTCATCCCGTGTTTGTATGGTTCCAGGTTTGTTCTTTAGTTGTTCACAGTTTATGTTTTAGTTTTGTTCATTGTCGTTCACTGTAAATAAACTCACTCGCATCACTGCCACTGACTGCAACTTGGGTCCTCCTTTCTTTCTTTTTGTTTTTGCCTGTCCCGTCTTTTGCCATCAGAATTGTTGTCTGAAGGCCAAGAAAGATACCAAGCAGATTTACTTTACCAAGTGGATCATCATGGCGTCGCCATATTGGTCCATTTGATTGACCTTTATTATAATTATGTATTTATTTTATTTTCAGTTGTTACAGGCGGAACAGACAGAGGGGAGAAGAGATAGTGAGAAAAGGGGGAAGAAAAAACAACAAAAAACAAAACAAACCCAAAGCCCCGCATCTGGCAAGTTGATCATATTATTGCTTTGTAATATGTCCGGATTGTTCCAGGTGAACGTTTGCATGGGATTAATGAAGACTGTTAATTTTAGAAACTCCCACCATGCTGTCAGAGAAGAGCTGATGTTGACGCTTTTGAAGCATTCATATCATTTGATGTTTGAGCTGATAAGTGTATATATGACATTTCTAGATTATTACATAGTGCTGTTCTACATGTATCCAGGGTTCATCTAAGAAGGTGTGTTTTAACCATCTAGAGATGAACTGAAGCCTGTTGGCTAAAAAGTAGTGATTAAAGTTTGCCTTGGTCCTTTGTAATGTTTTTAAGCTGATACGCGGGGGTTTATCTTTCCAAAGGAATTTAGAAATATATCAGTTTAGAGATCTGCACCAATCTTGTGATGGCTTACTTGGGATCACTGAAAATAAATAGTTTATTTTTGGCAAGACCATCATTTTTATAACAGCAACCCTTCCCATGAGTGATATGGGAGAGATTTCTAGCCAGATCGCCTTCTACTGTCTTTAAAAGTGGGATGTGGTTTCATTTAGTTAGATCTGCAAGCAAACCATCTGGACCTGGAGTAAAAACATCTGGACCTGGAGTAAAAACATCTGGACCTGGAGTAAAACCATCTGGACCTGGAGTAAAAACATCTGGACCTGGAGTAAAACCATCTGGCCCCTCCTTCACCACAGGACTGCTGCCCCAGCCGTGACACATGACACAGTCTGATTTAATGTTTTACAATTTTTAAAGTCTTTGTTTTTTTATCTGAAGAGTATGTAAACATCTGGTTTCAACTGTATATTTGATGATGTTGGTGTTTGGCTTGATTGTTAGCACAAAGAGGGAGAGAGAGGGAGAGAGAGGAGAGCCATCCATTGGATTCGATGCTGGCGTGATCACAGTGTACACGTGGTCCAAGGACTGCTTGGGCGTGTGGGTTTTCTCAGTCACATAAACAAGTAGTGGGAACATTGCAGTTTAGATAACTGTGCCCGGAAATGCCAGGGATTTGGAGCTGTAGGAGCAAAACACATCTGGACTGTGTTACATTATTGTAGCACTTTTCATCTTAACACACGGATACACACCTACACACACAGACAGGGAACATTAAGGCCTTTGGAATGCAAAAAATTTCAACACAATTTAATTTTATTTATACCTCATATAATCCCAACAACAGTCACTTCAGTCTGTTGCTGCATACAGACTCTACAATAATAAAAAGACGTTACTGGTAAAGAGCCTCCTGTGAGATGAGTGATTTATGTTGGCCTTTACATAGGAAGTAAGGAAAAGTATGAACATCTCATCTCATTATTTATTTTTGTATTCTTCTTACTTTATTATTATAGCAGTAGGAATAATAATAAGGGAAGGATTCTGGATCAGTACCATGATGGAAACGTCTGCTCACAGTATATACAGTATTCTGAAGAAGGTCTAAAATGTCACTGTTGTACGTGTGTGTGTTTTATGTATATAGATTTTTAAAAATTACTACTCATGATATAACACAGTCCAGACATGCCTCGTAAAGATGCTTCTATAACATTTTCTGTCATCACTTTATTGTGGATTAGGTGCAAGAGTTTTTAAGTGTGGACAATTAAATATTAGATTAATGCAACAGCAAATTGCGCCTTGTTCTCAGATGGACAGCAAGTGGAGAGCTGTAGCTCAGATGAGGAGATGGAAGGAGGAAGAGAAGCAAAGACTGATTCACAGGCAGAGTCAAGTTTATTTCTCACACTTTTTTGTTGCCTTATGCTGTCATCAATCTTTGCATTTTTTTATTATCTCGTAGCACTTGTTTAATCAGCTACCATCTCTCCGCTTTAATGTCTGCAGTCTCAGATCAACATAGCTTGGCTCTCCTGCACTATCTGCAGCCTGCAGAGCTCCTTTTATTTGCTCTCTCTCTCTACACTCATTTATTCTCTCAGCCTTTCTGCATGAGACGAGCACTTTTCTGCTTCTGTGGTCAGTATATTTAAAAATAGTGAGACTCACTCCCTCATACCACAGGAAGGATGTTCAACATCATCACACTCTAGATCTTGTTTTAACATATGCATAGAAACTGAACATTTAACAGTGTTTCCTGAAAACCCTCTGCTGTCTGATCATTTCCTGATAACTTTTACATTTACAATAATTGATTACACAGCAGTGGAGAGTAGACCTTTTCACAGTAGATGTCTTTCTGAGAATATAATCCACCCACTGGTATCATCGTCAATGCCCTGTACCAACACAGAGCAGCAAAAATCATAGAAATATGGTATCTAAGCAGATTCTTACTCTGGATGGCATTACCTTGGCCTCCAGTAACGCTGTGAGGAACCTTGGAGTCATTTTTGACCAGGACATGTCCTTCAACACACATATTAAACAAATATGTAAGACTACTTTCTTCCATTTGTGCAACATCTCTAAAATTAGAAATATCCTGTCTCAGAGTGACGCTGAAAAGCTAGTTCATGCATTTATTACTTCCAGGCTGGATGACTGTAATTCATTATTATCAGGATGTCCAAAAAACTCACTGAAAAGCCTTCAGTTAATCCAAAATGCTGCAGCAATTCATGTATATATTGCATATAAGGCCACTGCAGCATTCATTGGCTTCCTGTTAAATCCAGAATTCAAAATCCTGCTCCTCACATACAAGGTCTTAAATAATCAGGCCCCATCTTATCTTAATGACCTTGTAGTACCATATCACCCTATTAGAGCACTTCGCTCTCGCTCTGCAGGCCTACTTGTTGTATAGAGTCCTGATGTACACTGACCCTTCAGGGAACAACTGGACACAAACACTGACAGCAAAATGTGCAATGAAGCAATCAAAGTAACTGATAACTATTTTTCTCACCACTTGTACACAGTTACTGAAATGAACACAATATGGTAACTTTCCATTAAATCTTCCAGTTTTAGTAACAGTGTAAGCTGTCGACAAAGCTTTCACAGCTGTTTCCAGTTGCTGAAGGTGATTCTTGGGTATTGAGGGTGTAGTATCTACTGCAGACAATCTAAATAGTTGATATCATGCTGCTAAATATTTGAAGCTGTTGGCAGACGCTGAAAAAGGAGCTGCTGCAGAATATTTTAATCATCTCCAAACAGCTGCGAGGAAAACATCCGTCTGTCTTGTTCTGGGGTTTTTCCTCACACTTTGCTAAGTTCGGCATTGTGAAGTTGCAGTTGTGTCAGTTTGTGATTTCCAAAGAAGACAACAGTTCACTGAGGTAACAGCAGCAGCCTGATCACACATCAGGGACGTCGTTAGGATCTTGAAGCATCAGCCCAGCCCCGAAGTCTTTCACACTTTCAGTTACAGCAATTTTTAGAAATTATTTATTAGAATGTTTTAGTGAAATTAAAATAAAACATCAGACACTGTGTGCTTCCTAAAGGTTGAAGGCAGATGTGTTGGAATAATAAGAATAAGAAACATACTGAAAATGAAAAAAGACAAAGAAATCAGTGAAAACTGGAGTTTTTCAACTTTGTTACTTTTTTTTAAACAGCAGAAGAACAAAGTTGATGTGAACTTTTACGTCTTGCATGTTGATTTTGACCCAGGTGTTATCCACATATCTGTGCCTGTGGCTTAGTGCTCTCACTATGAAGGAGCCAAGAGCCCTACTTCCACTCCGTCCATGGCCCTCGTTGTATTTAAAACATGTTGAGGCAGCGGCCTATCAGTGTGCAAGTATCACTGGAGCTGGTTCAGTTTCCTGACAGTCTCCACTGCTGCAGCTGTACACAAGTGAGACCGCATCAAAGGAGGCTACGGTTTCAATAACTGATTCATCCCTGGAGTATGGAGCTTTTTGAGGCTTGAATGAATTCTTAGTCAATGTTATGTGGCCAAGTAAACAAACCAGATTCCTCAGGAAATTATCGGGTAGAAGGTCTAAACTGAAGAGTGAGAGAAAAAGCAGCCAAAGGAAAAAGATTAAAAAAAGAAAAGAAAAGTTTGACTCCTTGGAAAATGGAAAGAAACGAGGCGAGGCTCACTACTTTTACACTGTATTTGAACTTTTCATCAAACTGCATTAAACAAAGAAACAAATTATTATTGAAATAACAATATCTAAGCAGTCATCAAGGGTCACTACTGGTTTGCCTTCTACAGGCTAATATTTACATCAAGCTTTCTCTTTATTCCTATTGGACGTCTGTCACGTCCTCTTTAGTTTTGTTCTTTATTTTTTCTGTTGCGTTTTCAGAGTCTGCCACTGCTGTCGAGTCTCCTGCTTGAAGAGCTTCGAGCGGTTCGTCCTCACAGCTGGGCAGTTGGTTATCGCTCGCGCTGGCGTCCTCTGCAGGCTCAGCTGCTGATTCCTGCTGATACAGACAAAAAGCTTCAGTTTCCTTGTAATACTCTCTTTATTTATCATATATAGGAGAAAAACACATTTCTAACAGAGACTGTGTAGTAATACTTCATGTGCATTTGTACAAATATATGACTGAGCTGCTGAGATAATCTGGAGCTCAGACTGTGACGATCACATTAGAAAATCAGGCTTTTTGTGAGAAATTCATGTATATTTTGCATATAAGGCCACTGCAGCATAATCAGGGTCACCTGATCCAGCCCCAGCTGTTTACTTTATGAAGGGAAAGTTTGATCTTACCAGTAGAGGGCGTCTGTCTTTCTACTCTGACCTACTTTCTCAACAGGACACTGCTGAAAGCAACAACTTTGTTTCCATGAAGCGTGTCATGGATATCAGTGGCCTTGATTACACTGATAAACCTTTTTATTCTTCATGCTGCACCACCTGCTGTTGCTCTTCATGACATCATTTCCTGTCTCCATTTTTTCCCTCTTTCCTTAAATCTGCTGGTCCTGTGAAAGGCAAAAACACTGCTCAGCAGACCATTTAACACTTTATTTCACATTTATATAGCCCGACTATTTCACATTATTTCTAGAAGGGAGATGCGTCCTGCATGACACACTGCCGCGGATCTCAAAATGGTGGTGTAACAGTTTTATTACAGAAGCTCTCTCATTCTAGTCTAAACAACAGTGTCTCAGTAACTTTCCACTAGAGATGGTCCCCTCTTATCTACTTTTTCTCAGGCAAGTGTGATCAAAATTGTTAAACACACAAATAAAGTCACAAAAATGATCCCAGGAAAAACTGTGTCATGTTAAACATGAAATTCCCCCTTTTTTGACACACTTCCATGTGTCAATTCATCGGAACTAGTAAATTAAAAGAAAACATTCGTAACATCATCTTTCACAAAACATCAGAAATTCTCCTCTCGAGTGTCGTTGCTCCAGCTCTGCTACCCTGTGTTAAATCAATTTAGTTATCATCCTAAACCTGTTGAACTCCTGGCTCCGCCCAGAGCCTGCATCCGCAGAACTGCCTGCAAACAAAACCCGTGTGTTAACATGAACTTCACATTTGCAACTCTGTTTTTCCCCCACTGTCCTTCCCTCACTGATCACAGCAGGGGATTTATGTCCTGATTCAGCCATGAGTCCAGCTCAGCTGATTCATCACTGAGCCCCACCGTCACTGGCATCTGATAGTGCAGCACTGCATCTTCTTTTCTTAGTGTCACTGTTTTTCAATCTGTTAAATAGAGTCCTTTAACATGAAATAGACCTTGTCCACAACAAGTCAATACAGCTGTGATTGTGGCCAATTATGAATCAGTTACCAGTCAATGATAAAATAATAGTTTTATTTTCTGCATGCTTCAGTCAACCACTCACCCAGAGGAAAATTCCTTCTCCTCATTTGTCTGTCATCCTTCCATGCCCTGGTAACTGGCCCATCCAGAGCTGTATCATTTTGAAATGTACATACAACAAGCCAGACCACACCTTGGTCACACCAACCCTTTTTCCACCCTGAGGATGTCCAACTGACGATAGCGCCATTTTTGCCGAAGATGACACCGAGGCGACTCACTTCCACATCGTACGGCCTCAAGATTAACGCCGAGAAGACCAAAGTCCTGACCACCAACAGCTCACCAGCGATCGTCCACCTCGACGGTGTGCAGATCAAACAAGTCCAACAATTTAAATATCTGGGGTCCCTCGTCGAGGAGAAGAAAGTGGCATCATCAGTGGAGATACGCTCCAGAAGTGGGCAGGCGGCGGCAGCGTTCACTTCCCTGCGCTGGTGCGTTTGGAAGAAGAACAACATCTCATTGGCGACAAAGATCCGCCTTTACCGAACCCTGATCATTCTACTTTAAATGCGTTGCCTTAGATGCGTTCTCTGCGTTTCCCTTCGCGACCGTCATTCGAATGACACCATCCTCACCAGCTGCGGCAGCCAACCGACGATCGGCGACCTAATCCAGCGCCGCCGACTCCGTTGGTTTGGCCACATTTGTCGAATGGACCAGAGCCGCTACCCCATGGCCTACTCTGGTTGACCCGCCCCACCGATTGGAGGGTGCATCGAAATGCACCAAAAAAGACATGGATGAAACAAATCCAGGATGATTTGAAGGCCCTTCGACTTGACCTCGAGCAGGCAAGAACCATCGCCTTAGATCGAAAAGCATGGAAGATAATCGTTGGTCAAGCAAGAGAACCTGCGGCACCTACAGCAGCGTACTGGTTGCGTGGCCGACCACCGCCGCTGGTTGCCCACTAAAGGACAAGAAGAAGAAGAGAAGTGGATGTCCAACGCCATCCTAGTCTGGACTGTCAAATGTGCCATTTCATGACTGGGTTTGCGTCTTTTCTCTGCAGGGTGTCACAGGTGTTGCATTCCCTCACAGTTTTCCGCATCTCTTCCATGTGTGGGTGCAACGTACAGGCCTTCCATGTTCTTCTGAGTCTGTTTCTGCTCTCATGTGAAGGACCATGTGGTTGTTTTAACGATAGTTGACCAGGTTTTGTTAGGGCAACTTGATCTCTCGCCACATACTTTCCAGCGTCCACTATTCTGTGTTGTTTATTTCTCCATCTCACTGATCTTGTAGGCTCCTGCCTTTTGTTTTAATGTCATCGTCTGTCAAATGATGGTAATGACTCCCCTGTTAGAGCATTCATTTGTCAGGTCTGATGAGTCTGTATAGATGTGTTACTCCTTCCTCCTCCTGAAAGTTGTATTGCCTTTGGTGAGAGTCAGAATTTAATCTAAGGCAGATTGTGTGCTCTAATTCACCATCTGGATGTTTGTTGGCTCAGTTTGTAGATCTGATGTCCGTCACTGCCCTGCACAGTGTTAATGCAGAGTTATCAAGGTCAGCATTCTTTTGCTCGGCCTCACTTTTCATCCGGGTTTAATGGGCGTCACGTCACTGGGAATTTCCCCCGTGTTGTGAAACTGGCCTTTGGTTTAGCACCCTCCGTCTCCGTCTGTGTGAGATCGCTTTCCTGCAGCACCGTTGACATTTTCAGGTTATTGTTGTGGGTCCAGCTGCCGGGCCCTGTGTCAGCCTTCTCTCCTCCCTTGTTATTTTTTAAAAAAAGAATATAACCAACTCATACCTCACCAAGTTCACAGGACAACGGAAATTCATAATTTAAATATTACCAAAATAGAATTTTCTTCATACAGTAATCACTTGTGTTGCTCAATCAGCAGAAAACATCTCATAATCCTAACCACTAAATTTATTGTTTCATCACTGGTTGGTCATTCCAGTCTCTTGCTTTGTGAAAGTTAAGCTGTTGTCCTGCAGCCCGGAGAGGTTGTTTGTCAGCAGTGGATAAACTCAGCATTTAGTGTGTGTTAAGTTTCCCTGCTTTAATATTGCTGAAAAGAATTGACGTGTTCATAAGCGCAAGCTGATTTTATTGCATGTGTGGGTTAGTAGGCAGTTCAATGTCTGCGTATGCCGTGGAGCTGTGGATTCAAATTTCTCTACAAAAAGCATTTGATGTCTCTCTGTTTGAATGTGTGTGTATGTCCTGTCTTTTTATTGCGATAGTCTGGACACTTTCTCAACCTCCACAAGTCCATCAGCCATACCTTTCAACTCAATTTTAATGCACTTTAGTCTTCAGGGAGAGATTGACCGTCCTCGAAGCTTCTACGTGGAGGTGGAGATGTGAAATTTTCAGCCAAACGTGGCCTCTTTGTGGTTCCAATTATGTTAATCTATCATTTTACTCTGGCCGATGTGCTTGTGGAGGACCAGGTCCGTGGTCACCTGTATTAAAAGATTTATTTAATATCATTTCATCCCTAATTATTTGACACTCTGCTTCTCTAATTTTAAACACATTTCCCCTTGTTGCTAATTTAAATAATCCTGTGCCTTCTTTCCCAATTCCTCCTGTTCTGCTGTAGTTTTTTACCCCTGTTGTTTTGCTCTCTGTTTTAGACACTTTCCCCTGCGGTCACACAGACTGCCTCTCCCAGCTCCTCCACCTCACTCAGCTCCTCCCCTCTGAGTCGGGCTGCCTGCCCCTCCTTCTTCTGTCAGTCTGCTTCACTCTGCTCTGGGAGACACTTCTCCCTCACACTCAACACACCATACAGAGCACGTGTCTCGCTCTGCAAAACCCAAACACACGGTTTTAGATGCAAATTCAGCTTTGTCAACCCCAAATTTAAACCCAAACAGTCTAGAGGGACTATAGCCTGCGAACATAACCCAGGATCTAGATTATCAACCGAACGAACGCGGCCCCATTGCCATAAAGACTATCGAACGAATTATACACACAAGCTAAAAACACTGTATACTCGGGAATCCCACTTGGGCCCACACGCATACCTGTCGGTGCGCCCGTTACTGAGGATTGACACAGCACAGGTCAGAGGTGGGGGCCAACAGGGTGAGGGGACCAGGACCAGGGCCAGCAATAACCTTCAAATTCATACAAGTGAAACAGCTCCTTCAGTCCAACACGAAGCTAAAGTGAACTTTTGCATCTACAGAACATAGACCAGTTCGGGGCCCACAGTGGTGCTGGTGCTAGGGTGGTGTCAGACTGGGTCCAGTCTGAATAAAGCACTGTGTGGACATTCCTTCAGTCAACAGTGGAACATTTAAACTCAACCTGAACAAAAAGCAGGAGGAGCACCGTAACACTATTGAAACACTAATGTGTGGCTCATCGCTAACATGAAGATCGTACCTGTACAGTTCTCGTCGAGTCAGAGCACTGCTGTACTGCCCACTCGCGCTCCCTGCAGATTCACATGCATTGCTGCTGCAAGACTGCTGCTGCTGCAGGCGCACACACAGTGGCAGAACCACCTCATGGAGCCGCTTGAAGGAATCGACAGGACACAACAGTGTAATCGTTCGTTATTAAAAACAATAAAATGAAGAGTCTCTCCTGCAATACACCAAAAATGCTAAATGATGGAAAAAACAAACAAAAGCATTTTACTTTACAGCTGCAGATCATCACAAGATGGGAAACGTGTCTTACTACATCATAACTTGTAATCAGTATCCCATTTTAACCCTACGCCACAACCTGACGTGGACCTGCTGAGACATGTAACTACACGTCGACGCTAACCACACCACTTACAGTTACAGCCGAGTAATATTACACTGAAACTGATGCAATTGGATAATAATGGTCCACAAACTGAAGCTAATGATGTGGGAACTGCAGGGTAACAAGAATGCAATAATGTGCTAATTCCTATGTTATTACTACTCTATTACCTGCGCTAGGTTCTGTGTAATAAGCAGGAAAACGGCCTGTTTCTATTTAATAACACATTAATAACCATGTTAATCTTTTAAAACAAACTGCTAGTCAAGTAAAATGATCATGCATAATGTTAATAATTAGTTTAAAACAATAACACACATGAATCCATTAAACTGTACACTGAAAAATTCAGTTTTAAAAGAAGAACAAGGTTTAAACAGATGATGTTCGGCAGCACTTTGAGCAACAATTTCACAGATATGGGCGTTCTCTATTTAAAAAAGTAAACATGCATCACTATAATTTGTGTATAAAGTTACATAATTTCTTTTCTGGCTACAAGAACATATTAGAACACGTTGGGATATTTCATGTGGATCATTAGAAATGCACTGTGGGTGGAGGAAATCGTTGCTTAAAGAACTGCAAACATCACGTCTGCTTAAACACGGATCTTCTTCCAAAGCGGGCGGCTCGGTGCCACTCGCTGCAGCAGAGGCTGATCTGTGGATGGTTGGAGACGCCTGTAGAAAGTGTCTCCCTCTGCTGGGCACTCTTTTGTAGCGCTTATGTTACTTTAAATCACATTTACCTTGTGAATGTCGTCCTTCAGTAGCGTCCCACTGGTCTGTATGATCTGTCTCAGTGCTACAAGGATGACAAAGGTCAGTCTGGTATCAGAATATCATACGTAGTATACCAGTAAACTCCCAATAACATTAAACTTGGTTTGCATCTCACCCCTGACAGCTGCAAGGCAGGTATCTTGATTGGCTAGATGGTCTCCTTTCCTCTGCAGCGATGGCCCGACTGTATCTGCCATCACCAAATGCTTCGTCCTACGAGGACCGGGCTTTCCTCCAGGAACAACATCAGCCGATAGTCCTGCCCGGAGCTGGAAACAGGACACCCCACGCACAGGAGCAGGAACAGAAGAAAGCTCAGCACATCCCAACAAACCACTGGTTCCCTTTAGCTTCATAAAGTCAGAGCTTAAAGTAAATTTTTTAGATTTAGTGCTCATGACTAATCTCTTAGTTGAAAAAAAGAATTGACTTATACACGAGTCTCAGATATCAAGTTAGATTTGATATAATCCAGAAGTGAATTCAAAATCCTGCTCCTCACATGCAAGGTCTTAAATAATCAGGCCCCATCTTATCTTAATGACCTTGTAGTACCATATCACCCTATTAGAGCACTTCACTCTCGCTCTGCAGGCCTACTTGTTGTTCCTAGAGTATTTAAAAGTAGAATGGGAGGCAGAGCCTTCAGTTTTCAGGCCAAAATAAAGTGAAGAAAGCTCCTTCCCACATGGATCCAACCTTTTATTCGGTCATTACAAAATATTTGTGAGTCCAAGTTACAGTTCAGTCTCAGAACTTCACTGGTTTCATCCATTTCTGCAGAAAATATCAACATAATATCCTTATTTTATTGACATAAAAACCTTTATGATTGTTGGAGATAGACTGAGGTTCATGTCTGACCCACTTAATCAAAATACTTTTCTTGCCAGCATTTGTGTGAATGACTTCTTTGTGTTGTATTAAAGTGTTGGGAAGCATTTGAGTAACAAAGTGTTGCAGGTTACCTTTGTGGTGGTCATCTTGTTTTCCCAGTAAAGAGGAAGCCTGCCTCAATTGCAGCTCTTTTATAGGCCAGTCTGTATTAAGGTGTGTCTTTAGAGTATTTAAAGGGAGCAGGAAATGGATTGGGAGCCATTTTGAAAAGTTACTGTCTGCATGTGTATGATGTTGGCAAGAGATAATAAAACAATTACTTTAATTAAGATAGAGTGAAGTCTGATGTTTCCCTCACCACCCCTCACTGCGTAACAGTTGGTGTCAGGAGTGGGATTTGGTTACGCCTGTGAATGAGGGACCGAACACGCTGAATGAGGGGTGTAGGACGTGGAAGAAACCGTTGGACAAGGAAAAACCCCCTTGCTGACATGGAAGAAAGAGAAGGTGGACAAACAATTGAGCCAGATCCACCACCTGAAGGAGCAATGGCTAATGAGGATGATTTTGAACCAGTAGTACGACCTAAGCAGACTGCAGTTGGTGTCGTGAGTAAAGAACTTTCTGAACCGGATATCTTTGATGAAATTAGAGAATTTATGCGGCATTCCAAAAGCACAGAAGCAATACTGTTTGAACAGATAAAACAACTGAGTGACAATATACCAAGGCTGCAACATGTTGAACATTCTGAACTTCAACCTTCTGTCCAGAGTGACATTTCTACAGCAGCTGTTTGTCCAAAGCAAGAGGCTGGGAAACTGCCTCCACTATCAGCTGTGCAGCCACCTCACGGAGCCACTGAGCACCAAGCTGAGCTGCCTTCTCCATCTCAACCACTGCCTGCACAGTCTCAAATGCATGTCGTTCAACCTGCTCCAGTGCAGAGAGCAGAAACACACCGTGGGGGTGAGCCAAGAATACCTGACTTCAGGGAAGGTGAGGATCCTGAAAGTTTTTTTGTACGATTTGAACGCATAGCTAAAACGTGGGGATGGCCGCAAGTTGAATGGGCAGCTAGAGTGGTCACCTTATTGACTGGAAAAGCCCTTGAAGCTTATGCTGGCATGGATGAAGAACAGTCTGACTCTTATGAAGCCATTAAAGCTGCAGTGTTATCCAAGTTTAATGTAACAGAGGAGACCTACAGATACCGGTTCCGGAGCACCAGTGTACCCATGGGAGAGAGTGTGCGTGAAACCTACAATCGGATAAAGGGACTCTATAAGCGATGGATGCGTCCTGACAGTCGGAGCAAAGAAGAGATCGGTGAAACCATTCAGATCTGGCTGAACGTTACCTAGCTGCTCATCGTGAACCTTCTAAGTCAAAGATGACTGTGGGGAGACCAAGGTTTGGGGAGGTAAAACCTCCAGGGGTGACTAGTGTTGAAAGCTTGGACACTAGGGGTGGTAAGAAGCCTATACATTGCAGTCAAAGGTACAACCTCATTTGCTATTACTGTCAGCAGCCTGGTCATAAAGCTTCTTTATGTCCCCTAAGAAAACCAAAGTCAGTAGAGTTGTGTGTAGTTCCCTCCACAGGTCTTGAGGGGGAACTTACTGGTGATGGTTTAGTGCCACATAAACATGTGGTAGATGTTTCAATAAATGGCCGAACAGTAAAGGCTCTTGCTGACACTGGTAGCTCACAAACCTTGGTTAAATCTTCTATGTTGAGCAATGTATTACCTGACTTTAACAAACCTGTAAATATTACTTGTGTTCATGGGTGTCAAAAAGATTATCCAACAGCAGATGTCACTATTGAACTTGAGGGCCAAGCATTTATGTTAACTGTAGGAGTGTTGGATCAGTTAGCATATGATGTCATTTTGGGAGAAGACTTACCAATCTTAGACAGTTTGGTTCATAATAACTCTGAAGCCTATTCCTGTGCTGTTGTCACTCGTTCAATGAAAAGGGGTTTAGAACCACTGCCTGATGTAGATGAAGACTTATTTGAAGGAGGGAGTAAACTCAGGAAAACAAAACGACAATGTAGGCAGGAGAAAAATAAAAACAGTGGTAGGGCAAACTTTCCAGAACCAACCTTACCAATGTCTCCACCTATTGATCTTCAGTGGGAGTTTCCCAATAATTTTAGAGAAAGACAGGAAAATGATTCATCTTTAAAACCTCTCTTTAAGAAAGCATGCAACGTGGATGATGGAAAAGAAAATGATGTAGGGCTTAAAAGTGTAACTGGAGAACCTTTCATAATAAAGGATAAACTTCTGTATCTAGCGGACATGGAGAAACCCAGACTTGTTGTACCAAAAGAGTACCGATCAGTAATCCTGCATTTGGGCCACACTGTACCATGGTCAGGACATTTAGGACAGGCAAAGACTTACAATCGTGTTGCTCAACGTTTTTACTGGCCAGGATTGTACAAAGATGTGGTTGACTACTGCAAAACATGTCATGAATGTCAGAAAGTGGCTCCTACCAAAATTTCAGACAGAGCCCCGTTGCAAACATTACCAATAATGGATGTACCTTATGAGAGAATAGCTATGGATATCATAGGTCCTTTACCTAAGAGCAGTAGTGGTCATAAATATGCATTAGTCATTTGTGATTATGCCACAAGATATCCAGATGTTTATCCACTGCGTTCTCTGCAGGTCAAACACATTGTTCGATGCTTAGTAGACCTTTTTTCCAGAGTTGGCATTCCAAAGGAGATCCTGACAGATCAGGGTACCAGTTTTATGTCACATTTGATAAAGTCTCTTTATGACCAACTTGGTGTAAAAGGTATTCGAACTACTCCCTACCATCCAGAAACGGACGGTCTGGTGGAACGATTTAATGGTACATTAAAGCAAATGTTGAGAAAGTTTATTGATGATACTGGCAAAGGTTGGGATAAATGGTTGCCTTTTCTGTTGTTTGCATACAGAGAAGTACCACAGGCTTCAACTGGTTTCTCCCCTTTTGAGCTGCTCTATGGAAGGCAGGTTAGAGGCCCCCTGGATATGCTGAAAGAGAACTGGATGGCTGGAGTGGCACCGGGGTCTACTGAAGTGGCTTCGACGATGAACATCATTTCCTACATATTGCAGATGAGAGACAAACTGGAAACATACAGAGAACAGGTTAGAGACCATATGCAGAAGGCGCAGCAAAAGCAAAAGGTATGGTATGACAAGCATGCCTGTGAGAGAGAACTAAAGACTGGTCAAAAAGTTTTGGTACTTTTGCCTACTGGACCAAGTAAGTTGCTGGCTAAGTGGCAAGGACCTTATACTGTGGCCAGAAAAACCGGCCCAGTGACATATGAGGTCATTTGTCCAGAGAAACACAAATCAAAGCAACTGCTACATGTAAACTTGTTAAAAGAGTATCATGAAAGAAACGCCCCAGAACCAGGTGTGAAGCAAATCCTGATGGTACAAGATGTTCGGCCTGAAGACAGTGGCATTCTGGAGGTTGGAGAAGCTGAGATGAGCCCATTCAGAGGCATACCCAAATCTGAAGACCCTCCTGAACATCTGACTGAAGATCAGTGGCAACAGTTGAACGAGGTGAGGCAATCCTTTCCATCTTTGTTCTTAGACACACCGGGGCGAACAAATGTCATAACACATAACATCATCTTGAAAGACACAAAACCTCTTCGTCTTAAGCCTTACAGGATACCAGAACGGATGGTGGAACCATTGAGGAAGGAGGTTCAGATGATGCTGGAACTGGGAGTGATTGAGCCCTCAAGGAGTGAGTGGTCAAACCCCATTGTACTTGTTCCAAAGAAAGACTCCCCTCAACTACGATTTTGTTCAGACATGAGAAAGCTAAATAGTACTTCCTGTTTTGATTCGTATCCGATGCCACGGATTGATGAGCTACTGGAAAGACTAGGAAAGGCTAGATACATTACAACCTTAGATTTGTGTAAGGGTTACTGGCAAGTGCCCTTAGAGCCGTCCTGTAAAGAATACACAGCCTTCCAAATTCCAGGAATGGGCTTATTTCAGTACACCGTGTTGCCCTTTGGTCTTCATGGGGCACCTGCAACTTTTCAAAGGTTGATGGACATTGTCCTTAATGGTTGTTCAAAGTTTGCAGCTGCCTACCTGGATGATGTGGTGATTTACAGTGAGTCTTGGGAGGAACACCTGCAGCATCTAAAGGTTGTGTTGGCAAAGATCCAGGAGGCTGGTTTGACTCTGAATGTGAGCAAGTGTGCCTGGGCACAAGAAGAGGTGAGGTATCTAGGATACATTGTTGGCCATGGACAAATAAAGCCACAAGTTGAAAAGGTAAAGGCTATACGAACAATTCCCAGACCTAAAACCAAAAAGCAAGTGAGGTCGTTTCTGGGCTTGGTTGGCTGGTATCGGAGGTTTATTCCCCATTTCTCAACCTTGGCAGCCCCTCTTACAGATCTCACGAGAAAACATGCTTCTAAAGTGATGTGGAATGACGACTGTGAACATGCCTTCCAATGTTTAAAGAGACAGATTTCTGAAGCCCCTGTTTTGCAAAGCCCGGATTTTTCCGAACCATTTGTTGTACAGGTAGATGCCTCTAATGTTGGACTTGGAGCAGTGCTGGCTCAAGGAGAAGCTGGTGAAGAAAAACCTGTGCTTTTCTTAAGTAAGAAGCTGTTTGACAGGGAAAAAAAACTATTCTACAGTAGAGAAAGAAGGACTGGCAATTAAGTGGGCAATTGATTCGTTGAAATATTATCTCCTTGGAAGAGAATTTATTCTTCAGACGGATCACCGATCCCTGGTGTGGATGCACTCCAAGCAACATCAGAATGCGAGGATACTGCGCTGGTGCCTAGCCCTCCAGCCATACCAGTTCACCGTCCAGCATTGTCCGGGTAAGAACAATCTTATTGCTAGTGATGGCCCGCTTGAAGCTGACGCTCCGGAGCGTGTGTCGAAAAAAACAACACACTGGTTCAGAAGCACTGTGTCGAGGCTTGCTTCGTTTGGCAAAAGTCACGTGACCAGTGACGTCCGAAGCTTCATTACGCACGTAACTGCTTCGGTACCTGATTCAAACGGATATAAGGAAGTGAATCATCCACGGGATTCGTGGAGTGTGTTGATGGTGACAGATAGCGACGAGGTGATCATTCCACTGACAGATATGGAGCCAGCGAGGAAGAGAGGACGTTCTGGCGTGTGGGAATATTTTGAGTTGATTTTGCTCAATTCATTTTATCTGCCGAAGTGAAAAACTTGAAATGTCCAAAATCATGTTTTCATAATGTAAATATCATTACAGCATATGACTTTAGGAACACTTCCATGTGAATTAAAGCTAATGAAGACTACAAAAATGTATTTGACACTATACGTACATTACATTGCTACACAGTTTAGAAAATCATTTTGTTTATTGTTTTTAGGTGATAGTCTGCAGGACCCAGGAATACCTGCATATCTACCAGCTTGCAGTGTAGTTCCTGCACTCCACAGCCTCTTCTGTTCCATGCAAGTGGATTTTCTCCAGGGCAGGAGAAACTATTTCTAAGAAAAGAAACAGACTCAGCCAGCGCACAGTAACACTAATCCTCTTTTTAAATGTAAATAACAAAAGGGCTACCTTACATAGATCATGTTTTTACTTTGCAAGTTCTTGATTAGGGGTGGGTTTTGATTATCGCTTTTCTGATTACAATCCATGCTAAATTGAATAAAGTGATATTGATTCATTAAAATCCCGTGTCGATTTGTAAATTAACGTTATTATGCCTGAAACGCCAGCATCTCAGGTTAAACCTCACAACATGTCGTCAAACACCATGCAGCTAAAACAGTAACTGGGAGCAGGTTTACGGATTCTGCATACAAACGTGAACACAGAGCGCG
Source organism: Rhamphochromis longiceps (assembly GCF_057381845.1). Lineage (NCBI taxonomy): Eukaryota > Metazoa > Chordata > Actinopteri > Cichliformes > Cichlidae > Rhamphochromis > Rhamphochromis longiceps. The sequence continues at coordinate 67,883,457 of NC_140559.1, read as the reverse complement.
GACCCGACGCGTCAGAATCAGATTTTGGTGTGTCGTCGGGTCCGCGCTGTGTTTTCCTCTTTTTTTTTCGCTGGCTTCTGCAGCTGCAGGTTTCATAACTCTCTGTTTACATCTCTAATTAAGTCTCACATGTGTAAGCTTTCTTTTAATAGATACGAAATTATGGATATATACTGATACATGACCAGAATTGTAATATTTCTGACTGAGGCAAAACTTTCCAGATTCCAATCAAATTGAATCGGATCCTGTATCGAATCAAAATGATTCTACAAATCAGTGACGATGCAGCCGTACTCAGCTTCCTAAGCATTTTCCCTTTCCAGTTCACAATCAATCCCACCCCTAGGTCAAAAATATGTATAGGACAATTGGTCTAATCTAATATTTTGTATGAACCTGTCCAGCTGTCCAGTGATTAAACGACAAGTAGATGGAGGCAGGACTTCACAGCAGGGGCATACTCCATAATGTGCTGTGCATTATCATATGTATATTATATATATTGCTCACTTATTGTATTTACCAACATCAAGGAGTTATGAGCAAAGAAAGGCCACACCATAGTGCATGTTTAAATAGGGAAAGTTTATTGATCAAAATGTATTATGCAAATACGCATTACATTTTTTTCAGCCCCCCAATCGAGAAAACAAAACCAATTACATGTTCAAAGCAACGGAACGGTGGCCCAATATCAGAGAGAACTCCACTCTTGAGTGAGCAGTGATAATTGAGCAGTCCGTTTTATTTTGCAGATTCAAGCTGCTCTTCAAAATTTTCACCACCAGATGTCACCAGAGAGGACTGTGTTGAAAAGCTTCGAGTAATGAACCGTTTTTCAATACAAGCTTCAGTGCTTCGGAAAGCTTCATTTGGCCATCACTACTTATTGCTGACTATCTTTCCCGTTTGCCGGAGATGTGTCGACCAGAAGGGGGGGGGGGGGGGGGGGGGTAGTGAGTAATGTTGGGAAGCATTTGAGTAACAAAGTGTTGCAGGTTACCTTTGTGGTGGCCATCTTGTTTTCCCAGTAAAGAGGAAGCCTGCCTCAATTGCAGCTCTTTTATAGGCCAGTCTGTATTAAGGTGTGTCTTTAGAGTATTTAAAGGGAGCAGGAAATGGATTGGGAGCCATTTTGAAAAGTTACTGTCTGCATGTGTATGATGTTGGCAAGAGATAATAAAACAATTACTTTAATTAAGATAGAGTGAAGTCTGATGTTTCCCTCACCACCCCTCACTGCGTAACATAAAGAGTTAGGAACATTTCAAAGCAAACAAAGTAGTGGATCTGCTGGCACTGTTTACTCATTATCAGAATCAGAAAGACTTTATTTATACCCAAGGGGCAATTAAGATGCAACAGAGCAGCAGGACATTGAAGATAAGGACAGGGCATAAACAGGCAATGAGAGTGATTGTTTTACTGATGTTTGCACAAACTGTTCTTCAGAAAGTCAGAATGATTCCCACAAACAATGGAGCCTTCTTCCAACTGTAGTCTAACATTTAGGACAGTTTGGTTTTATCCTTACTGTAAATATATGGTGAAATATAAAGATTATGCAGTATGTTATATTGTAACTCTTTATATCTATTACATATTGAGATTCTGAAGGGCAGCAGCAACATTTTGTCCCAAACATCATTCAAGTTTATCCAAGTTCAAACTACATATGTCAGAATAAAACTTTGTCACAAAGTGTTTGTGCTTTCTGTGGTTCAGAGAAAAACCTTTCCAGCAGACTGTTTCTGGTGGAAATGTCCTCATGAGCCAGCTTTCAGAAGAACATTATTTGTAGGTATTTATAGAAATCATTACTTGAAAGGTGATGTTGAGACTTCAGGGTGTTTTAAAGCTTCCGTTATCAAAAAGATTATATATTCTTTTTATGCCTGCTCTTTGCCAACTTGTAAAGTTTGATCCTACACTTTGCAATGACAGTTCTGGGTCATCTAATGTTACAAGAATATTAACTGAGCTACTTTCAGACATTGTCCTTAGTTTGCCCCATGCTCATAACACATTTTTATTCAGGAAACTGCCTTTAACAGGAGGTGGTGTTTCCCTATGAAATTTATTGAGGGAAAGGGTTTTCACAGCACTGCATCCACCTCTCACCCAGGAGGAGAGAGTTCAGGCCTGAATAACCAACATGTCTAAATTTGGTAGGCCCCACCCACTCTTAACCTTTGGCAGTTGTAGAGTCACTAGACTAAAAGGTTCATTGACTAAAAGGAAGAGCAGTGTTCTTATTTTCATGGCTATTAGTGTAATGTTTGCACCAGCAGTTTTAATTCTTCCATGACTTGCAAGTCATTACATTGTGCTTTGGAAGCAACTTGGAAACAAGTTGAGGAAGTAAAGATTTCCCTGACTGAAGTGCTGAAACAATCTCGTCCACTTATATGGGAGATTCTAAAATAGTAACTTGATTCTCTGGTATCTGTGGAAAAGTTTTTTTTATTTCTTAAATAAATTAACTTTTCCATAGATATCATAGTGGATGACTATTCTCATCCACTATGGCTGGAATAAAGGATTTTACCAGAGCATTCCTTGATAGCTGTGCTAATAGGCAGTTGGGTTTATTTGTCAGATATATACAAATATATAATCAGTCTGGAACACTGACAGATGTGGCGGACAATGTAATGTGTGCTGCTGTTCAAGGGGATTATGTTGCCTACATACAGCCAAGAGATCAAACTCCTTTGTTGTATTTAAAAGCGCATTAACATGTTTGGACTGAGCTACCTGTGATGGATACCTATCCAATATAGGGCATAATAAACAGTTGAAATCACCCCTGAGAATTGTATTGGTACAGTCCACATCAGCAAGTTGACAAAATAAGGATGCATAAAATTCTACCGGTTTTAGAACAATTCAATTATTCCAGTTATTTATTACAATTCCAGTCGTTCAAGTCCAATGAATAGTTGAAATGGTACAAAGGTAAGTGGTGAACTGACAGAGGCTAAAAAAAAGGTAAGGTTATCCAAAACTGAAAAATAATGTACATTTCAGAATTATATAAAAAGGCCGTTTTCAAGGATGTTACGGCCCCCTCTGCTAGGGGACAGGGTGTCACGATCCTGGAGGGTCTGAGGAGTCTGTTCAGCCCACACCTGCTCCACCACCAGCGGCTTCCACATATACTCCCTGGTGAATTTCATGTGTCGGTCCACTGAGTTAATGTGATCCGTGAATTGTGGAACTTCCTGAGATTTGATTTTCACCCAGGTGCCATCCACATACCTGAACCAATGACTTGCTGTTGTTCCAGGGTAGGATAGCAAGTAAGTAAGTAAAATTTATTTATTTCGCACTTTTCATAGACAAAAATCACAAAGTCCTTCACAATAAAACCAGAAATATAACTAAAATAATATACAATATTATAAACCAAAGGAAAAAGTTAATTAAAAGCTCATATGTAGAGAAATGTCTTTCTGCTTTTTAAAGGAGTCAATGGAGTTGACACAGCGTAAAGACAACAGAAGAGAGTTCCACAGCCTTGGTGCCTGAAAAGTCCGATCCCCACCAACTGTAACTTCTGTCCTAAAGACCTAAGTGCTGGGGAAGCAGCATGAGGTTTCAACTGGTCAAAGATATACTGGGGACTTTCGCCATGTAGACATCCAAAAGTTTAAACTCACATTTTAAAATTAAACTTAAAGTTTACTGGCAACCAATGAAGAGAAGCCAAAACTATTTTTACGCCCTCTTTTCCACTTCTTCCATTTACAAATTGGCCACGATGGGTGAAACTGGGGAGCCCATGTTTCTGCCTGTAGTACTGACCCTTGTATGTGAAGTAGGTGGAATTAAGACACAATTCAAGCACACTTCAGTTACACACTCCTGTCAGAGCACTTAGATCTGCTACCCAATTTCTTCTGGAGCAACCTCGTTCTCGGCTGACGCGACCGTGCGTTTGTGTAGCTGCTCCAGTCTTATGGAACAATCCTTCTGTTGCTATCCGGGCATCTGACTCTATGCCATTGTGTAAATCACGGTTAAAGACTTATTTATTTGATCTTGCTTTTCCACCTAGATAATATCTGCTGTGTGCTGATACATTTTTATCCTTTATGCTTTGTTAACTACTTTTATGTATTATGATTGTCATGGTTTTATAATTGATAAATGCCAGGTCCTTTCTCTTTCCCTTTTCCCTCCCATCTCCATCTCCTTATTTTGTCAAGCACCTTGGTATACCCTTGGTTTGTTAGTGTGCTTTATAAATAAAGTTCATTATTACTATTACCACCTGGAGACTCTGTTGTCCTGCTGGGAGACTTCAATGCTCACGTGGGTAACGACAGCGAGACCTGGAGGGGCGTGATTGGGAGGAACGGCCTCCCTGATCTGAACCCGAGCGGTGCTTTGTTATTGGACTTCTGTGCTAACCGCCATAACGAACACCCTGTTCGAACATAAGAGTGTCCATAAGTGCACGTGGCACCAGGACGCTCTAGGCCGTAGGTCGATGATCGATTTTGTAATCGTATCAGCAGACCTGCGACCATATGTTCTGGACACTCGGGTAAAGAGAGGGGCTGAGCTGTCAACTGATCACCACCTGGTGGTGAGTTGGATCAGGTGGCGGGGGAGGACGCTGGACAGACCTGGTGCACCTAAACGCGTAGTGAGGGTGTGCTGGGAACGTCTAGCAGAGGCTCCAGTCCGCGAGATCTTCAACGCACACCTCCGGCAGAGCTTCAACAGCATTCCGAGGGAGACTGGGGACATTGAGTCCGAATGGACCATGTTCAGCGTCTCCATTGCCGAAGCTGCTGCATTGAGCTGCGGCCGCAAGGTGGTTGGTGCCTGCCGTGGTGGTAATCCCCGAACCAAATGGTGGACACCAGAGGTGAAGGGAGCCACCAGGCTGAAGAAGGACTCCTATCGGGCTTGGTTAGCCTGTGGGACTCCGGAGGCAGCCGACAGGTATCGACAGGCCAAGCGGAATGCGGCTCGGGCAGTGGCTGAAGCAAAAACTCGGGTGTGGGAGGAGTTCGGAGAGGCCATGGAAAAAGACTTTCGGACTGCCTCGAAGAGATTCTGGCAAACCGTCAGACGTCTCAGGAGGGGAAAGCGGTGCTCTACCTGCACTGTGTATAGTGCTGGCGGAGCGCTGCTGACGTCGACTGAGAAAATTGTCAGGCGGTGGAAGGAATACTTCGAGGACCTCCTTAATCCCACTGACACGTCTTCCGAGGAGGAAGCAGAGTCTGGGGATGAGGGGAATGACCCGCCAATTTCCGGGGGCGAGGTCACTGAGGCAGTTAAACAACTCCTTGGTGGCAGAGCCCCTGGTGTTGATGAGGTCCGCCCCGAGTTCCTGAAGGCTCTGGACGTTGTAGGGCTGTCCTGGTTGACACGCCTCTGCAATGTTGCGTGGAGATCAGGGGCAGTACCTGTGGACTGGCAGACCGGGGTGGTGGTCCCCATCTTTAAGAAGGGGGACCGGAGGGTGTGTTCCAACTACAGGGGGATCACACTCCTCAGCCTCCCTGGGAAAGTCTATGCCAGGGTGCTGGAAAGGAGAGTTCGTCCGTTAGTCGAACCTCGGATACAGGAGGAACAATGCGGTTTTCGTCCTGGTCGCGGAACACTGGACCAGCTCTTTATCCTCTCCAGGATACTTGAGGGTGCATGGGAGTTTGCCCAACCAGTCTACATGTGTTTTGTGGACTTGGAGAAGGCATTCGACCGTGTCCCTCAGGGTGTCCTGTGGGAGGTGTTGCGGGAATATGGGGTGTCTGGCCCATTGCTACGGGCCATTCGATCCCTATACAACCGTTGCAAGAGCTTGGTTCGCATTGCCGGCAATAAGTCGGACTCGTTCCCGGTGGGTGATGGGCTCCGCCAGGGCTGCCCTTTGTCTCCGGTTCTGTTCATAATTTTTATGGACAGAATTTCTAGGCGCAGCCAAGTGGCGGAGGGCTTTCGCTTTGGTGGCCTCAGAATCTCATCTCTGATTTTTGCAGATGATGTGGTTCTGTTGGCTTCATCGGGTGAGGGCCTCCAGCTCGCACTGGAACGGTTCGCAGCCGAGTGTGAAGCAGCGGGAATGAGGATCAGCACCTCCAAATCTGAGGCCATGGTTCTCAGCCGGAAAAGGGTGGAGTGCCCACTCCGGGTCGGGGATGAATTCCTGCCCCAAGTGGAGGAGTTCAAGTATCTCGGGGTCTTGTTCGCGAGTGATGGGAGAAGGGAGCCGGAGATCGACAGACGGATTGGGGCTGCAGCTGCAGTAATGCGGACGCTGCACCGGTCCGTCGTGGTGAAGAGGGAGCTGAGTGTAAAAGCGAAGCTCTCAATTTACCGGTCGATCTACGTCCCTACGCTCACCTATGGCCACGAGCTGTGGGTAGTGACCGAAAGAACGTGATCGCTGATACAAGCGGCAGAAATGAGCTTCCTCCGAAGGGTGGCTGGCCTCTCCCTTAGAGATAGGGTGAGAAGTTCGGCCATCCGGGAGGGGCTCAGAGTAGAGCAGCTGCTGCTCCACATCGAAAGGAGCCAGCTGAGGTGGTTCGGGCATCTGACAAGGATGCCCCCTGGGCGCCTCCTGGGTGAGGTGTTCCAGGCATGTCCCACCGGGAGGAGGCCCCGGGGCAGACCCAGGACACGCTGGAGAGATTATATCTCTCGGCTGGCCTGGGAACGCCTTGGTATTCCCCTGGATAAGCTGGAGGAGGTGGCTGGGGAGAGGGAGGTCTGGGCCTCTTTGCTTAGGCTGCTGCCCCCGCGACCCGGCCCCGGATAAAGCGGATGAAGATGGATGGATGGATATTACTATTATTATTATTTGGTCGATGCTGAGAGTGGTCCTGTTGCTGAGGTTGGACTATCTCCAACACTTCAATGGATGCAAGTGAAGAGAGATGTAACATCGTACGAGACCATGGTTTCATCTGCCTCCATAATGACATCTCTCACCTTCTCGACAAAATCCAGGGTGTTCAGGATGTGGTGTTCAGAGCTGCCCACCAGCAGGTTGAGGATCGAAGCCAAAAACTTTGACTTACAATGCTGTGATTGCAGCCATTCCCCAACTCTCTGTGATTGGTACTCATGGCCATTGATCAGTGGTTGTTAATCAATGGTCGTGACAATTTGCATATTGATGATCAAGGAAAGGACCTCACAGCCCATCGTTCATTCAGTTGTGCTAGTTTCAGTCATTGTGCAAATGTACTGTTGATAAGATTGGGGAAACCTGCTGAGACTGAAGAAGTCACCTGGATGAGTGACGAAACGTTTCTCCCACTGAAAACGTCCAGATGAACTGAATCAGCTTTTGGGATTTACTTACTTGGATGAGTGAGCATGCGTCAAGACAGACAAATCATTGGTTGTGATGGAAATTATATTAAAGTGTTTAAGTAAAATACTTTTGCTAAATGTCTTAATTTTGTGAATGAAAAAAATTTATAATAAAAAACATCAAGTAGTTACAAAGGCTTCTTTTCACACTTAAAACAAACAAACTGAACTGTCATCCAATCACCTTACTTGAGACTGGCTGTCTTCAGAATTGGCTTCCCTTTACTGTGATTCTGTGCTGGCTAGCATGTGTTGTGCAGACAACAATAAACAAATATTTACTGGGAACCTATGCTATATGCAGGCTGCAATAAACTTTGCCAAAGGCCACATTTGTTATGGAAGCCTTGAGAATGAAACATGCGACCTTAGACAGATATCAAAGGAGTAGCTTCTCAGGCATCACCCATTAATTCTATCCACAGGCCACCAAATTTAAGTCAAATTTAATTTTTCAATTTTCAGTGGGATCATTTCCTTTGTAGACTTACATATACAAACACGTTTACAGACTGGTACAAATATTTCAACAGCTAATTTCCCCTTAGTGACAATTGTGCATGAGGAAACATTTTTAAAGAACTCACCTGTATATATCATATTAGTATTACACATACTGGATCATTTATTTCATTCTCCATAAATTTAAAACACGCAGCTTCTTATTTCAGCTTGTTGGAATCGTGGACTGAAGCCTCAAACTGTGACATCCTGTTGCAAAATCATTACGTGTAGGGATGCAAGTGGTTTGCTGGTTTTGTAACTAAAGGTGTAGCTTCATTCCCTGTACAGAGCAGCAACCTTATGTAATACTGATGTGACACACCATGGTTTAACAAACATTTAATGCTTGATTGTATCATGTATCTGCAAGAAGAAACCATGAGACTAAGAATATCGTACATTATTTTATTTTACATGAAGAGATTAAAATATTATAAATGCAATGGCTATACATTTACATTTTTAACCTGCAGAATTAAAGTTTATAACTATTGTGTAAACGTTACATCGACAGTAGCAATAAATAAGCATTCTGACAGGATTCAGCCAACAGTAGTTGATGAAGTATTCCCTTGGGGGAAGTTACAAAACATCCTCTGCTTGCTTTCACAAATCTTGCCGTTGGTACTTCGATCTTTTATGTACAGTCTGTGATATTGGCTTTCGATTTCACTGAGTCTAAAAATGGTGACATTTGTTTGTTTCCCTTGTATATATGCGTGGATATTTATAGTTGTTAATTTCAGTCTTCTGTGTTCTCTGATTCCAATTGTCAGGATATGGTGGACATCTGGTGTTTACTGGTGTCTGGTAGGAGGATGTTGCCAGTAGGTCTTCTGGAGTTGAAGGTTTGGCCCAGGGAATCAAGACTTCTCCCGGTATGTATTGCAGATGTTGAATTTGATTGGGATCCAGGGAGCTTAGCAGCTGGTGACAGTGTCTTTACTGGTTTGGCATGTTCCTTGAGTAAATTTCGTAGTATTGCAATGCATATTGTCCAGCTAGGTAAAACCAATGTCAGTGAGTCCCTATACCAAGATGTGGATAGTGGATCCCAAAATGAGATTTACATAAATGATTAACATGAAGCAGGACTGATTCACTTGTTACTAATGTGTTGCTTATTGGTGTCTATAAATAACATCCAGCAGTGCATCTGAAGTTCATTCAGCTACATATTTAACTTTTGCTCTGTTCATATATGATGGACTTTGACATGCTTTATTCTCTTTTTTGTCAATACGGTCTTCTGTTTCTCTGTCCACTTCACCCTCTCCTTTTCCCATCACTCTTAGTGGCAACTGTAGCATAGCATGCTGCTGGGTAGGGGTGTTTACTGCTTGGCAGCAGTGAGCTCCTCCTTTATCTTTAGTCAGAAAGTAAAGAAGGGCATTGAGCCATGCATTGAACGATGCTAAAGGTCTGGTAATCTTATAGCACATAGAGACTGCCGTCATGGTGTGACAGGGAACTCCCTTGGTCACTTTCAGCAAAAGAAAGATGGTTCTGGTAACATGAAAGGGGAAGAAACACAGAGCAAATAGCAGGGTGATAGTGATAATAGTTTTGATAGATTTACGCCTTCGACTGGCATATGGGGAGTGCGCACCAAGTGAAATGGAAATCCCTTCATCTCGTCCCGCCATCTTCTGCAATCCATTGCTTCGTCTTCTTCCCGTTCTAACAACTGCTGAGGCTTTCCCATCTCTTTTCTCCATGCATTCATCCATTGGATTTCTGCACAGTGAGGGCTGAGAATGCAGTGTCCTAAATATGGTCAGAACTACGTGAGAGTAACAGTAAGCGATTATGGAAAATGGCACAAAAAAGCCCAGCAAATGGAGCGTAATGCCATAGGGTACATAATCAGGAAACTCCTTATCGATGGCATCATCCCAGCAGTTCTGGTACTCTTCAATTATCCCTTCCAATTTACCATAGCCCACATTACCATTTTCTGGTGATATGCTATTACTCGGGTTGTCAGTACTTACATTGCTTCCAAACCCTGTTAATCTTGTCACATGACCAGTCTGAGCAAAACGGAAGATGGGGCAAGTCAAAGCAAATACTATTATCCAAACAAGGACACAAGTGCACTTGACGGCCTTCTTGGTCTCCAGCGTTATCACTTTCATTGGATGGCAAATACCAAGGTATCTGTGCACAGAGATACAAGTGAGGAAGAAGATAGAGCAATAGAGGTTAAAGTAGAAGAGAAAACGAACCACACGGCACATGAAGTCCCCAAAAACCCAGCGGTCACGCATTATGTAACTTCCTACAAGAAATGGCAGCGACAGGCCGTACATAAAGTCTGTAGAGGCCAGGTTAACCATGTATATTAAAGAAGCATTCCAGCGTTTGGTCCGACGGAAAGAACGGTAGAGGATGACAGAGTTAAGAGAGATGCTAAAGATGAATGTGAAGGAATAACAAATGGGAAGGAAGATGTACTTGTACGACTCGTCTATGCTGCAAGACTGAGTTGGTGAGGATGGGGAGGAAGAGTTGAGGATATCGTGGAACGTATCCACATTGATATCTGAAGGAACCTCATGTCTTGATGACATCGTGAGAGCAAAAGTTATTTTGATATGAGAGAGAAGGATTCAGCATGTATGTTTGGACTTCTGGCAGGTTTCTCCTCTATCATCCTTGGTCCTGTCCATGTATGAGTGTTTACCTAGAAATAAACAAAGACAGCAGTCATTTATCTGAATTTTATTTCATCAGATTTTCTCTTATCTTAGTATTGAAAGTTTTGATCAAGTAGTGTTCCTGGTTCTGTGGGCATCTGCTATGATTTCAAAGGTACATTAAAACTTTTTCACAGTATTTTATGGAGTTCTGTTAAAAAACAAAGGACATTCCATTATTCAGTAGCTTGTAAACCATGCCTTTGTCAGTTCTTCAGATGGTTTCACACAGTCTTCTTAACATTTGTGCTTCAGTTCATTGAGATTCATGGACAGCTTCTTGTCATACTTACATGTTTCAGATCATTAAATTTTAATATTACTGTATTTTCTGCACTATAAGGCGCACTTAAAATCCTTTAATTTTCTCAAAAATCAACAGTGCCTCTTATAATCCGGTGTGCCTTAAGTATGAATTCTGGTTGTGCTTACTGACCTCGAACTGATTTTTATTTGGTAGGCTCAAAAATCTGTCAAAAAATGTTTTAGTATGACTTTGGTAAGCTACAAAGCCGCACCGCTTGATGGATTGACGTAGCATTACAGCTACCGCAGTCAGGAGCCTCGCGGAGCAAAACTCCGTAGGTTCAGGTCCCAAAGTCAAACGAACACTGCAGCATCACTGAGAGTTAAAAACTGTCTAAATTCTTTCATCTTTAATAAAATGATCAGTGTTGCTGCTTTACCAGGTGTAACTATGAAGTTTAACATCCAGGAATCCATGAAAACAGAATTTATTACATGTAACAGAGTTAGAAGTTAGCAGGAAGTTAGCTCGCTAGTTTCCACCTAAACATGATATAGCATGTTCTGACTGAGAGATTTCTGAGAAAATTCAAACGTACAGCTCTGCTATCACTTCCAACATAAATGAAGACAGAAAACTAAACAGCAGTGACGTTTGTAGGGTTACTGAAGTTGGGCTAGCTGGTATATAATGATGTGCTACGTGATCGCTAGCGACACAGCTATGTTAGCATAGCTGGAGGATGAACGCCAACTTTTTTCCACTCGATAAAAGTTAACGTGAGGGTTCCCGGTGGTTAGGGACAAATGCAATCGCATGGCAGGATGCTGTAAACCAAACTTCAGTCAGGACAACAACTGAGATAATCCATCCACAATACGAGGTTTGTCATTAATGTACTGCAACAACATGGGAATAGAGCAGCTGCCAGAGAATTCAGCATTAATGAATCAATGATACGGAAGCAAGAAGAATGAGTTGAGTAAAGTCTGACTGTTTTGTTTCGCTTAGTCCACCTTATAATCCTGTGCACCTTATGGTCTGAAAAATATAGTAAATGCAACCTGTCTGACGAAATTTGGACTGGTACCTGTGACACCGTAAACGCAGGTCCATGAAAATATTGTCTGACATTAAACTGGTCTGTGGTGCAAAAAAGGTTGGGGACCGCTGTCTTACAAGGTGATCAGCAACACCAGAGCACCATAAGAGACCACTCTCTCCCCTTTCCTGTTCACCCTTAACACCGTAGACTCCGTCCACTGCAGGGATCTGCCACCTTCCAAGGCTTTTTCTCTGCGGTGGTTGGATGTATTGCTAGGGGTAATGCGATGGAGTACCAGGTTGTGGTGGACTCCTTTGTCGTGTGGTGCAAGAAGAATCATCCGTAGATCAATGTGACAAAGACCAAGGAAACAATTGCAGACTTTAAGGGGACCAGGAAAACAATGACCACTGTGTCAATTCAGGGAGTCAATGTGGACATAGAATATGAAGCTAGAGACACTAGCAACTACAGTCAATTGTTACTAATCAATGTTACTGTCAATTGTCTTTCAGGGGCCAGAGTTAGCAACATTAAGGGAAATTTAAAACTGCTGGCTAAGGGTAAACATAGAATTAATAATAAACTGGTGTGTAACTTTGCCAAAACACTGTCGTTTTTGCTGGTTTGCTGCTTGCCAATTGGACCAGGAGTGACATGTTTAGCTGCATGTTCTCCTTAAATTTCTGGCTGTCAGAGTGGTGTCCAAAAAATGATGTGGGCTTCAAGATTCAATCGTCCTGTTATTCCCCCAGAACCACATCCCCTTAGAGACTGTCTCAGCTCCCAGACAAAAAACAAACCAAAAATCACAAAAAAACTAATTTAACACAAAAAAACTACAAAGAAAGAACAATATAGCACCCACATCTCCACATAGAATAAAGCAGTGAAATTAACTGAACATTAATTCATAATTGATCAACAAATCGATCTACTCTGCCTGACAGAAACCTGGTAACAGCAGGATGTCAGTTTAAATGAATGAACACCCCCGAGTTATACTAACTGTCAGAATCCATGAAGGGGGTGCACCAGTCTTTCACACCAGCTTATTAATCAACCAAAGACAGAGTTTTGAATCTTTTGAAAGCCTGATGCTTAGCCTCGTCCACTCTAACTGGAAAACTCAAAAACCAGTTTTATTTCTTGTTATCACTGGTTAGCACAGATTAGAGAGAAATGATACAAATCCACACAATTTTTAATCTATAACATAGATTTGTTTTTTTCTGCTAATTAAACTTTTAGTAACTTTCGTCCCCTAAGGATGGAGACACTGTGTTTGTAAAAGGATCTGCTCCCATCAGAAACAGAAACGTTTTCTCATACGCTGTTTGCTCAGAACAACTTTGCATCAGCTTACAATGAAACCATGCCTGCAATCTAAATCTGTCACCTGTCTATAGCTAAAAGCATAAAAGTCCTTTAAAAAATGTTTTCTTATCTTATCTTATTATTATATTGAGGGCAATATAATAAAGAGCTACTGCTTTCCAACCCCACCCCTCCCATTAACTGTTCACTGGGGCCTTTGCACAATCTGTTTGTCCCCCTGTTGTATGCTGCTCATTCGCAGTGCTTGTTTGCCTTCCTGTGTACAAGGGTATGTTGCTGATTCAGATCCTTCTCACTCCATTAACTCAGCAATAAGTAACCACACTTTCCCTACGTGTCTTTATGCATCCCTCTGTACATTGGTCTCTCTCACTCCACTGATTACATATTACCCATTCCTGTCATCACAATCCCTGAGTAATTTCATGTCATGCAGTCAGCAACAGCATCAGCAAAGTCAACAGTTTCTAACTAAACAGGGTTCACTCAGGCAACATTGTAGTTTCTTCACTGAAAGAGTCACATCAGGTGTACCTCTGCATATTAGTTTGTTATAGAGTTCCAGTAAACTAAAGGAATATGTTTGTTTCGAGTTAAAATGACCATCTGCATCTAAACTAATGTTCAGTAAGAAAACGTTTTTGTATCAAACACCTAAAAGGGGAATAAATATATCTTGAAAGTGTGACGATAGGTTCAATATTTGAAGCATTAGTTTCAAGGCCATAAATGTGTCGTGGTGTTTCTGGTGGCGCCTTACTTTTAATGTGTCTCAGATCTGTAGCTTTCTCAGATATATGACATTTTCAAAAATATAAAAGTGCACAAAGCCAGCCTAACACAAGAAAATGTGTATCCACTGACAAATGAAAAACATTTTCATGAGTCTTTCACAATTATACAATACAAAGATATGTGCCAGAAATACATGTTTCCTGCAAATCACAAAGATTGTATATTGCAGCTATTCCTTTTGCAAAGCATGTTGCAACACCCCATAAACTTTTGGTGCTTCTTTATTTACTTTTCTGTTAGCTCCCTTACGTTTTTCAGAACTATGAAGAACAGTTTGCAGACACCTGAACTGTTCTGTCTAATCATAGTAGCATGATAGAACACGATATGCTAACACATTTTCATGCTGTATGGGTGTTGATTGAATCCAATCTTTACATTGAGTATCAGGAAAAAATTAGATATAAAAAGTAGCTTCTGGAAAAGCCTAAAACTCTCAAACCGTTTGCCTCTGAACTCATATTGAGTTCCAGAGTGAGGCATGCAGTTACATAAGGCTAACTAAGAAAATGTGTTTTTGAATGGATGTTTAAAAAGATATTACTGCTTTGGAAAATGTTCTGGAACAAAAATAACAATTCTCCCGTGTCTGGAGGTTCATTAGTTGTTGTGTAAATGCAACAGCATCGAACTCATAAATACCTGCATCACTACAATCTGCTGTAAGACAAAGAGCTTACCCCTGCCAGCGATGACTCTTACTCCATATGGCTTCTATTCTGTTGCCCATCAGAATAGCTGAGAAACTGCAGAAACATCCAAAAGGCTATGACTGCAGTGCAGCTGTGATTGACACCACGACTGCAACCTTTCCCTGTATTTCAACAACAAGTGAACATTAGCTGCAATCAGTCATCAGCAGAGCGGCTTGGTTGATCTGTGACCCTGACGATTGGCCCTGAGCAGTCAGAGCAGTTTCTATGGTAATCCAGTCCCTCCCTCTGTCCCTCATTGTGTGTCATCCAATTCTTCTCCCCACTTCACCTGTGTGTGTGTGTGTGTGTGTGTGTGTGTGTGTGTGTGTGTGTGTGTCTGTGTGTGTTCCTCACTACTTTTTAAACAACTACCCTGAAAACAAATCAAGTTACGACACGTCCATTTAAGTTTAAAGCTTTTTATGAATAACCTCTGTACACTTAAAGATTCCTGGGTTTGATTCCCAAACTCCCTTTTGTTTTACAGAAAACTCACCAATCATCTTAAGTTCATGAGTTGTCTTTTTATAAAGACAACTCATGAACACTCTACGCTCAACCCCAAAACAAAAATGCCTCATTGAAAGAAAGGCAACAGTAACTCAAATAACAAAGTTCTACAGTGTAAAGGTTTACACATTCTCCTGACAGGAATCCCTATTTGATCCCTGGAAAAGAGGCAAATCCCTTTGGGCCCAGAAAAGTATCTGCACTACTTGATGTGTGAATACAAAACACGTTCTCACTCCCAAAGCGTAATATTTTACAATAGGTGACAAATCGTCAACATATTATGCTTCCGGGCACCCAACACGTCCCTGACGAGATCAAAAAAATAAGGAAACACGAGAACCGTTTAGAATCAATCTACACATGTTCGTTCATTTTCCTCAAAGTTACTTTGGAAAAGACTATTTAACGTCATTAAAGTGCTGGTTAAGGTTAGACAGTGACTCCTGAGATTAGGGACAAAACAGGTTTTAATTTTCTAAAATATATTTTTTGATTTTTCAAAAACATATTTACTTATAATTGTTACACAAAGTTTTGGCTGTCTCACCATGTTTTGGTCTCCCAGGTGTAACATTTTTTAATAATTTATGTTTTTGCTGGAGCAGTGCAAGGTTTTTGTCAACACCGTCAGACACAAAGAAATGCAGAAATATATATTTTAAATTAAGTTGTTTCAGCTATTCTGACTATTAGCAGCTTCTCTATTCTTCTCTGGTCTATTGTTTATGCACATTTATGCACATGAATTAGTTATATACATATATGTGTGCAGTGTTGGGGAGTAACGGAATACATGTACCGCCTCTACGCATTTAAAATACAAAATATGAGTAACTGTATTCCGTTACAGTTACCGTTTAAAAAGGTGGTATTCAGAATACAGTTACTTTGTTGAAATAAATGGATTACACTGCGGTACTTTCCTGTTTCATTTTGTCGCGGGTCAGGACTGTTTGGGTTTTGTTTGACAGCTACGTTCTGTTGTTCCAGGCAGCAGCGTTACGGTTGCCATGGTTACAGGGCGACGCTCTCTCTCTCTCTCTCTGCGACTGTGTGTTTCCTGGGTGAGAGAGCGCATTTTCGTTGTTGTTGTGCTAAGCTAACAGGCAGAATGCTACAAGCATAGCTCTAAAGAATGTAGCATCATGGGCAGTGTAGTCCGTGCTGCAGGGAGAATGGACTGCCATACACGTTATGTGTCTGTGAGCGCGAGGAGGGAGAAAAAGGGGAGTGGAAAGGTACGAGTTGTCATCGAGGAAAAACGGGAGCTGGAAGCATGTAAATATAATAATAACCACTGCAGCCAAGAAGAGTGCCTGACGAGCCCAGTTGTAAGTAAGCTATTAAGACTCGACTGTACACCGTGTTCGTGTTTTCCTCCGAAAACAATAAGTTCCGTTGGAGCAGCCTTTCAACGCCTCTCTCTGTCTCTGGCAAGAAAAGTTGACCCACACAACAAAGTAAAGCTATTTTTCGGCTACGAGCCGACAGGGACCCCGCCGTATCAGTCAGAGGTCCCTTTACTACAGTTCGGAGTCGCGGACCTTCAGTAATAGTAATAAATCACACAGCAATAGTACATTCACGTTGTTGTAAAAAGCATGATAATATATTAAGTATTCCAAAGTATTCAGAATACGTTACTGTCATTGAGTAACGTAACGGAATACGTTACAGAATACATTTTAGGGCATGTATTCTGTATTCTGTAATGGAATACATTTTAAAAGTAACCTTCCCAACACTGTATATGTGTGTGTGTGTGTGTGTGTGTGTGTGTGTGTGTGTGTGTGTGTGTGTGTGTGTGTGTTATACACTGGTTCACCAAAATCATCACCAAAGTAACCACCAATGAGTCGTCTCCTTATGTCACTGCTTCAGGACCTGATTATAAAGCACTGAATCAGGTCCTGAAGCAGTGACATACAGGATGACGCTTTGGACGTCATTAGTCACGTGACTCTGGCCAGCCGACCTCAGCCTCGACACAGTGTTTCTGAAGCACTGTCTTTATGACACTTTAGCTCCACAGACCATCACTACAGTTAACATCAGATGTCCCACCAGTGGGCTGCATTGATTGTGTTACATTTTAGTGGCCGTCAGTGTTGGTGAATAAGCACGCGGCTGGTCTGCACCTCATCTCTGCCTCAATTCTCCTATTTTCAACACAATTGTACTGTATAAAGTGTTGTCAGGAGTAGGACCTTCATTACACTACATCCCCAAATTATCATAACTGGCCAGTAAAACCAGTTTTGATCATCATATGATGAACAGAAATCAGTAACTGTTTTAAAACAAGGTTTTAGAACAGTTTTAGTTTGTTTTACGTTGCTTTTCTTGAGTATTTGTAATTGACAAGCAAAGAAGAACATTGTCTTCCACACCTACACCTATGTGAGACTTGGTTGTTGGCTGGTTATCCTCCGTCAGTGCAGGCACAAGCATGGGTAAAGGCATAATCAACACTTACATTCTAGGTTGGTCAATAGAGAAAGTGAGAGAAATAAACATCAAAATGGGTATAACTTTATTTTGTAGTTGTAAAGTTAATTCTGACCTTCTGCATAAATGTTTAGATGGAGCACCTCTCCATCTAAACAGCCTGATTCATCTCTGCTATCACCAAGACACATATAGGAAATCTTTTGTCCCATAATGTTTAATGCAAAAACACACTTATTCATACACAAATCTAGACGGTTCTACCACGGGGTAGGACTCTTCCTTTCTACACCGTGGTAGAAGAATGGATTATGTGAAGAGTTGTGTTGGTGTTTTTAGAGCATGTGCTCCACAAATTGGAGGTGAGGAGAGCAACCTGGTTACAGGGAGATGAACGTGTTAGCTTAAACTAATCAACACTGCCAGTCACTGACAGTTAGTCACAATAACTGTCAGAGGTCTGAAAGCACAAACTGAGGAACAGGAGCAGTAATCTTTCACTCCAGCTTATTAACCAACCATCCTTTGAGTCATTTTAGTCCATGACTCAACCAAAGACCTACACAGAGCTTTTTTTGCAGTTCATTTCCTGAGGACAAAGCTGTCAGTGTGTACACACATAAAATATTTGCACCTCGAAAATGTTTTATCTACTTGGTGTGTAAAGGGCTTTACTCTTGTCTTGTCCATTTGAAGCAAAGGTCCGGCACAGACGGGGTTTTGAAAGAGAAAATGGCCAGATTTGTGAAGCTGAACGTAATAACTGGTGTGGAATCATCAGTATTTATTTAGGTTTGGATAGTTGCATTTGTAAAGTAGTTATACATGTGGTCAGCACATTCCTGCAAGCCCTCAAAGGTTATACACAAATCATTGTGCACATTTGTAAGTCTTTGTTTATGCTTGTGGATCATATTATATGCATTTGCAACACTTTTGAGGCAGATTTCTCTCCATATTCAACTCCCCCGGTTTTTCTGCTCAGTCAGTGAATTCAGCTCTAGTTTGTCAAAAACCCACTAACTGTGACAAACTCTAAACATTGATTATGAAAGATTCTACAGTCATTGGTCACATCAGTCAGGATTTGGCCCAGAAGTTGATTGACAGCACACAAGGGGGAATTGCAGAGGTCTTGAAAAAGACGGCCAACAGTGCTGACCCCCTGTTTCAATCCAGGGGGTCAGTGTTGACATTGTGGAGGACTATAAATACCTTGGAGTACACATTGACAATAAACTGGACTGGGCTAAAAACACCACAGCACTTTACAGAAAGGGCCAGAGTCGTCTCTATTTTTTGAGGCGACTGAGGTCCTTCAACATCTGCCAGAAAATTCTCAGGATTTTCTACGAGTCTGTTGTGGCCAGTGCGATCCTCTATGCTGTTGCATGCTGGGGGAGCAGGCTGAGGGTCGCAGACGCCAACAGACTCGATAAACTGATTCGCAAGGCCAGCAATGTTGTGGGGACGGAGCTGGACTCCCTCAAGGTGGTGTCGGAGAGGCGGATGCTGTCCAAGACAAAGACAATGTTGGATAACACCTCCCACCCACTCCATGACATGCTGGTCAGTCACAGGAGCTCGTTCAGTGAGAGACTGAGATTACCGAAAAGCACCACTGAACCTGTGGCCATCTCCATCTCCCTGTACAACTCATCCATGTTTACTGCTACACCCTTCTTGCACATGTTCTTTTTCAGCTATTTATTAATAAGTGACTTTTATGTACATATATGCCTGTATATATTGTGCTATTCTTAGTGTATTGTCTGTCTCTGTTAATGTTTGTTTATAATGGAGCACTGTAACGACAAATAATTTCCCCCAGGGATCAATAAAGTATTCTGACTCTGATTAGATGTGCCTTCTCGAAGAGAGGGACCTTGTAGGCACGGCAACATTTCAATCCATGACAGCTTAGTGTGTTGCCAGTTCTTGGTGACTATGGCGCCAACTGCTTTAGATCATTAAACTCCTCCCATGTAGCTTTGGGCTGATCCACCACCTTTCTCATGATCATGCTCACCCCATGAGGCAACGTCTTGCACTGAGCAGCAGACCCAGGGCGGCTGATGGTCCTTTCGTATTCTTTCAGGCCTCATCAGAGGAAGAGAGACAGTTTCCTTGTGCTGCTTTGCCCACCAGAGAGAAGTTGATCTTTGGGAGCTTCATTTCTGGGCTCCTTTCGGTCAGACTTGTCGGGGTTGGATTGATCTCCGTGCCCACTTGTGTTTACCACCTGGGCGGTCATCTGAAAGCGTGGAAACCCGTGCAGCTTACACCATCGTCCGTACTCTGTTCCAGGCTCCTCTACACCTGTGCTGGTGGGACGCAACGTTTAAATGATAATGATAAAAAGCAGTGCTCCACTGAGACCGCTCTCTTGAAGGTCTAATGATCTAATGATCTAATTTTTTGGCTAGTGCATCTGGCTCTGCCTTGGTTTTCTTCCTGTTTATAGGGCCTCTCCTAGAACAGACAGGTTTTCCTCCAACATTGCCTTCATAAGTGGGAACGGGGTTCCACACGGTTCAGTTTTAGGTCCACCACTATTTTCTTTCTACATGGCTGCTTTATCTGGCATTATTCAATCTTTCAGTGACATTTCTTATCATCTCTATGATAATGTCGTTTAAGCCTCATCAGCTGGATAGGTTGTCCACCCTAGTCCACTGCTTAACTGGTGCTACTGATTGGCTCTCTGGCATTTACCTTGTTTTAAACACCAAAAAGACTGAGGCCATGATCATAGCTCCTCCTGAACTCGATTCTAAAATCAGTCAGGTTTTTGCGTCTTTCTGTCCTGCTGCCAAGTCAAACATTTGAAATCTTGGTGTAATATCTGATTCTTCTCTGGGCCTCGACTTGCGTGTAAAATCTTTGTCTTGTTCCTGTTTCTTTTATTTAAGGAACATTTTCTGAACTGCGACATATGGTCTCCTTAGCTGAACTGGAAAAAAATGTTCATACGTTTGTGTCATTGCGTTTAGGTTGTAATGCCCTGTTTACCAGCTTGGGCAAATAGTCTTTTTCTCGCCAAGCTATACAAAACGCTGTGGCCAGACTATTAACAAGGTCTAGCAATCGAGCTCACATTACTCCTATTTTATATTCATTATATTGGCTCCCAATAGAGTTTGAAAGTTCTTGTCTTAGCATACAGAGCGCTAAATGGCCAGGCCCCAGATTATTTATCCAAGCTTCTTACAAAATATTCTGTTCACAGGCTCAGTTTGTCGGTTGTTCCCTGAACACGACTAAATCCTAAAATCCACAGAGCCTTCCAGTCTGTGGGACAGCCCACCACCACAACTACATTTGGTTGGCTCTGTGGATTCTTTTAAAAAGCGGTTAAAAACTTTTCTATTCAAACAGGCTTTGTGTTAAGAATTTGTTTCATTTTAAAACTAAAACTTTTTAAACTGTTAATTTTTGTGTTTTATTTAATCATTCGTATTGTCTGTTTTGGCACCTAATGTTCTCGATTATTTTAGCCTTTTGTGTAGAGCTCTTTGTGACTGCCTGTGAAAAGTGCTTTATAAACAACCTACAGTTGTCACCATTCCAGCTGTTGAGCCTTCGTCTTGTCCACAGCAGAGAGGTTGGAATGGAAGAAATGGATTCTGTGCACAGGTTTGGAAACTAAGGAGACCAACTGCAATAAACTTTATTTTATAATTACTAATTTTATTTCTTGGCCATTATAAATGCCCACACTGATAGTACATAGCTATATAAAAATAGCTAATATTGGTCGATAACATCAACCAGAAGATTGAAACCAGATTCTGTGACTTCAAAAAAAGCTTCCCAAGTGTTAACGTCTTCAACACTACACTATCTGTCCTGCTGAGGAAACGACAGGCTTTAATCCACAGCTCATAATTTGCAAAACTCAGTACAAATCAGCAGAATGGATACTGACTGTGAAAAGCATCACAGTGGACTGGAGGGGCTTTGGACCTCCTTTTCCACTTAAAGCAATCTCAAAAACTCAGAATGAAACAAACGCTCGTGTTGCTGACCGTGGTAACAATTATTCTAGTTAGTTTTAATTTTTCCAGGTTTTGATGTGCTTTGTTTAAACTTTAAATAAATAAATGATTTTTTAAAGATGGCATTGCACTCCAAGAGAACATTTCAATAACAGTGGTCTCCATTCAACACCTGGTATATTGTAAGACACTGATGGTTTACAAATAAATGTGTACTGTTCATATTTACATTCAACTTTTAAAAAGTTTGCTGTTTTTAAACTTGATATCAACAGCTCATCAGGAATGAGATGAAATACTTTCACTGTGACCAAAAACACGAACAAAAAATAGTAAATTACAATTTACAGGTTAGTCAAGTCAACAAGTTAACTCATTCACTGCCAGCCATTGGCAGTGAATGAGTTAAACCCATTGACTCATTCACTGCAATTGACGGCTATAGACGTCAATGGCAGTGAATGAGTTAAAAGTGTCAAAATTTAGATTAATACTAAAGATATCGTTTTGTTGTACAAAAGAGCACATTTCATTTATTAACCAACATCAATTAAAAAGTGTAGACAGAAAAGCATGAATAAGACTTTATGCCAGGATCAAAAGACTATATCGAAACAGAGCAAAGAACAGATGTTAATGAGCTTTTCCATATTGGTCCCTTTTGCACTGCAGAGTTAAGAGTTTTGAAGTTTCACTCGCCAGGTGGATATTTTACACAGGACTGCTGGAAGGCTTCTTACTACTGTGTTAAGGACCGTCTCACTATTATGCAGAAATGACTGTCTCTACTGTATCTGTGGGAGAAATGATGTGAAGTACAAGTAGGATTCTCAAGTTAATAAATGAACATAATGGAAACAATCTGGTGCTAAAACTATTGTTTTTAATAAAAACAGCCCCTCTTTTGAAATGCGCATGACCCTGCTCATCATTTAGCCTGTACAGACACTGACCTGGGTTCAGTGCTTGCAGCTTGAAGGCGGATGATCTAAGAGCGCTTTCCAGAGAGACGGGAATTCCAGTAACACTCGTGAAACCTTTCACCTTTCCACGTGGATCACAATCATTTCCACAAACAGACAAAGCCAAACCTGGATGTCATATTTCCCTCTCATGCTTCTACCTTTGAGGTTTTGACCTTACACCCGTCCTGTAATGTAGCGGGTGTAAGGCACAGGTTTTTACTGACATGCAGTTCTCTGCTGGTTTTCGCTTCATATGTAAATCATCAGCTGATGGACGTCTTTAGCAGGTCAAAGTTTCCCTTACACACCTAAAAACACAGAACATTAAAAAAGTCCCAGTATTTATAGAGACCAACACTTCACAGTGAGTGACCAGTCCGGCCAACAGCAGCAGGGAATGTCTCAGATGTCGTGGAGAACTTTGTGGCGTTACCCTAATAATGTTTAAGTCTCATAACCACTCCTCCCAGCTGCTCACATGTGGACGTGATGTCACAGTGACGTTAGATCCTGTACCTCCAGCAGCATGGCGTCCTGCTCCGTCCTCAGCTGGTCTCGGACCTGGAGGCGACCCACCAGCTCTGAGCTCAGATCTAACACGGATGAAAAGTTAACCATTAAAATTCACTCTTCAATGCATCAGAGAAAACGGCGCTTTTATTTTTAAACGACGGGGCTAAGGTTATATAGTACCTTGTATAGCCTGGCTGAGAGACGCACAGAGAGCATTCAGCTCCTTGATAGTGAAGCCCTGCAGATCGCTGTGCTCCAAATGTCTCCTCTGGTTTACAGGATCACTCCGCGCTGTGCTCTGAGGAGAGTTTACACATCTTTTAATGAAACAAATCATGATTAACAGCCAAACAAAGAAACACAAAAATATTACTGCACATATTCACGACCTCGTCCCCCCCACAGACAGACAACATTTCAAAATCTGACAAGAAAATCAGTGTCGACTTCCCTAAACAGAGATGAAATGCCACACATCTGCCACAGTGTTATAACAGGTACAAGCAGACACGCGACCCTTGAACATAAGTTTAACATCTGTATTTAATTATATTTTATTTATATGGTGCCAAATCACAGTAACAGTTGCCTTAATGCACTTTACATTGTAAGGTGAAGACCCTAAATCAGCACAGAGAAAACAGAAGTCCTCCTGTGAGCAAGCGCTTTGGTGACAGTGGGAGGGAAACACCTCCGTCACACCCAGGCTCAGGGAGGGCGCCATCTGCTGGGAGGAGGAAGAAGACGGGGCCGTTCCTTTCATTTTGTTCCCAACAAATGGGAAAATTGACCGGGCAAATCCGATTGAAGTGCTGCACTGTACTTAGGGCCATAAAATGAAAACTGTCATCCAAAAACCCACAAATGTTGGAAGGTTTCCTTAGCAAAACACAGAGTGACCCTCTACTCTTTAGTCCATATGTGCCACATGTCTGTATGTGGCCATGGGCCCGCCCTCCGCTGGAGCCTCCACTGAAGATCCACACTGCATTTCTCTGTGGGATGTTTGCACAAGAACCTGGTGCAAGAGCACCAGACCACCTCACCTCTCGAAAAACAGAGTCTCTTGGTTTTGTTGAGAACTTTCATGCTTACAGGATGTAAGGATTTGTTATCGCTGATGTTTTAAAAGACAGAATTATTTCTTCCTCCTCCTCCTGTGGAAAATCAGCGCAAACTACTGGCTGAGACCCTCCAGCTGATGCTCACTAACAGAAACCAGGAAGAGCAGCCCCCACGTGCTCCACCAGAATGACACCCATCGACCTGAGGATGGCAGCAGATTTCTACTGCCCTCCCAGTCACAACCCTGTCAGCTTTGGCAGCCCAGATGTTGCTAATACTGCTCAAGCTGGTAGAACCAAGCAGTTTTAGTCCATAACTGTGGATTGTGTATGTGGAGCTCAACATCATCAGAAGAAAACTTAGCATTGATACAGTCATCAATAAAGCTCCTGCTCCTGATACAGACTTGGGGAAAAGACGCTGAGCTGCAACATACATTCAAAGAGACCAACTTATGGTCAATGAAAACAACTTCGATTGTGTCCAGATGGTGAAGGGAAACTCCATAAGTGACGGCCAATTTAATAGCACAAGTTATGAAGTTAAGATCCGAGGTGCACAGAGAAATGAGCAGACTGTGGGACTGTGGGACTGACGCTGCCATGTCTCAGAGATGAACATAATATCAGGCTTCTCTGCTCAGAACAATCATGTAAGATTTAAGACTTGTTGGCAGTTTGGTGAGGCCCACGGGGACAGGTGCAGAGGGGCCTGGAGTCCCGACTTTGGGCTACGCTGCACAGCAAATCCTACCATGATGAGCCGTGGCTTTCCACGCTTTCACATGACTGCCCAAGGTGGCAAACACAAGTGGGCATGGAGATCAATCCAGCCCCACAAGTCTCAGGCGAACCTGACCGGCGGCACACCAGGAGTGAAGCTCCCAAAGATCCTCTTCCTCTCTCAGAGGCTGACGAAGCAGCGCAAGAAAACCAGCGCTCTTCCCGCACTTGCACCGATGAGGCCTCCGAATCAAAAACGAGATGACCGGCAAGAGGGGAAGTAGCACCCGGAAGTATACCGGGAGCTGCGCTCCAGCGCCGTTGGAAAAACAACCTCAATACGTTGACTGAAAATTATCCATAGCAGATTTAATCACCAATAATGCACAAAACAGCCGAAGGGAGATGATGCCGGACAAAACTGTAGCAAAAACACTTGCACAACACGGAAACACACAAACACAGGTGAGAGATAAAAGAGTCCCAACCACAACCTCCATGCACTCACTCCTTAAAGCAGCTGTTGCTGTAATCTGGCATCATATCAATGTTTACACTCCCAGCATGCAGTGCAGGGAGCAGAGGACAGATTCCTATAACTCGAACTCGGTTATATGATAACATAGTTTGTTCCACCTTTGAATATTTGTCTCACCAAAGACTTGTGGTCCGTCCTTAGTCGGTCTCGCAGGTTCTTCAGAGTGTTCCTGAAGCCTCTCGACTTTTGTTTCTCTGGTTTGCTTGAAGGCTGAGGATCCTTGTGAATCTGAACACTTCCTCTCTTCAGCAGAAAACAGACGGCAAATCTGAGCACACTTATGAAATGAGGCCATGTGACAGCGCTGCTACTTCAGCTCTGCATCACATTTTGCAACTACATATTAACTGTAAGTAATTTGGAACAATCTGCTGTGTTGTACATGAAGTGGTTACCCATGAGCTGCTTTCTTTCTTTCTAACATCTCCTTTCTTCTCCTCTTCCTCCTCCTCCTCCTCTTCACTTTCACTGTTGTTGATGAAGCAGAGCTGGAGATTCATCCGTGTCTGCAGGCTGAGGGTTAGACACCAGTCAGTGGACCATCATGAACACATATCCAATCTCACATCACAGCTGGTTGCTTAGCATCTAGCTAGCAGCACAAAAGAGGAGCGAACATAAAAGGAGTAATATTTTTAAAGTGTGGGGTGATTGCATATGCAACATTTCTATCAGCTCAACAAAAGTCATCAACACACAACCTGTGTGTGCAGTTTGTGTGTTGATGAGCTGAGACAGAAGAAAAAGCCGACTTCACTCAGAGATGAGAAAGATAAAGACGGGACAGGAACAGCTGACTGCTCAGTGGGATTTGATAAACTGCACATTTAACGCTTGTTCTCATGTTTTCAAATAATAATTTCATTGTACATGTACAGTGACAATAGAAGCTATTCTATTCTGTTTTATTCTAAACCACATGTTGTGTTTGTGACATTATTTGTTTCATGCTGCAAATCAAACTGAAGCAGACTAACTGTGTCATTTAAAAACTGCATGAAATCCTCTGCAGGCTAGTTTGCTGTAGTGTGATGGACGTGTGTGATTGGTGCACAGTGGCCCTCGAGTATAAAGGCAGCATGAACAGTGCGCTGTCAGTGTGGAGGATGGAAGAGCAACTCATGAAACATCTGCTCACATCTGGCTGAATTCACATGCATAAATCTGCAAAGAGCAGCAGGTCAGCTGATCAGAACCTGTACATTAAGAAAATCTGTTGGAGCTCACGTTAGAAATTACTGTGAGCGGTGCTTCGTTTCCCCACATGAGCCATCAAAGCTCATTTTAGGGAGTTCCCCACTTGCCGAATCCCACTTTAACCTGCCCTGTACTCACGTTCCTGCTTAGAGGTAAAGTCTCCCTCTCCAACGTGACCAAACGAAAACAAAGCTTAACTTTTGTTGTTAATAAATTCCTTCATTTTGTCAGATCATGCAGTATGAGGAAAGCATGGTTGCAGCTCATACTGCACCAGAATCTCCACCCAAAAGACTTTGACTGTGTGCAAACTGGAACTTGCAACAGATGCGAGCAGACTGCAGCGACCGCACACTGAGAGACAAACACGGTGTTAACAGACATCCAGTAAGAAATAAGAGGCGCGCCTGTACCGAGAGGTCAGTGCCAGCACGTGACTATTGCAGGCGTCGTCGCCGTCCTCCCAGCTCTCCGTTCTCCTCCCTCGCTCCTCTTTCCAGCTGACTGGGGCTCCTCCTTGCTCCAGAGAAAGGCCAGTCTGACAAGCACAGCAGCCACATGTTAAAACCATTTCAACAAACCGCGTTACATCGGTAAATATCACTGAACAGTTCTGATCAGCCTACAGGTGAAACTCTTGAGATAAGTGCTTTCTATCTTACATTCACGCTCACGTGGATTCAGAGATGGGCGTCTCTATGTATCCCATCATCGCTCACACCTCTGCAATTGTCAAAGTCAACGTGTACACAAACACCATCTTTCAGCAAGACAACAACATCTCTGACCTTTAACCTCTTCTCCTTCTTCTCTTCTTCCTGCTTCTCAAGCTCGGCAATGCGCAGGCTCAGGGCCTCCCAGTGCATGATGGGAAGGCCCAGATTGTCCTCGCCGTAGCGTTCCTGCCAGACCAGTGCTGCCCCCACCAAGTCTTCCCCATCTTCCTCGACCTTGTCTTTGTCGTCGTCACACTTGCCGTAATCATCTGCTTCGTTGCTCTCCTTCTCATCCCGATGTTGTCTCAGTCGTTCCTTCTCTCCCTCCATCTGGACAGCAGGGAAGCACTGGGTTAAAATGCTCGCAGCTTTACATCAGACCGCCTGCTTCAATCACATCCTGATGAATGAAATATTCATGTTGACAATCTTCACTGGGATAAAACAAATCTTTACTGGGATAGAGATCGTTTTATCCCAGTGAACATTGCATGTAGTCACAATTATAGAACTCGGCCTCTACCATAGTTTGCCTTTTGTGGTGTCTCTTTCTGACCCAACCAGCCAATCACATGGCCAACCACAACCAGATGGCCCCTCCCCTTCCTGAGCCTCGTCCTGCCAGAGGTGTCTTCCTGTTAAAAGGCAGTTTTTCCTTCTTACTGTCACCAAGTGCTTGTTCATAGATCATCTGATTGTTAGATCATAGGCTGTACAATGAGGCACTTAGGAAGGCCTGTCATTAACAGTCTGCAATCAACAGACAACTTCATGAAAGGAAGTACAGAAGCTTCATAACAAGGTGGAACCCACTGGTTACGCTGAAGGATGGGAAGCCTGAGGAACACAACGTGCCCAGTTCTGGAAAAGATTATTGTAAGTGGACAGAGGAGGCGAAAATGAACGTGCACCAGAATGTTGGGAGCACATTGGTGTAGCTCAGACTGAGCAGGCAAACAGCTACAAGGCTCAGTGCAGCAGCCTGAGGCCCTTTGCTGGCGTCTTCTTCTCGCTCTCTCCTTCCGGTCACCTCTTCACTGTATTAGCTAATAAACAACAGGAAGATGCAGTGTTTGGTTCCATCTACGAGCTCTCTTCTTAAGCAGTATCTGACTGCAGAGGACTAAAGAAAAACTAACATTAAAATCATCTTCATTTGTCCGGGATTACAAAACAGCTATAATTCCTACATTATTAGTGAAATACTTTTTAAACCCTTTGAATTCAATCACACATCGATCGTTTGATTTCAGATCTACGGTGTTGTGAACAGAAACAAGTTTAAAATAAACGTATCATTGCCAAATATGAATCGAGCTAATTGTATAACCGGTATGAGCAGTTAAATATTCAAAGATCGGGACTTTTTAAAAAAAGGAAAACGTGAGCAACAGAAACAGGACGTTTTGTGATGAGCACCGAAACACTCAGGGTGCAGCCACGGTTTCATCCGGAAAACAAGACAACATGTCACATGTGGAAGAAGTTTGTTTAAATAGATTAAATAAACAGCAGTAATGTGAGGTACTGTACTGCTGAATTACAGCAGCAGGGCCTGACTCTGTCCTCAGGTTTAACTCGCTGGAGGAACTTCCACAGCCTAGCTTGAAGCTTCGGCCCTTCCTCTGAAACTTTTCCCCCGCGTGGATTCAAAGTTTGGAGGAAACATCAGACCAGTTCACCGTGTCAGGCCCACTGCGATTCCAACTCACCACTTTTTCGAAATAAAGGCGGCTCTGCTGCTTTCACGGACGGAGAAGTTCTTCAGAGATTTGCCACATAGCTCAGCTCCGTCCTCGGCTCCTCCTAGTCATCTTCCCTCTCTTTCCATTAGGAGCTTCGTCCCTCTGCCTTTTCACCGAGAACTCCTCGTTGTGTCCACAGACGCTTCCTCCTCCTCACTCAGCTGATGTTATTAACTTCTGGTTTATTTCATGCCATATACCCACTTTCTCCCGGTCCAAACCCACGAACAAAGGAATCCCTTGAGAAACTTTCCTGCAGAGGTCCACTTTGGAATTAGGGGTTTACTTCCTGTCGATGCCTTCAAAATAAGTGTGCACACAGCCAAAGGTGGGAGGAGGAGACAAGCTGGGGATTCCAACAAAGCTACAGCTGGCGCTGTGAGCGGGCGATAAAACCACGGTTTCTTATTTTTCCTTCTAAAATATCTTTGTAGAATCAAAGGAGCTTGCAAAGAAAAGCGTCTGGACTTCTTTAAGTTGCTTGAAGACGTTTCACCTCTCATCCCAGAAGCTTCTTCAGTTCTAAGGTCACACGGTGGACAGTCCCAGATTTTAAGCTCTATGGGAGTGTCCCTAAGAGGGTCATGGGTGTGGGTCCCAATCAGCCAGGGTTTCGGGTGAGCTCATTGTGAAACCTGGCCCCACCTTATCATGCGATTTCTGCGATTTTTAACTGCTGTAAACCCTGGCTGCCACGTTCTGTCTGGCAACTCCCAGGGCTCATCACAGGTGAAGGAAACGAAGATTAGACAAAATCAAGAATAAGAAATGAATTGGTGTAAATACATAGATAAACTAAATGTGCGTGCTTACAAATAGAACAAATGTATCCAAACCAATCAATAAACTTACTGCAAACTAAAGTGTGTTATTTAAATCAAAAATAACGAATACATAAGAGTTACTGACTTTTAGAGTGTGGCCATGGCTTTGGCCATCACAGTAACACAGAGACACACAAGTATTCACATCCACACCTAGGGCCAATTTAGAACTGCCAGGTAACCTAGTCTCCATTCATGTCTTTGGACTGTAGGAGGAAGCCAGAGTGCTCAAGAGAAAACCCTCGCAAGATGGGGGAGAACATGCAAGCTCCATAGAAGGCCCCAGTCAGCTAATGGATTTGTACTCGGGACCCTCTTGATGCATGTTCAATCATCCAGGTAAGCAAATCCACAAAAGCTGATTCTGTTCATCTGGATGTTTTCAGTGGGAGAAACGTCTCAGGACCTTCTTGCTGTGGTGCTTGGGACAGTGCCAAGCACCACAATCAGTTACTGCTAACATTTCGGTAGCCCTTGATTAATTCCATTGAATCGTAAGAATAGCTTCTTCTGTGTGAAAACTAAACGTGGATCCTGTGTTTTGCAGGAAGGTGAATAATAGGCCATTTTATTATGGGCTCTGACAGTGGACTCATCTGTGCTAGTCCTCAGCACTGTTGACTTAGTATTTTATTACAGAGATTAGGCCATACCTATGAATTAAAGGTTGGTTGCTGCAGTGGTTTAAATCATATCTACCTGATGGAGACCAATTTGTTAATGGAAACACACTCAGGTTAATTATGGTGTTCCACAGCATAATGAACAGGCAATGTGAAGGCATAGCATACATGTTCATTAATGTGAAAGCTCCATACCACATAGCAGTTATTTAAACTGCATTAATTATGCTTCAGGAAAAACTGAACAGGATGGAGGTGGACCCCTGCCTGGTCGCTTGGATCTCCGACTACCTCACCGACAGACCACAGTACGTCAGGCTGAAGGACATCACGTCTGACACAGTGGTCAGCAGCACAGGAGCACCACAGGGAACTGTGCTGTCCCCTCTTCTCTTCACCCTGTACACCTCTGACTTCTGCTACAACTCTGAATTATGCCATATTCAGAAGTTTGCAGATGACACGGCCATCATGGGGTGTATCTGGGATGATCAGGAAGAGGAGTACAGAAGTCTGGTGAGGAACTTTGTTGCATGGAGTCACACAAACCACCTGCAACTCAACACCTCAAAGACTAAGGAACTGGTTGTGGACTTCGGGAGGTCTAGAGCAGGTCCACTGCCAGTTCAGATAGAGGGGGAGGAGGTGGAGGTGGTCAACAAGTACAAGTACCTCGGGCTGTGGATGGACAATAAACTGGACTGGTCATGCAACACAGAGCACCTGTATAAAAAAGCCCAAAGCCGACTGTACTTCCTCAGGAGGCTGAGGTCTTTTAACATCTGCAGGAAGCTCCTGAGGATGTTTTACCAGTCAGTGGTTGCTGGAGTACTTTTCTATGCTGTGGTGTGCTGGGGGAGCAGCACAGCAAAGAAGGACTCATCCAGGCTGGAGAAACTGATCAGGAGGGCTAGCTCTGTGGTCGGCATGAAGCTGGACACTCTGGTGACAGTGGCAGAGAAAAGGACATTAAAGAAACTGATGGACATTATGGACAATGCTGGGCATCCTCTGCACACGGCCATTAACAACCAGAAGAGTCTGTTCAGTGACAGGTTGCTTCTCCCCAAGACAAGAACTAACAGACTTAAAAACTCCTTTGTCCCACACGCCATCAGACTGTTTAACTCCTCCCTGGAGGGGAGAGGGAGGGGAAACAGGAGGACAAAGGAGGGGGGAACAACTAAGCTGTAGTGCCTCTTCACCTCACTGTGCAATACCTTGTGCAATACTTTTTGTAAATAGTCAACAGTGCAATAGACTCAATACTTGAAATGTGCAATTCACTTGTATTTTTATTTTTTATTCCTATTTATTCTATTTATCCCCTTTGTATATTTTATTTATATTTGTCTCTGTATTTATATATATGTGTGTGTGTGTGTGTGTGTGTGTGTGTGTGTGTGTGTGTGTGTGTGTGTGTGTGTGTGTGTGTGTGTGTGTGTGTATAACAGTTCTGTAACTGTAACTTTGGTCGTTGCTGTGCTTTTTTTGGAAGTCGAATTTCCCAGAGGAACCCACCCGAGGGATTAATAAAGTTCTATCTTATCTTATCTTATCTTAAGGTCTTAAAGACATGAAAACCTGGATGAGCTCTAATTTTGTGCTTCTAAATTCAGATCAAACTGAGGTTATTGTACTGGGCCCTAAAAATCTTGCAAATATAATATCTAACCACACGTGTGTTTCCAGCCATCCAGGTCATGGTGGTCTAAGGAGCTTGGAAATAAAAGCGTCTGGACTTCTTTAAGGTCTGTGAAGACATTTCACCTCTCATCCAAGAAGCTTCTTCAGTTCTTCGAGCAATTGGTGGAGAGTCCCAGATTTAAGCCCTATGGGAGTGTCCCTAAGAGGGTCATGGACCCCCTGTTGATCCTCTGTTTGTTTTTTGTTTTGTTCCCCTCCCTTAGCCTGGTTCTGCCACATGATTCTTCATGTTACAATCGAGTTTTGCTTTTCTCCAAGTGCTTGCTCATCAGGGGTTGTTAGGTTGTTGGTGTTGTCTCTGGATCATTGTTGGCCTCACAATATGAAGCACATTGGATGGACTGCTGTTGTGATTTGGTGCTGTAAAAATTAGATTGAATTGAATCTGAGGATTAGGACAGTGTGTGATATTATTGTATCTCAATGGCTAATAAGCCCGTGTGTGGCAGCACACAGTGGCACACTGACCAATCACAGTCGAGGTTGTCACAGCTGAATGTTTTTAAGACACTTTATGACATTACAGTAGAACTTTGGGATAAACCCACAGTGCATGGCCTCACCTGATGTGCTGCCTCGCGCCCTGGAAATGGTAAAATTGTTGTGCGAGGTAATCTTTGCTAATAATAGTAGATCATCTTTATTCTTAATCAAAGATATAATCAAAGTATAAGTCTGATGAATATGTTAATCATCCATCTTCTTTGGTTTATCCGGGGCGGGGTCACAGGGGCAGCAGCCCAAGCAGAGAAGCCCAGACCTTCCTCTCCCCAGCCTCCTCCAGCTTGTCCAAGAGAACACCAAGGCCTTCCCAGGCCAGCCGAGATATAATCTCTCCAGCGTGTCCTGACAATGGGTGAGAGTAGGGATAAACATCGACTGGTAAATATAGAGTTTCGTTTTTACGCTCAGCTCTTTGTTCACCACGATAGACCGGTAGAGCATCCATATCGCTGCATCCGCATCACCAATCCGTCTGTCAATCTCCTGGTCCCTCCTCCCATTACTCGTGAATATGACCCTGAGATACTTGAACTGATCACCCCTCTCAGAGTCTTTGTCTCTAAGGTGTAGCTCATTGTTCCTCACTTGTTGCCTCAATAAGTTACAGGAAACATCGATAAAATGGTTACTGATACTTAATTCTTACGGAGCAGTGTGAGCAATGCATCACCTGCTGCCTCTGTGCCAGAACTTGTGTGGAGCGCACTTTATGATATCAGCAGCGAACAGATAAGGAGCAATAACAACATATTTTTGTCCTCCTTTTGCTCCTCCTCCAGATGGTGGCTCCCAAGGCAGCTATTAATCAGATAGATTAACAGTAGTTTTAGTGGCTTATTGACAACTAAAACTACTGTTAATCTATCTGAATATGACCTAAATTTACCATTTAGGTCATATTTGTAAATATTGTTTTTCTTATTCAGTCTTTTTTTCCCTCCGTTGCATATGAGCTGCTATTATACTATCCTGCTATACTACAGCGTAGTATTTGATCACATGGAACCTTTAAAAACAGCAGAAGGTAAGTTTCCTCATATTTGAGGCTGATTTATGTGAATTATTTTGGTTTAAGAAAGTAAGACACCGGGTTTGCTGCCCTCTGCTGGTGCTGCCGACATCAAAGAACCGAAAGAAAATTACTGGATTATTTTCAGTGCTCTCTAAGATTTTGGCATCAGATTTCCCTGAACATTCCTGCTCGCTTTAAATGCGTGAGTGAATGAATAATTCAGGATGCATAGAAACATTCTGCTGTTCATCACAAACTCAATCAAACAACACATTTGTTATTTCGGTCTTATTTGGATGAATCTACTTTATTATTTAGAAAAGTCGACTCCTGTGTTTTTGTCACAATTTCACAGCATCTCATGTTTACAAACTGTCATTTTGACATTAATATTAATCCAGCAGACCCACCGAGGCAGTTAATCCACGTCCTGATTGGACACAGTGGAACTCCATCTTCCATATTTCCACTCCAGAAAGCTTTGACGTTTTTGTTAGTCATTATTGTGTGTGTGCCAGTTTTACCAAACTTTATTAGTTCTCATTTGGTTCAGTCCCACACGGTTTAAAGTGATAATTCAAAACTAATTTCTTGTTCAAAGGATTAAACAGCATCACAGAAATGTTTGCCTTATCCTGTGCTGCTCGATGATAAACCAGGAGGCTCAACTACTCACAAGGTTCAGAGTGAGTCAGTATTAAACTATTAGGGGTGCAACGATATTCGTATCGATATTGAACCGTACAGTGCTTTCAGTTCGGTACGCATATGTATCGAACAATACAACATTTGTAATTTATTTTATCAATTTTCCTTCTGACGATGCTGTCTGTGTTGAGCGCTCAGTGAATCTGTGTTCGACTACTCCGCCTAGGCTGCACTGTCGAGCGCAGATCCACTGAGCGCTCCACACAGACAGCATAGTCAGAAGGAAGAGCGCAGGGCAAGCTAGCGAGACAGAAGTTAAGCTCTCCTTGCAACAGGCAAATTGAACCTCATTCAGATCTGGCGTTTGGAATTATTTTGGTTTTCATGTAACGTATGACCCTGAAGGTAAGCGAGTCATGGACTAAAGTAAAACAGTATGTTGGATGTGCCATGCAATGCTCAATTACATTGGTGTGAACTAGTGTGTTAGCGCAGTTAGCTCGTTAACGTGTTGGCCGTCTAGCCCCATGCACGGAGCGATCGGCGGTAGCTTGTTAACGGAGATTTGCCGTGTTGTGGCGTTAAGGTCATTTCAACGAGATTAACCTGAAAGCACTAGTGGGAACACAACGAATATGACTGCACATTTACGCCGACATCATCCTAGTGCAAAGACAAGTGGAAGCAGACAAAAAAAAGCAAGCATGCTACTAACTTTAGCCGAGTCATTTAGACAGCTGTTAGCACATGATTCTCCTTATGCTGCTGAGAATATAGCCCAGAAGAAGCGGATAGTATAGCTTTTATTTTGGAAAGAGACATTTCTCTGTAATAAACTCTCTTTTCCAAAGATGAGTGATTCCTCAATCAGATACAGGGCTCGCAATATCGCTAGCCCGACGTCCTGGAGCTAGCGATTTTTTCAGTCGGGCTACCAAAATCTATCTCTGCCCTGCCCGTCGGGCTATTGTAGGAAAAATATATGTCAATGCTTTTGCATTCTTTCGGAAATGTAGCTGGGTAATTATGTCATTGGCATCGGTGAGCCACTGCCAATATGTGACATATTGAAGTCGCGTTTGAATTTGCGCTTGTTTTTTTGCTTTCACTTTGCAATCGTGCGAACTGTGTATAGAGAGCGACAGCACTGATCTGTGAGTGATGATAATTTGTGCACCAATTCCTCTGACATCGTCTTATTAATCGTTAGCTTACTATGCAAACATGACAAGTGAAATCTCCCGCAGCTTACACATGTGAGAGGTTGATCGCGCAGAGAATCGCTGAGCTTATGTGAGTGAGTGTGTAAAAGCATTTCAGTTCTGCTGAGCCAAATAAGACAGGTCAGGGTGAAGAAGTGACAGCCAAAGAAAAGCTTACCACAAAACGGAGAAGTTATGACAAATCAGACTATAAGGCAAAAAGAAAGTGCAGCTTTATGGTTTCATGGACAAAAGAATTTCTGTGGCTGCGATATGATGAGCTAAATAACCAGGGCTGCACATAAGTGGTCCGCAGGTGCGCATTCGCTGTCAAAATAAAAAACACGCACAAGGGTTAGGGTTAAATTCAAAAACTGTACTTTTGAGTTAAAATATATATTTATAATTTTAATAAATGACAAATTAAAAATGCATGAACATTTTTTTGTATCGAAAAAATATCGAACCGTGACACCAAAGTATCGAACCGAACCGAACCGTGAATTTTGTGTATCGTTGCACCCCTATAAACTATATGTTCATATATTTCAGCAGATGACAGAGTAGCTGTGAAACGTTTGCACACATCGTCAATCATTTGCAACAATGTATTTGCATTCACACATTCATTATTAACTTTGTGTGAATGACTTCAAGACTGTGATGTCTTTATTGTCACAACAACTGATGGATTTTATTCTCATTTCTAGGCGACAGTACTATTCAAATACTGTTGGAGCAGCAAGGCTGGCTCAGTGTTTTGCATCACCTAAACTATTAAAAGTTGAGAGATAATCAAACGACTGAAATGTTTAGTAGTTGTGTTCTGCACGGTCTTATTCTGAAGTGTGTCTGTTTCAGTGCTGCAGACTAAAAATCTTCACACGGGACACTTTTTATAGTCCAGACGGAGACTAAAACTTGTGTGTCTGTCGGTACGTGCTGAGATTCAATAAAAAACTTGAGATCGACAGCAGGCTCCCTTTATTTCTGTTGCTATAGCTTAATAAAGTCAGCGTTCGTCATACACAGAGACATACTGGGAAGCTACAGAAGCCTTCAACACTTACAGTACCAGTGACTGAAACAAACAACGATGAGGCAGAGGACTGAAAAGGAGTCAAACAAACAGTTTATACAAGAAAATAGTCATCGGCACTCATATTAAGTTCATACTTTGAATAAATATTGCTTTTAAAATGACTCTGCCCCTCATCGTTGCTGTTTTATCACGTTTTATTTTCACTGCGTTAAATATCAAATATATTCCTTTACTGATGCATTTCTGTTATTGCTAACATCAAACGTACCTTACATGAGATACTGGATAATAGGCTTGTTGAAAGTACAAATTTCACAGAATATAACAGTCAGAGTTTGGTAGGATACACTGCAGATGATGGGCTTCTGGACATGCACAAGGACTCGATAGAAGTGGCTTAAGCAGGATCTCTCTGTCCGAGAGGAGCTGGAGGGAGGAGGTGTCAGTCACATGGCCTTTCAAACATGCACTCTTTACTGGTATTTTACACATGTACAATACTTTTTTTTGTCATATTTAGTTCTTTTTAAAGCTAGACTACACGACTGAGCCACAAATAGGAGCTTTACATGCCAACGGGGACACTGTGCTGGGGCAGCCAACAGCTAATCAGAGCGTCGCTTCAGCTCCCTCACAATACTCAAATGGAAATGTAAGAAAGGCTGACAGAAGTACAGTGATAACACACATACATACACAGTGATATGGGTGGTAGTGACTCATAACTCAGGCAGAGTTGCCCCAAAGTCTTGTACGATTATACTTTTAATGTAGAATATAATAGATTTGAATGCAAATATTACTTTAATAAATATTCACAAGTTATTTAGTGTGCAGAAAATATGGATGAATAACAACCTGCCAGGTGACCGAGCTCGTATCACAGGTCTTGTGTAAACAAGACAACTGGATGTAAAGTGAATCATTTACTGCTAAACTAATGATAACTCATGAGGCA
The DNA here is from genome assembly GCF_057381845.1 of Rhamphochromis longiceps. Lineage (NCBI taxonomy): Eukaryota > Metazoa > Chordata > Actinopteri > Cichliformes > Cichlidae > Rhamphochromis > Rhamphochromis longiceps. The sequence goes on along the minus strand of NC_140559.1, from coordinate 67,845,850 downwards.
ACATATCTTAACAAAGATAAGGGGAACAAACGGTATCTGGATCCTACGCAAACAAGGTTGTAATCTGACTAAACTGTCTTGATTCTTCAGTATAACATGCTCACAACACGGGGAACGATGCAGGCTCCGACTTCTTTCATAAGATATGCAAATATAAGATTATCGTCATTAAGTAAGAGTAAGAGGCGGCTTGGGTCACCGAAGCACCCAGAAATGGGAAAATTGTGAGCATCAAGTTAAAGGTTAAAAGTCTTTTTCTTGATTTTCTTTCAAATGCAGGTGAATGCTGCCACACATGAGTGTTTGCAACCAAATCACAGGATCGAACATGCAAACGTCTTTTTATGGCCCTGGATGTAACAAAATGCACATCTGAGTTTTCAAATGATCAGTGCATATCTGTATTACTTTTGTGACATAGGAGTGCATTTCTCCGTCTTGTCATTTTCCCATCACTTCTCCACCTCTGCATTCAGCAGGTCCTGTTGGCTAGCAGGCCAGAGGCTGAGCCAGTACTCTGCCACATTATCCTGCAGCTGAGTGAATTACTCTACCTCCATTAGACTAACAACAAAGCAGGAACACCAAGGAAGGGGGAAGGGAGAGGGAGCAGTGATGTAACAGAGCCGACAAGGAAGGAGGGACAGATACGGCAGATGATGAATAAGGAATAACTAAAAGGAGGGAGTGAAAGAAAACAAACGAGGAATGGAAAAGGCCTAACATAAAAGTGAGAAACAGGAAGGGAGAGGCGGGAATAATGGATAAAGGAAAAGAGTAAGAAAGAAATGAGGGTGGGTGGAGGTTTATTAGAGATGAAGATGACAACTAGAGTGGAGAGGACAATAAAAGGGAAGGAAGATGGAGAGGCAGAAAGCAGAGAGAGGGACTGGATGAAGGGTTGTTGTGGTGGAAGACAAACAGGAGTGACAGAAAAAAGGAGGAAAAGAAAGATCGAGCTTACTGTCTCACACATGAGTGGCACACGGGACCCCTGTGAAGGACACTGGGTGGCCACGCACACATGCACAATTCAGTGCAGTTGTGCAGAAGAATCGACCCTCACAGGAAGGCTGAACATTTAGAAGAATTGAGCACCGACGCGCTTCAACAGACAGGCGATGCTCAAGAGGACCCATAAACATCAACGGGACTCGTTTCTGTTTCCATTCAACTGTGAAACTGAGTGAACTTGTAATATAATGCGAGTTAGGCACCAGTCAGTTGGTCTGGATGTAATATACTATCTACATCTCACATCAAACTAGAATACAGCAGTTTTAACATTGAGTAAAATGTGAGGAATCAGATATTTTCACACACAGCAACAGTTAGATAAATGCAAAATAGTATATGGCTTACCACAGGAGAAACACACAAACAAAGCAAGACCAGTACAGGTAATGGGAGTAGTGGTTGTAACAGTATTAATAAAAATAACTAAATAAATAAAAGAGAAACAAAACAGTGATGAGACCAAAAATACAACTGATATGTTGGAAAGAAGAAATCCCCAGAAAGCAAAAAAAGTGACGAGATGACCACAGAGATGAGTGAGGTTACAGTAAATCCGTAGTGGAGCAGTGTGACGGGTCAGTTAAGTTATCTGAGTCAAACTGGGCGGTTTCTGAGACGCACACATAGTTACGCACACACATTCGAGGTAATGACGCATCTTTACTCCTCCAATGACAAGTTTTACTCCACAGCCCTTAAGTTCCACAGACACACATACACAAATAAAAAAACAAAACAATAAATATTATAAATAATATAAATAAATGACAATGGTGCCTCTGCTTGTGTATGCTGTGAACCAAAAGAACCACAAAAAGATGTCAGCCTTCACTCAGGAACTATGGAGGAAAACAGCCACGGCTCGCTCGCCGCTCTTCTCTCCGTCGTCTCCTCGCTGAGGCGCTCAGAGGTCAGTGCAGCGCTCCTGCTTGCTGTAGTGGTCAAACTGACTCTTCCAGTGCATCATGTAGGAAGACCAGCGGTGAAACTCCACCTTCCACTGACGTTCTGCCTCATCTATGTTGTCTGAGAGAAGAAACAGAGACAGAACAGCAAAAACGGTTAGCAGTTGAGCTTGAAGTAGGGCTGCCACGATTTGTCGACTAGTCACGATTCGTTGATAGTTTTAATAGTCGATCCGTCGTTTGAAGCTTTGTAAGATCCCAAAAGACGCAGGAATAAGTAGAAGGATTTAAGAGTGTAATAACGGACTGAAACAGAAGATGGCAGCACTGCATGTACAAGGATGCCAGCTGCCGTTAAACCCCGAAGAAGAAGAAGCAGCAGTGACCGGTATCGGAGCTGTGTCCAAATTCAGGAACCGCATTTGTAGCCCAATTACGTTTCAGTGACGCGAGGAAGGCTGTGCAAATTCAAAAACTCCTCCAAATGGGTCTGACGAATGCGTCCTTCATTTCCCCAGATTTGAAGGATGGGTCGGGTGAATCCTTCGTGGCCAACCTATCCCATCTTCCAAACCTAATGCGCACCTTGTTCTTTGCCTTTTTTTTTTAATTAGCTAAAGCCAATTGCAGTTTCCAGATATTTTCAGGCGAGAATGTAGCTGTGTAAACCTCAAATATCTGCTCAGTTTATCAAGACACCACATATTTGGAAAAGTTCGGCGATGTTTTCGGAGACGTTACCCACCAGCTCGATAACTAGAGGGTTCAAGGCTCACTAGAGCCGGTGAGAACACCGGACTCCCGGCACATCGTTTTCAGACCCCCGCGGTCTTTCGCCACTCAGGTTAAACATGATATACAAGTCACTTAGATAACTTATGATCAGTGTTGGGACTAACGCGTTATTAAGTAACGCGTTACAGTAACTACGTTATTATTGTGGTAACGAGCACAGTAACTAGTTATTATGCCAAAACCGGGAATGCGTTACTCGTTACTGGGATTTAGATAGGCTCGTTATTCGTTACTTCGTGTGGTGGCTATCGCGGAGCGTCCACAGATTCAATAACATTAGCAAGTGGTGGAAGCCAGCAGGTGGATGAAGGAAAAGGGAGGCAAGAGGAGAGACCCGAAGCGGCCGCCGGTCCGAGTATCAGGTGAACTGAACTTCAGGTAAGAAGTTATAAACTGCAGTCTCTCTGGGTCAGATATAAACCAAGTTTAGGTGGAGTTTATTTTCGTTATGCTGACTTTTTCGTACTGCGTGTTAGCTAGCATGACGGAGTTTCTATACAGCTGGGTGGTGCTATGTTACTGATGTTGAACTTTATTTTGTTCATAAGTTTAATTACTGCCAACCGTCCTGTAAAAAAACGGAATCGTCTGGTATTCAGAGAAAATATTACGTGTTTCTTATTGAGGTGAAAAGAAACACAGTTTGTCCCGGACTTCAGCTACAATGAAAAAGGCACAAAGCTGGAGTTACTCTGTGTCTTTGCTGCACAGCTGCCTCTTCTTCTCTCATCCTCTCACCCTCCCTCTCCTGTTTGTACTTCAGTCATGAAACTGATCAATGATCAGCTGATCGGCTTTTCTCTCTTGTTTGTTTATCGCCCACTTTGCGCCAGAAAGAGGAAACCAGCGGATGTCGCGCTAAACAACAGCAGCATGTTTAAGCTTGATCAGCTGTTGTTAGAATTTATTTAATATTACTTTCTAGTATCAGCTGATGTTTGCTGGAGCCACAGCTGTAAAGCTGCTGGTCATGATGTCGGTTTGGTTATGTGATGAGAGGGAAACATGAAGATGAAACCAGGAGATGTCCTTACTGAATCATCAGAGCTGTGATGGAGAAACAGGTTTACCTTTTAGGTGACATGAATGAGTTGAAGGGAAGTTATGAACTGTTTCTGAGAGACAAATAACACCAGGATCCTTTTCTAAGCAGCTGACAGCTGGTAACTGTGCAGGGACGGGTCTAGCAAAGTTTTGCCAGGGGGGCCAGGTAGGGCATTAACAGGGAAAGGGGGGCACAAGGAAATACTTTTCTTTCTTATTCTCATTTAAAATGTCTCACTTTTAAAAAAATAATTATCTGAATCTTACAACAAACGATTGATAGATTGATGCATATATACCATCAGAACAGTGTACATCACTGTCACAACAGCGTTTGTTTTCATTCAAAGGCTTTATGATTTTTCCTATAATGGTGGGCTGGTGTCTAGTCAAAATGCCCGGGACAATTTTTTTGTCCCAGTCCAGCCCTGTATGCAGCTCATCTGCAGTCTGGTGTTACCTACATCTTCCTATTCAGAAGGCAGAATTTCCAAGTTCTGAGTACAATCAAAGCACCACGACTGCAGTTTTTGTGTTGGATGTAAAAAGCGAGGATAGAATGGCTAGGATACAATCAGGCGTGGGATTTCTCTCGTGGAAATGTGCACATTATTTTTTCCTTTCTATTGGTAGGTGGCACAGTGCACTGTGGCAAGTAAGCAAGCTAGAAGACTGGCAGAAAACATATCAAATGCTTAAAATGAGAACATGAGTAACATTTTAGAAAGAAAAAATACAGTCATTTTAAATTTGATGACAGCAATGCATCTTGAAGTTGGGACAGGACCAAGTTTAAAGAGTTTATTTGCTCTAAATGCTGTACATACCTTTTAGCATTGATAAAAGGTCTGTGTAACATACCAAATCCATGCTAAACAAACCAGATACCTCCTTAGGTCAAGAGATGCAGGGTCCATGTTTTCCTAAACGAATTTGAAATTTTGATTCATCTGACCACAGTTCTCCATGTTCCCCCAGACCATATTGAATTAGTTTTTCTATGGCAGAGGTTTAACCTGCATATGTGGATGGTATGGTAAACTCCTTTTACATACTGTGATTTCTGGATAAATATCAGAATCATGTCTGTTTTTTTTAATGCAGTGCTGCCTGATCAGTATCCAAGATTGATTTTCACGTTGTCCCTCGTGCACAGAGATTTCTCCCATGATCTTTTAAGGACATACAGTAATATACTGTAAGTAATAAGACATCCAAATCTTTGCAATTTTACATTGAGGACTATTAAGTAGACACTCTTCCACAATCTGTAGATGCAGCTTTCTGCAGACTGGCGAAGCTCCATTTCACTGTCACGTGACAGAAAAAGCTTGGAGAACACTGCCCGTCTTTACTTCTGAGAAATTCCGCCTGCCTTTTAATATCCAGTCATGTTACTGTGCTGGTGCCAGTTAACCTAATTAGTTGCAAAATGATCTTCAAGCTGTTCTATTTTTAGAAGCTCTTGCTTTCTAAGCCTTTAGAGTTAGTGTTTCCAACTTTTGATATGTATTGCTGCAATCAACTTCAAACAGAGCTAATGTTTTTCACAAAATAGAAAGTGTCTCTTTTTACTGTTTAGCAGCTTGAATCCTGTACCAGACAGCTTTCCCCTCCCAAAAGTCCAGCAACTGCTCTCCTCAGAGTGTCGTTCAATACAGAGGGAATGAACTGGTCCGTAAATAGCACTTTTTACTCTACTTGAGCCGTCAAAGTGCTTTAAACCACCAACTTTACTACCTTCTCAGCCACAGCCACCCCAATAGTTGATGCTACACAATGGTAAATGTGGTCCTCTCCCACTTTGTTATGATGTGTTGTATTATCATCAATTTGAAAACTGCTTTATTGTCTACTCTTCAGTTTGATAGAGTTTCTGTTTTCTATTGTGAATGACTAGGGGTTATGAGATTTTCATGTCGCTCCATTCTTCTCTTAAATTTACATTTTACACAATGTCCCAAATTTTCAAAACTTGGGGTTACATATAAAGATATGATGAAATAATTTCATGGTCTGAAATCAACACCACGAACAGTTTTCAAGGGGGGAGTCAACCATCTGACACCAATCAGGAGGAGCTGCATTTATTTAAGAAAAACAAAACAACGAACTGACACAAGCTGCTACATCCCACATAGCAAAATTGGTATTTCACGGATCTCGCCCACATACTGCAAAGAATGATACAGGTACACATTAGGCTGACCACCAGTGTGTCTGCAACTGGCCCATGGCTGCACACAACTTACACATGACCCACATACTGCAAAGAATGACGGCCCTTTGGTGGCCCAGATCTGGTTTGCCAGAGGTGGCCCCCACATGGGCCAGTTGCAGACACACTGGTGGTCCTGTGCTGGCCCAGAACAGTTTCAGCTCTGGCCCCAGATGTCAGCCTAATGTGTACCTTAATCAAGCCATGTAATAACAACATGTGCCGGAACATAATAGTGCAAAAGTAACATGACGAAACTCTGTTGAGACAGTGAATGGCCTGATTCTTATATAGCACTTTTCTACTCTCCCGGATTACTCAAAGTGCTCTATACAACATGCCACATTCACCCAATCACACACTTTCTCTGAACCGAGCGCTTCCTAACTGCATTCATTCACATTCACACTCTTGACATGCCGACTGGAGGAGCCAGGGATCGAACCACTAACCTTCCAATCAGTAGGTGATCTGCTCTACTTCCTGAGCTACAGCCACCCGGTGGTGACCGTGAGTAAACCGTCACTAGGTTTTGGATAAAGTGTAAACTAACAAACCTGTCAAACCTGCATTTGAAACGTTGGCATTTGGGTCCTCTAACTAAAATAGGAAAATAGGAACATGAATAGTGCCATCACTGCCAGACCTGGCCCACATCTGGTTGACATACACCCTGCCATGACACCAGTCAGTCAGAAGTGCCAGCTTAATGCCGGATCCGGGCCAGACCTGTTTTTTATGAGCATGCCATCACATAAACAGTGCCATCTACGCCAGGCCTGGCCCATATCTGGATGACATACCACTTACCGTGCCAGAAGTCAGCCAGCAGTGCCGGCTTGACACCAGATCCGGGCCAGACCTGCCTGCTATGTGGGAAAGCTCCACTTTAGTTTAAAATAATTCTTGTATCATGCATCCAGTGAGAAGTGTCATAATTTTAAGTGGAACATAAGTGAAGACCTGCATTCAGTACAGATTTCAAGTGTAGAGATGAAGTAATATTTAATAGTATTTACCAGTAATATTGAGAAGGCGTGGCAGGAAGCGATTCCAGAATGCGCACATCTGGTTTCGCAAACCTTTGTGAATCTTGAGTGATTCGGTGTTGAGGCCAACGTGTTTTTGCTCGCTGACGGTAAACACAGGCCAGCGTTTCCCTCTATCTCCCTGCACGTCATTGGGATTTCTGATACAGACAGAACAAGAAAGGATATTACAATTACAACTAAATCAAACGAAAAAGCAGTAAAATGATCTCCAAACTAACTGTTAGATTCACAACAATTCTGCTTGCAGTCGATGTCGGTACTCGTAGTACATCACTACTTCATGTTCCATTGCAGCATGGCGCAGAACAAAGCCATTTTGCTCAATGAGAAACATATTCAGATAATCATATCTGAGTTGTTTCAAGCTCAAACATGTAGGTGCTCACTAAGGATCACTAAATTTTATTTCATTTCATTTCATTTTTGTCTGTATTATTGTAGGGTCTACCTTACAATATAAAGCGCCTTGAGGCGACTGTTGTTGTGATTTGGCGCTGTATAAATAAAACTGAATTGAATTGAATACAGGAAATGTCTGACAGTGTTTCTTGCTGCAGTCATTCCACCAAGTACTGAATTGTCTTCCAAGCTGATTAAATACTGATCACTCACTAAAATGCACATGAATTTGTAACTGTTACAGAATGTTTTGTTTTTGCTGACAGTTTATGCTACTATTAAAATAAATTGTAGCTTTCTCAATTCTTTGTAACTGGATACAATTTCAAAAGGAGATCAAATAATTTAATTTCCCCCACTGTGTACCTCACAGTGTTAACATTTACTTATTAAAGCCTTTCCTTTAAGCCAAGTAGCATGAGGGTTAACTGTCAGGAGAAGCTCTCTGTGCCTCCAAATTCATGTCAAGACTCATTAACCTGCAGTCTCACAGGAATTAAAGGGCTGCTTACTCATACAGCTTTTCCTGCATTATTTATTTTGACTGAAAAACATGGCTGCTGAGGTGCATTTGCATAAAAAAGACTGGACGTGGACATAGACCCTGATTCCATAGGTAGTTTTTTTTTGTGGCCTCACCCAGTCCGAGCAAAGTTGGCCCAATATTTCATCATACGTCGGCTTAGCTTCTCCTCATCTCGGGTGTAGTTGAGTCTCTTCACCAGTGGCAGCCCGAAAACAAATTCAATCTCATAGCCATGGATCACCCCCATCCATTCTGGCCAGGCCAGATTGGATGCCCGGTGATCGAAAAGGTAAAGATACATCCCTCCTTAAGAAATAAATGGTGGAAGAAAATGCATGAAAATTACAATTATAAATAATTAATCATCATTATTATTTCATTTTTACTCAGAAACTACAGATATGTTTTAATCTTTTACAAGGACAGTTAAAAAATAAATCATTTTTCCAACTAGAATATTTTACTGATCTATCATCAGAGTATCAACAGTTTCGCTTACATGACAAATGCAGATTAAATTGTTGTAAAGTTGTCCTGCACATTATAGCATATTTTAAACAGCTATCATCTGCATTAAAAAGTGAAAACATGAAATTTAACGCACAGTTTAATTTAAGTATCGTACCAAATTGTTCTATCAACAGAAAGCAGGTCATTCAAACAGTAGCGTGTCTGGGTATGGGATATATATACTTCTAGATCTGTCAGACCACACTGGTACTCGGGTATCCTACCTTGTGAGTTTCCACTGTTCACCCCACCAAAGTTGATGCCACCCACGTTAGCCTTGAGGGCATTGTGTTGTGCATAAGAGCGAGCGAAGTGGGCCAGCGGGCAGATGACGTTGTGGTCACCGACAATGTCATCCATGGCATCACGGTTTTTTATCTCATTATTCTCATCCATCCAGTCGGTGTACTGCAGCACCACTGCTTCCAGGCCGATATCATTAGCATGAGGTACGCTCAGCCTAACACCTGGAAGAGTGACACTGAAGTTTTTAACAAGATAGAAGTAAAACTGTGCCGTAATAACCTGAAGCAGAATTAACTTGAATGTTTTGGATGGATTTATACAATTCTCTCTGCTCAGTTACATATATCCATCCAAAAAACAAACATGATTTTGGAGAACTTACTTTCCAGGAAGTCCTCTCTGGAGATCAGACTGTCGTTGTCCTTGCTGAAGCCTGGTGCTCCATACAGCAGGAAGTAGGAGCCTTCATTCTGATTAACGCCGAGGAGAATCTGCGTGTCTTTAAAGTTCCCTGAGTTGAGCATGGCCTCAGGAGTGTCGGGCAGAAACTCGCCATCCACAACAGGCACAAATGAAAATCGGAACAGAGCGGACCATGGCAGAACCTGCATGGATTACAAACCCACATGGGACTGTGAAATAACGCAACATTGAACACCAAGAAGTGCTACTTTCTACTCCAGAACCAAGCTACTCCTTTTGTGTGACTTTTACATACTGGTACTGGGGCTGCAACGATTCGTCAACATGACGTCGTCGATTATAAAGATTTGGCAACGGGGAGATTTAAAAAAATGTGGAAGCATGTAACAGCAAACAAAGTTAAATGCAGACTGTGCAAAGCAGAGCTTTCCTTCCATGACAGCACTGATGCAGTGCACGAGCATTTAAAACGCTGGCACGCTGGAGCTGCGATGTCCAAATGGGTCAGTTTTATGAAGTTAGTGGGTTGTCTGTGAAGGTTCTCAGTCATCCAGGTCATCGTAGTCAAAGGAGCTTGCAAAGAAAAGCGTCTGGACTTCTTTAAGTTGCTTGAAGACGTTTCACCTCTCATCCGAGAAGCTTCTTCAGTTCTGAGGTCAAATGGTGGAGAGTCCCAGATATAAACCTAGTGGGAGAATCCCCCCACAGAGGGACAAGCAACTTAAAGAAGTCCAGACGCTTTTCTTTGCAAGCTCCTTTGACAAGTTAGTGGGTTGCATTGACATGTTGTTTATATGAATGTTTTTACAGTAATGTTTACATTAGCTGTCGGAAACTTCTCAGGATGAAACGTGATAGTAAATCTTTAAATCTCACACTTTAATATTGCAGTAAACCTCTTCCACCTAATGAGAAACTATGATCTATAACCAAATATGTGATGAGCAACGGTCTTTTCTAAATCTGTTTTGTTGGTAAATGATCGTGATGAACATGTTCAGAGTAATTGTGGATTCATGAACTGAATCATCTGTAAACTTTGTTAACCCTGTCAGACCCAACCCGTCAAAAAATAGCCAGAAAATTCAGATTTTTTTGAACTGAGATGTTTATTAACCCTTAAAACAAAATCCACAATATTTTTTTTTGCTATATCGTGTTGTGTATGATATATTTTTATTATATATTTTTTGTATCGCATTCGATACATTGGGCATTTTTGGCAACAATGTTAATTTTAGACAAAAAAGAGTTTTGTCCACAACATTTTGAAATTATGGGAAGTACTGATCATGTTGATGTGACAGAGGTCTCAGAAACTTATAGCATTACAGGGTTAACCTGTTATTTTGGACTAGAAAGCAAATTAGTTTCCTATTTGCACATTATTTTGTATTTAAATACTAATAGCACTTTAATTTGTGCAACCAATATTTTTATTTATATGATTTTTATTTTGACAGTCCTATTGAGTCCTTTTAAAAATACATTTGATTATTTTCAAATTCATGTGTTTCATTATTTTAATTTTCTGTGGAACGAGACAGCAGAATGGGCAGATTTGAGCAGGTGAGGACTGAAGACTAGAACAGGTTTGCCCACAGCACTGTGAGAGTTGTTGAAATAATCGCTGGCTAACTGACTAATGGAAGGAAAATTGGCAGATTGTTCAACTACCAACATAATCTTCAGTTGCAGCCCTGACTGATACAGGTACATACTGGCATGGTCCCTCTGTCCTCGTTAGTCTGACCTCCCATTTCGGTCTTCAGTTACTGAAACACGGCTCCTTATATCCGTGTTTGTGCAACTTGGCTTTGAATGAGAAAAACTTACTAACTACATGCCCTTGGTTGGAGAAGCCCGTGCTGGAGAGCAGTGGGCTGTTTTGTGTTCTTAGGAGCACTCTCCTGAACTGTTTGAGAGAGTCTTGCGTTTGAGTCCGGTCTGATTTTGATCCTTAACAACATATTGTGCACTTAGTAGGAACCACAGGTAATAAACCATGTCATTGCATCACAGAGCCAGTGGTTTGAATTTAAAGAACATCAAACTGAAAATAAGTCTCTCGTCCACGTTGCAAACAACACGATAAGTCAAGCAGAATTTGTGTAAATTACCTGCCACTCATGATCGATAAGTTGCTGTGGACCTTTACTGCGCAGACAGTCTATTATCTCGGTGTCATTGCCTCCGTTGCAACCGACGAACTTTGCCAGCTGTGTAGCACGTCTGCGGGCTTCAGCGGGACTCACTGAGGCCCAGGGGCAGTTGGGGACCCCGCTCTGGAGGATGGCTCTAGTGAAAGTGGGTCGGCTGTCTGGAGACAACAGGTGGAATCCTACTGAAGCTCCGCCAGCACTCTCGCCAAAGATCGTAACCTGTTTCACAGAGAGAACAAACAGAAAACTAAATCAAAACAGGCTCATAATTATTCTAGCATAACAGAGGCTAGGCAAATAAAGCAATAAGAAACACACCTGTTTAGGGTTTCCACCAAAGAAATGGATGTTGTCTTGTACCCACTGCAGCGCCATCCTCTGGTCAAGGAGGCCGACATTGCCAGGAGCCTCGGAGGAGCCATGCAGAGCCAGGAAGCCGAAAGCACCGATCCGGTAGTTCATCGAAACCACAATGACTGTCTCGCTGTGAGCTAGGTAACGACCATCATACACATCCAGAGAAGAAGATCCACTGTAGAAGCCTGGAAACGTGGAATATCACAGCATTAACCTACAATATTAGAGCGTACTACAACAATTCATCACTGTTATTCAAGACGTTTAATGATTAGAATTCCAGCGTAATATCCTCAGTCCTTCTACGTAAAAAATAATCTGACAGACGAGGAATTTTCTAATGTAATATATCAGGAACGGCTAACCCAGTGCTCCAATGACAATTGGAGTGATATTCCCAGTATGGTTTGTGAATTCTTAAGTACCTCCACCATAGATCCACACCATGACAGTGAGGTTGTGAGGTCTGGGCGAGGAGGGCACCCAGACATTGAGGTAGAGGCAGTCCTCATTCATGTCTCTGTTAGGATTCCACATCTCACTGCCCTGGAAGCCTGGGAATGCTGTGTCCACATACTGATAGCACGCGTTGGGGTATTCCTTGGCCTCGATCACTCCAGTCCACGGACGTTTGGGTTCTGGAGGACGGAAACGGCGGTTCCCCAGTGGGGGCTCAGCAAAGGGGATGCCCAGAAAAGCAGTTATGTAGCTCTGATCCGGCACCAGCTGGCGGATGCCTCGAACTCGACCGGTACGTGTCTGAACAACCAGGTCTCCCTCGTTCTGGGAGAAGCAGAATGGGATAATGAAAGCCAGGAGGAAGATCGAGGAGAAGAGAAGAACCACAGTGGGCTGCATCTTTGTATGCGAATATGGTCTGTGTATCTGAAGCAGATGTCGTGACTCTTTCATCAGACAAGGATGGCAGGGTATGCTCTGTGTACGCTCAGATCTACAGAGAAGACAGAGAGAGAGTAATGTGATTACAGTACAGGCGAGGACGGAGAACAGGCAGAATCAGGGAGGGAGAGATGAGACGAGAAAAGACAGAAGTATGAAAGTTTCACCAGTGTGGATTTAAGATTGGATAGGACAGACAACCCCGAACAGCCAATAGAATCATATGCAATAAAATAAATAATCATCTCAAGGGTGGATTGAATGCTCTATCTTTAGCAACTAGTGAATCTATGTGAGACTTTCTCAGTGCGTGTGCACGTCCTGGTGTAGTTTATCAGTGTGCAGCATGGCCAGCGTCGATGTGACCTGCTGCGGCTTCTGAGAAAAGACTTATTAAATATTCAACACCGAGACAACAGCAGTCTGACAGAGTCCGAGCTTCACCAGCATAAACAGCTTTTTGTTCTGTTACTGCAGATTAAAAAGCTAATCATTCAAATCTGCTTATGTTTAATAGAGACTAACATTTGCAGGATAAATATGTCTAGGTGGTGAATATCAATTTACTAAGAAGAGTATATCATGTTTTTGGTGAAGGACTGAATGTAATTACACTTAGTTGGTAGCAAACATTAAAATATTTCACAGCTCTAGGATAAGAAGACCTGTAACTGTAATGATGCTGCTTGGGTTTGGTGGGTTTCTGTGCTAATAGGTCGACTAACAGACACAGTTTATTTCAATAAAGAGTAGTCCACATTAGTATGTGAAAAACAAGATGCAGTCATTCAAATCAAGTGTCAGGGAAGTGAGGAGTGACTCGCTTTTGACATGAGGGGGAACTCTTTCACCTCCCCGGATACAGCTGACACACAACAGAATCATAATAAGAATGCAATAAAATAAGATATTTAGGCTACGTCCACACGTGCATTTCAAATGTTAATAACTAAAGACAGAAGCTTGGCTGTTGTGTAGACTCGCAACTTAATAATGAACAAAATGCATACAGCATACATACATTTAATTTTTTACAAATTCAATTTATTCAAAATCGACATTGGGATTTGAGTTGTGAGAGCGTCTGTGTTGAATGTAGAAGCCACGTGCGCCTCTGCCTTTCTAAATGGAGGGACAGTAACTGTGTGTGTGTCAGTGTTTAAAAACTGCAGACAGATTAACAGCAACAGTATTTTGTCTCTGTCCACCATTGTAGAAATTAATCTCATGTAAACAATAACGTGAGCACAGCGTGAGGTCAAAAACGGTGCACGCCTTTGACATTGCGCGACTAAATCTCAGTTTTCCTCGTCCACACGTAAACGCAAAAACTAAGTTTTAAAAATCTCCATTTTCAGTGACCCAAGACGCCGTTTACGTGTGGACGAAAAGATCAAACATAGAAAAATCTGTGTTTTCAAAAATACCCGTGTGCGTGTGGACGTAGCCTTAGAAACAGCTGTTTTATTACAAACTAGTCCACCACCTCTCACTATATGATCTCAGCATATATGTGAATATATGTTGGAACAAAACTTCATTTTCATGTGTCACATTCAACATGTGTCACTTGTATGTGACTTAATGGTCACCAAAATCTGGATTACCAGTAAATGCTGAATGAAAATTTTGAAAAAGCACTACAGGTCTGGCAGAATCCAGAGATTTCAACCATATGAACTTATTTTCTTTTTAACAAGTTTTTATTTATATAGCACTAAATCACAACAAAGGTTTACTCAAGGTGCTAAATGGAACAAAATAAAATATTTAATAATGATAAGTTTATTTGTACACTTAATAAAACCTGCAAACCCTGGACCTGCAAGGAGTGTCATAATAAAGTTAAACATTCACACTCCAATGGGTGTGTCAGAGAGCAACATGAGGTTACTATCATCTCCCAGGATATTCGGCACGCAGACTGGATTGAAACACCAACCTTTCGGGTAGTCGGTGGCCTGCTCTACCACCTGAGGTACAGCCGCTTAATAGCTGGATTAAGCACAGGCATATAAGTGAGTCTCTCCTGAAAGGAGGCTCATGCACCTCAAATTGCTCAAGTCATGACAGAGAGAATCTTTAGCACTGTTATCAGGAACTGGGAACATCATCTCAAAGATAAGAGCAAGCCTCACTCCAGAGCATGTCCAGTGCAATCGTGAGTTCATGACCTGCGAACTCCAGGAAGCTCTGGTAAGTCTGCCCAATAATAAGGTCCAGATGGATTTCCAACATAATTCTACAAAGAATTCTGGACGATTCTGGCACCAGTACTCCACAGACCATTGCAGGAAATCAAGGAAAACAGCAGACTACCATCAAATATGAATTCTGCCAACATTAGTCTCCTGCTAAAACCAGCAAACACCCTGTGTTTCCCACGAATGTTGACCATAAAATAATCTGCAAAGCTCTCTCAGAGAGATTAGAGAAGATAACCCCCCTCTTAACTCATCCTGACCAACTGGTTTCATTAAAGGTAGGCCCTCATCAACAAATACACGTAGATTAATTTAATAGACTACTCATCCAGTAAAAAACACAATATTGTCTCTAAATGCAGAAAAAACTCTTTGATAAACTGGTTAAAAATATTAAATAATCCCCCAACAGCTTGTTTCAGAACAAATGACCAAACATCCTCCAGCTTCAGTCTCCAGAGGGCACCAGGCAGCGATGCCCGCTCGCCCCTCACTGTCTGCAGCTTTCATCAAACCAGTAGCAGATGGTCTTGCCAAGAATCAATTATTTATTTTCAATGATGTAAACCATCACCAGACCGGTTAGATCTCTGGAAAGATCTAAACATTCCAGGGTCCACTCGTCTTCTATGTTCAAGACACTCCTAAATACAATTCAAAGTGTTACACAGGTTACTCAAAAGCTAAACTAGCGACAATATTTCCAAACATTGACCCCTCGTGTGTTAGATGTAAACAGACTCCAGCTACGTCCCTTCATATGTTTTGGTCCTGTCTGAAAATTGCTCTTTTCTGGTCATCATGTTTTGAAGTCATCTCTAAAGCCTGTGCCTATAACATCTCGCCTTGGTGGCAATTTTTGGTTGTTTCTCTGGTATAGCGACTTCTGTTTCTGGTCATTGCCTTTTTGTCATTATTAGCGAGACGCCTGATTTTATTTAAAAGCCTACTACTGCTCCATCACATCACCACTGGATAAGGGATGTTATGCAAAATGTCAAGCTGAAAAATCAGATGTACTCTCCACGGATCCATCAGCAAATTCCACACAACATGGGAGCCTCTGTTAACATACGACAACAATCCACCTGGTCTGGAACGGGAACCTTGAATGTTTCTGTCTGTCCTTGAACAGGCCTGTAAAAACTGAGAGGTGCACCCCTGTTTTCTTTTCTCTCTTCTTGTCTTGGTGTTATCTGTCTTTATGATTTGTGGGGATGTGGCTATCTGTAAAATAATACGAATGTTCTGTATGATAATTGGAAAAATACAAGTAAAGTGTTTAAAAGATGTTAAAATTTATCGCTATATGCTGTATTAATAAATCACAGAAAAACTGAAGAGATTATTTGCTGTGAAACCCAAAGATACATTTAATCAGTTTCATCATTTGAAATGCAAATACAAATTGGAAATTTCAAGCAATTAAATACAAATTTAGCAAACAATGACTACATGACACAATAACTATGCACTCTAAACACACTAATCTAAAGACTCACTATTAAAATCACCGTTATTGATTTTGAAGCCACTCCCACAACGTCCCCTTTTTTTCCAGAGCCACCAAATGTTCCCATATAATCTTGTGATTGGCTACTGAGGTGCTTTTTTCCACTGATACGAGAGTGAAGTCATAGTTTCTTCTACTCTGTCCTTAAAAAATATTTTTATGGTTTCTTCCTGCATTGAATGTGACTTCAACACAAATTAGAAAATGGTAGTTTGACTTAAATGAGTAAGTGATATGTGTATCCATCAACTCTAGAGGGTCAACAATGTTATTTTTACTGTAGATTATACAATCTTTTTTTACATTTTTATTCTTTATTGTAGGACAGTAAGTCCTCCTGCAGGATCACGGCTAAAGTCTGTGTTTTCAAACTTACACGTGTTCCTCGTGTCTTTCCAGCTCAGTCACACCAAGTTTCCACTGTGATGGAGGGAAAGTTATTTTCTGTCTCCACACAGACATTTGAAGACCCTCATAGCTAAGCCACAAAGGCTGAGACAGGTGTTTGGTCACACGGCCACTATAAAAAGGCATCAAAGTAAAACCCTAGTAAATGCCACACCGTCTCATGGATTAGTGGGGCTCTGGGTTTATACTAGCCCTTGTGTTGTCCACGGGTCATTTTTGTCCTCTAAAGAAATCTTTTGCTATCAAAAATGTATTTGTTATTCATCAAATGGGCTGAAAATAACAGAAGTTATTCATTACTATACTATGAATGATTGGAATAAGTTTCAAGTAATTTGATTTATTTATGTGGTTTTTATTGAATTTTATAACGTTGGTGGTCCTCGTGGACAAAAATGACCCCAAAGTACAAAGTGTTGCAAAGAGCCGTATTTTCACACCATACTGTTTTCAAACATCTTTGATCTTGGATCACTGATGTGTGGGGTCAAGCACTGGTCATAACAACCACAACAGGCAGCACAATGAGGAGGCAGGTGCTCTATATTCAATGAAATTTTATTTATACAGCGCCAAATCACAACAACAGCCGCATCAAAGTGTTTCGTATTGTAAGGTAGACTCTACAATAATACATACACAGAAAGTATCCTCAAAAGCCTCCATTGCACTGGAGATTTGCATACTTTGATGAGCATACTTTTTTTTACCATGTTGTGCAAAGCAATGACCAGTAGGACAAAGCACATATTGTCCTCTAGTATAATGAGGAGGGAGAATCAATGTTCAGGAAGATCCAGGGTTAGAAGATATAGAAAATATTGTCAATATTTAGAGCACATGCTACCCTTTCTCTGAAAAAGCACATCAGCCACCTGCAGAAGTGGAAGAAGGCTATGAAGTGAAGAAAAGTGATGAAGAATCTGAACTATGTTCAAGTAGGTTCTCAGGCATCCAGGACATGGTAGTCTGAGGAGCTTGGAGAGAAAGTGACTGGGCTTCTTGAAGTTTCTTGAATTTTCAGAATGTGAAACTGAAATAGAAGATGTGTCAGAGGACTACACATCATCCATTTCAATTATGATGAAGACAAAGAATCAAGCAGGAAAGAGGAATCAGCTGAGACAGAGGAATATTTGCAGTAACGTGAGGAAACACTGATCTGGTCTTCTAACCTTCCCAGTGACAGACGATGCATGACTCTCTCATGTGCCTCAGAGAAAGATGATCTACCACAGTCCAAGCACATGTGCCAGGTCCCATACTCCTTCAGTGGCTTTTCTACTCGAGTACTGAAAGCATTATACACAGTGTATTCTGCTTGTATTCTGCTTTTTAACGTTCACATGCTGATGGATGCATCAGAGACCAAGTTGGGGTTCAGTAACTTGCCCAAGGACACCTTGGTAAGAACTCCAGACTAGAGCACACAGAGATTGAACCAACAACCATCCAATTAGCAGATGACCTGCTCTACAGCCAACTCAATGATGAACAAGGAGGGACAACAAGAGAGGAAGAAAAATGGACCGAATGCAGCTGTAGGCATATGTGGGTGTGTTGATTCTTACTGCCGTGCATCCAGTAGAGTCGCTACGGCCAGTTTATGACATCCTGAGTCTGGTAGAGAAGTTTTCATGCTGACACAAGATTAATCATAGAAGCACAAAAAGGACATAATTTCTTGATAAAGACACAATAGATGATCGTCGTTCATGACACAAACGTGCTCCCATTTGAGGTGTATGATGTGTGTTGGTGTTGACTTGACTTGAAACACAAGTGGGTGTTCCTCCTGCTGTGATGTAAGATCCTGGTACTGATGTGACTGTATGAGCACCAAGTCCCCTTCAGAGGACTCTGTCCCCTCCAACAGAACATCCAAGTAAACCAGGGAACTTTGAGACAAAAACATGGGCAGCATGTGATGCAGGTCCAGCTGTACATGGAACATGCTCGTGTGCGATGGCAAACCGTCTGTCCTGCAGTCAGGACACGAGTTGTCCCTAACATTGCAGGTTTCCAAAAGAAAACAATCACCTGTAACAGCTTGTTTACTGTATATGCCCCTTGGCCTGCAACTGCAGAAAGAATGCTGTCCATGATGGGACCAGTGCAGAGGAATAAACCTGAGCTTCCTCCTGCACTTGGGTCAAATATGGACACGCCTTTGTCCTCATGAAAGTTTGCCTTCACTCAGACTCATGCCCTCCTACCATGCCAAAATATAGAAAACTGTCAGGCAATGAGTTGGAATAAAGTTGAATAAAACCTTGAAACACAGAGATGGATGATATTTTATACTTGTTGCTTCAAAGCAAACGGGGTCATTTTTGAGCCCTGAGGACCACAGGTGTGATTATGTGCTGCCATTTAAAATTTATAAATGGTTCAAAAAAAGAATTCTCACTAAAGTTCAACATACAGCACTCTGTATGTTGAACTTTAGTGAGAATTTAAAAAAAAAAAATTTTTTTTAAATATTTAATTTAATTAAATATTTAATTTTCTTGTTTTATTTTCGCTAAAAAACAGGGTGTATTTTTTGTAAACAAGGTCTGGTGGCCCTAAAATGTAAAATGTTGAGTAAATTATGTGTTAATGTGTTGGTCTTAAGTAAAACTAAGGTGTAACACTGAATTGATTGACAATTTATACTTTATACTTTAAAAAACAGTCAAATGAAGTGGGGACATTTTTGACCCCTGAGGACCACCAGTGTGATTATTTGCTGCCATTAAAAAAATTTAAATGGTTCAAAAAAAAAATTCTCACTAAAGTTCAACATACAGCACTCTCTAGTTATTCAGATAGTCAAAATTATCTAAACAATTAAATATTTAATTTTCTCAATTTGTTTTCGCTAAAAAACAGGGTTTATTTTTTGTAAAGAAGGTCTGGTGGCCCTAAAATGTAAAATGTTGAGTAAATTTTGTGTTAATGTGTTGGTCTTAAGTAAAACTAAGGTGTAACACTGAATTGATTGACAATTTATACTTTATACTTTAAAAAACAGTCAAATGAAGTGGAGACACTTTTGACCCCTGATGGCTCGCATTGTATGCAAATCGGGAGGACATCACAAGGGCTAGAAATGCATCTCCTCACAGCTAGAAACTTTAAACATTTGTGAAAATAACATACAGGAGATTGTGGAATTAGAAAGAGGATTTGGGTTTCTAAAGGTCAGAGAACATTAAGTTTAATAAACTCAAAGACTTTTTATTTTGCTCATTATTGCAAAAATGGAAACCTGGCAACCTCTACCGCTCACCCGGGTCAGTTCACCTGGTGCCAAATGACTTGAGCTAACCTAGAGCTTGACATTAAATTTAGCTAGTTTGTCGTATTAATGTTTAATTATTATAAAATTGTGTCAACACATCGTGTACGGTAACAGTTTCAACAAATGCTTTCAGTGATACAATGGTAGCATTTTGAGCCCAGGCCTCATTTTTTGGTGGTTTCTGTGTAACTGATGCAGTCCTGCACCTTTTACTGCAGGTGACAAGTGAACGGTGACAATGCAAAAATACATTCTTTATACTGAGGAAGAGTGCTCAGAAATAGTATTCGTGCACTCAAGTATCGCCCCACTACTCCTCCTGTGTGACAGTTATCCTCTATTCCTTACAGTCTAAGTTTCTGTCTCCAGCCTGACTGGTGTGTCAACTGTGTCCAGCCACTGCAGCACAATTATTCATTTCAATTTTAT
Source organism: Rhamphochromis longiceps (assembly GCF_057381845.1). Lineage (NCBI taxonomy): Eukaryota > Metazoa > Chordata > Actinopteri > Cichliformes > Cichlidae > Rhamphochromis > Rhamphochromis longiceps. The sequence goes on along the minus strand of NC_140559.1, from coordinate 67,825,456 downwards.
ACATAAAACACCAAAATCACAACAACAGTCACCTCAGGGCACTTTATACTGCAAGGTAAAGGCCCAATAATAATGCAGAGAGAACCCCAACAATCAGTCGATCCCCTCTGAGCAAGAACTTAGTGAGGAGGAAGAAAAGCTCTGAGAAACCAGACCAGACTGCCGTGACCGGTCTGGGGTGAAGGGAGGAAGACAGAACGAAAGACGCAGCGTGGAAGACAGAAAGAGATCAATAATAACTAATGAATAAATGCAGAATGGTGTATAAACACATAGTGAGTGAATAAGAAACACTAGTGCACAGTCCTCTGCAGCCTGGACCTATTGCAGCATCACTAAGGGAGGATTCAGGGTCACCTGATCCAACCCAACTATATGCTTTAGCAAAAAGGGAAGTGTTAAGTATGAAAGTAGAGAGGATGGATGTCTCTCGAATCCCGACTGGCAGCTGGTTTCTGCAGAAGAGACTCTGAAAGCTCTGCCTCCCGTTTTACTTTTTAAAACCCAGGAGCCACAAGTAAGACAAGTCTGACAGCAAAGTGCTCTAATGGGGTTATGCGATACTGTGAGTTTTACTAAAGTAAACATAAAACGTGTCAGGGTCACAAGGTTGCGTGTGTTAAGTCAAATTTATTCATATAGCACATTGACCAAGGTGCTGTACATTTAAGATAATCAACAGAGACAAAAACATAGGAAGACATGGCAAAAGTTAGGAAACAAGAATCATAAAATTAGAAGATTTGAGTGAGAAATAAGACCAATACAAGCAGTACCAACTGATTGTGATTTAAAAGCCAAAGAATAAAAGTGGGTTTGTAGACGGGTTTGAAAGTGTTGGGGAGGTCCTGATGTGAAGGAGCAGTCACAGCAAAGGCTCGGTCTCCTCTGAGCTTTGGTCCGCAGACCTCAGTGATCTTGCAGGAGCGTACCAATTCAACAGATCAGAAAGGTACGAGGGTGCTAACCCGTGCAACGCCTCAAAAACAAATAATAAAATCTTAAAATTAATTCAAAAACTAACTGGCAGCCAGTGTAAGGATGCCAGTATGGGAGATATGTGGTCTCACCTCCCAGTTAGTAACTGTGCTGCAGCGTTTTGGACCAGCTACAGTCGGCTAACTGATGACAGGCTAACACCAGAGTAAAGACTATTACAGAGAGTCGAGGAGAGATGAAATGAAGGCATGAACAGCTCTGTCAAAGTCTCTGAAACAGAGAAATGGCTTCACTTTAGCAAGAAGATGAAAGAAACTGGACTTGATTACAGCATTGATCTGTTTATCAAACATTAGAGTCAAAAATCCCTCCTGGGTTCCTCTTAACATCCTCCAAACAATCTAGCAAACCCTTCAGACGACTCACAGATCTACAAATATTTCAGGTGTAAAAAAATCACCTAACATGAGAGGCTGAATGTTGTGTTTAAAGATAGCAGAAAACTGCAAGAAATCACATTTAAACAGTGTTGGGCAAGTTACTTTGAATTCTAGTTACTAGTTACTTCTTCAAAAAAAGTAACTGAGTTAGTAACTGAGTTACAAGATTCTAAAAGTAATTAATTACTTGAAAAGTAATTAATTACTTAAAAAGTAACTATTGCGTTACTTTAAAAAAACGTTTAACCCTCTGGGGTCCAGGTTGTAACTGGCCATTTTTAACTACTTTTGATGTTTCCTCCACATTTCGCCGTTAAAAATGATTTACTTTGTCTTGTTTGGTATCATCCTTTTCAGCACAACCTCACGTGTCTGAATTTACAGTCATGTTTTCATTTTGACAAACTGTATTAACACAATTGATCTAAAATCAGACAGAAAACATAAAATCCAAGTAGAAAAAGTTCTATTTTTACTGTAACAACCACAAACATGTTTATTGAATCATATTTCATAACTTTAAATGCAAATATAAATTGTCAATTTTAAAACCACATGCACAAGTTTTGCAAACAACAAAGTTATTTGCATCCATTTACCTTTTACCTTGATTTTTTTAAATAACCATTTCAAACTATTTATAGAACAATCATCTGTTCTTCAATGAGATGCCACAAATTATTTGTGCCACTGCAAAAAAATAATTTCTGTCCACTATAAAGGAAACATCACAGCCTGATACCTGCAGGTCTGACAGCAGCAGGTGTATCACTGCTGTTTCTACCTGGAGACAGCAGTCGCCTCATTGTTCTGACACACAACACAAAACTGTTTGTTGAAAATCTGTAACGCGACCGGACCGCATTTTATTGTTAGTAACTGTAACGCCGTTGTAACAATAGAAATAGTAATTAGTTAGATTACTCGTCACTGAAAAAGGTAACGCCGTTACCTGTAACGCCGTTATTCCCATCACTGCGTTTAAATTGTATTTTAGGCACCCCGCTACAAGCAGACGGTTACAAAAAGAATGTCATTTGTTTCCATTTCTTTAATTGTATCTATGAAAATGATTGATGATAACAGTTCAACAGGCATACAATATTAAAATTAACACAAAATTTGTGGTTTTCAGAGAACTATTAGCTGGAAACATCTCAGCATGCTGTGCAGTATAGAAATGTCCTGACTCCAGCTCTATACCCAGTATGTCGGCTTCAGTGTTCATTGCTTCCTGTAGTTTAACACAGACACAATAGTTTCCTCTAGAATTTGGATGCTAACTAGTAATCGCTGTTTTGTGTCGCTCCTATCACGTACAGAACTTTGGAGTTGTAAGTTTCTTCATCCATTTTCTTAATTATTCGTCCTACTCAGGTTTGTGCAGCTGTCACTGGACAAAACATGGGGCACACCTTGGACTGGTTGCCAGTCCACCACAGGGTAACACATACAGAATGACCAGTTTAGAATCAGAAGATCAAATTAATGTCTTTGAATTGTGGTGGGACGATGGAGTACTAACCCAATCAAGTAACAACTGCGACACAGTGCACACCGTGGACCATCTACCTCCACAACCACATCTGGTTTGTCCACAGATCACAAGGTCTGTAGTACAATTCCTAGCTCCTCCTTTCTACATCCTGAAGCCCAGGTTTTGTCCTACACATCCATCCCACTGTGAGTGTGCATGTGTCAATATTAGATACAAAAAATGAATATGTGCGTGGTCATGTGACTATGATGTGTAGTGCAAAGTGCTTTGAGCGCAGCTCAGTTACTTCCTTTTGTTCCACTGTGGAATTTCAGGAGGACTGAACAATACTGGGATTGGTTAGATTAGATTGATTAGCTGGGATGGTTTTACACCGAAACAGATCAAATATCAATTCTGCAATTATACTCGCTGAAATATCGCTCCACCACATCAGCACCTTGAAATTATTTGTGAAGACCAGGGACGGAAAAAACAAAGATAAAAAAGTGATGGTGGAAAGATTGGTTCCAGTGGGGTGAAGAAGGGTAGAGAAACACAGTAAGAGTGGGGCCAGGCCATGGGCGGGGAGAACGTGTGTCACCTCTCAAATTAGACCGAGGAATTTGTGCATAAGGTTGACAGAAGGATTGGTTTCACTGGGGGTGGGTTCAAGTTATGGCTCATGACTCTCAGGATAAAACACTGGAGGAGGAACCTAATATCAATTAAAATCAATAAATAAATCAGCCCTGATATGATTGAGGAATGCTGAAAATAATTAAATCAATTTATGAAAAAAATATAATCAGACTGAAGAGTCTCCAGTGCACAGATGGAGGACGAGGAGAAAAGATGATAAAAATGAGAAAACAAGCGATTACTCAACCAGTACACTTAGTTATACAGCTCGTGGTGATTGTGCATGTTCATCCTTAGTGTGGTCAGACCAGCGACCAGTCCAGGGTGCAACATCTGTGCTCGACTTATTTTATTTAAAAAGTGATACAAGTATGTCACCAGGTCAGCTCAGAGGAGTTGCAGGGCACTGATTTTTAATCAAATGCCTGTTCCTCGTGTGTACGTCCATCATTTGGTGTTATTTAAGCCACACTTACATGATTGTTGTCCCCACATCTCTACCACCACAGAAACAGGTGCACTGACTTTCCACTTACAATGGTGCATGTATAGAAATGCTCCTATGTGCAACTGTTAGTCATGGCTGTGGCTATTCATAGTGAGTGCACCACTGTTTAAACGCGTAAACACAATCTCATAAGTGTCTTTGCTGTATGAAATCTGACACTTTACTAGTTAGTCAAAGATAATATTCATTTTGCTCTATCGAAGCATATTAGCAACTGTAAACAGGATCTAGATGTTCTGTGGTACATGTGTGGCACTGCAGGGGTGTCACAATACCAGAAATCCAAACTCAGTGCAAACACCCAGTGGCGGTCCTAGCCTGTTTGGCGCCCCGGGCAAACACTCCCTCTGGCACCCCCCCCCCCCCCCCACACACACACACACACACACACACACACACACAAAACACATCAAGGATTATACATTAACATAAAACTGTTGTCGGAACCATACTGAATTTCGCCAGAGACACACACACACACACATATGAAAAGAGAGAGAGTATGCATTGTATGCAAAGAGCTACCAAACAGCCATCATAATTCGTCATACAATGAGAACAGGACAAATCAACAACTGACAATGACTAATTAATATTAAAATCTGTAACATAATATTTGGAGTTTAGTCTGTTACTGTTACTATTTTTACCATTTATTTTTGGAGCAACTGTAACCCACATTATTTCCTTAGGGATTAATAAAGTATTCTGATTCTGATAGTTTCAGGATGACCTGCCATTATCCAATGACACATCTGCTTACCTGCATCTTTTGCTCGTTTCTCCTCCTCTTCTTTTCTCTTTTTTCTAAACTGAGGACCTGATGGCTTTGAACTTTTCTTGTCCATCTTCCATTGGTTTTAATTTTGCACTCCAGTATGAACACCCATCCCCCAACTCAGGGATCACCACAACATAACCTAATAGACCAACACCTTAGTTCACAGATTCACTTAGTCTAAGGTGTATTTCTGGTAGGGCTGCTCGATTATGGCAAAAATGATAATCACGATTATTTTTCACTGAAATTGAGATCACGATTATTTGACGATATTTATTTAACCCTTTAAGACCTACTATAGAACCAAGTCCACCAGAGCTTATATTATTTTTTTTTACATGCTGTAGTGCCATTTGTGGGAGCATTTCAAGTTGCTATACATCAATACAACTGTTATAGCCCATATTTTAATAATATGTATGCATTAAGTCCATAGTAATTACATAAATTGCAAAAAAGTGCAATAAACTACAATAAATATAGAAAATCGCTTTTGTTTTGTTTACATATATTTCTACTTGGAGAAATTTAAGAGGTTTATCCCTCAAAACTTTAAATACAATAAAGTTGCAAAAAATAGTTTCCCACCACAGGAAATTTATTTTGAGTGTCTTCATAGTTTTATTTTGGAGATACAGCAATTTTTATATACTGCAGGAAAAACAAAAAACAATCCTATGATGCAAATTTGCAAAGAAAACAGCATGTGCATCATTTCACTGTGGGAAGTGTTACGAACAGCTGATAGGAACGGCAAAGCGTGTTTCTGGAATATTATGTTTTTGTTCCTGCAAGCGCTTTTTATGCAATTTTTGCAAAGCTATATGTGGAACGAAACCGTGACCGAGGACAAGCTGATGGCATCAGATGTAAGTACAACTCCTCCGGTTTCATATGCAAAACAAATTATTGCGCTAGCTTACGCGGTTCAGGTTCTACAGGGATTTAAAAATAGTTACGCAAAACGGAGCATGCTGCTCTGACCGGCTTTAAAGGGTTAACAATGACTTTAAAAAATAATATAAAATAGTGTGCAACACCACTGAAGTTTGTTTTTTTTAAACTCTCTTTTCAACCAACGGCAGTCACTCTCCTCTCCAAATAACTTCTGCTTAGCTTTCCGAGCTTCCCTCGGGTCCTCTTAATCAGCGGTCTCCAACCTTTTTTGCGCCACGGACGGTTTATGCCCGACAATATTTTCACGGACCGGCCTTTAAGGTGTCGCGGATAAATGAGGGAGGGGCCAATAATCGGCTCAGTCATTTTTAATGATCGTTGAAAGCCCAGATCGTAATCGTGATTAAAATTCGATTAATTGAGCAGCCCTAATTTCTGGGATTTCACACAACCCAGGATTCAAATCATGAATACATAATTTACAACATTATGAATGAAATGTGCTCTACTTGGAAGCAGCCGGCCCCTCCCCTTTCGACGGGTTGTGTGTGAGACTTTAAATCATCAAACTGTAAATTATACATTTTAAATTGTTATTGATCCTTTACCACGAGTCCTAAAGTGTATATTTATCTTCTTACTCTTCTTATATTTATTGTTTGTTTACTTGCACTGCTGTAACTGGAGCCTCGTCGTCTCTCTATGTACTGGACTGTAGCGGAGATGACAATAAAGTTTACTTTGACTTCGGCAGCGAGCAGGCGCACCGAGGGCTCTCGCGCTCACTTTTCTCGTATAGAATTTCGAAAAAACATTGGTGCAAATTATAAGTCTGTATCATGTCTGGTGTTTTCGTGTTTGTTGTTTTGTTTTTATTTTGTTTTATTTGGCGAGTTGGTTATTAGACGCTGCTCCAGCCGGTCAGAGAATCCCCCGCCGCCCCGCCCTCTCCTCCCTGTGCCGCAAGCAGCAGGCGCACCTCGCAAACGGAGGGCGCCCTTACTCCCAGCAAATGGGCGATAGAAAACCGATCGGTGCCTCTGCCATTCCCAATATGCGCTGCCTGATGTCGGGGCAGCATGAGTATGAGCAATTTTTTTTTGCTGATGCCTGTGATGCTGCCCCGCACCACGATGCCACCCCAGGCAACCGCCCATGTCGCCCGTATCAAAAACCGCTACTGCAAATCCCCAGGAAAACACTCAATGGTTGATACCATTTTCTGTAGCACAGGGGGGAAATTTGACCCCATCCCACAACAACAGAAGTAACGGCAAAGAAGTGACACCTCGGAAAATATCAGTGCGTTATTGTAAAAACAGAAAAGTTCAAGTTGCCTCAACCTGCCCCCCCGTTCACTCTGCTCCACCTCAAGCTGCAGCTCTTCAGCCTACAACTGTCGCCTGCTCCAGATTTCACTCTGTATTTGCTCTGATTAGCTCTCCACACTCTGTTCAGCTCAGCTGCAGCCTCCCCTCTGCTCTGCACAGCTAATGCTCATATGCATGGCAGCTAGGTTAACATTTTTGATAATAGTTTAATATTTCAGTTGAAATGAGAGTTTTACTGAGCTCTGAGTTTAAGTGTTAAGCATGTTAACTACATCAGCTGTCAGGGGGGAGGAGCTCTCTGTCTGCAGCAGTTGTGTGTGAAGTTGTGTGTCAGCTGCAGGAGGCAATGATGAGGCTGTTGGCACTGACACTGTCGCAGGGCTGAACTGAGAGAAGCATCCAAAAATGAAATGACTGTGCAACATCTGTAGGGTCCATGTATCACATGATGCTACCAGTAGTGACACCAACCCTAGCCAACCCCCTCTGCTGCTTAACAGACCAGATCAATAACCCAGCAGTCTGATTGGCCTGATGCTACAGTATGATAACAAATAGTTGTTTTTTCACACATAGAGCAGTTATTAAGATCTATATTACGAATCTTTATACTTTTGCATATATCATAACCATTTAATCGTTTGTGTTTCTCTTCCGTGTCATCTTAAACGTTCACTGCCTGCATGTAACGTAAGGGTCGCCAAAATCTGCATCGTGACACAATTTTGTTCACATGACCACAAAATACAGAGAGAAGGTTCTGAAAAAGCCCTGCAGGCCTGGCAGAAATCGCCTGCTAGTTACATACAAAAATATGACTCTTTATGTCAATAAAACACTGGACTTACTGTATGCCAATGCAGAAGAGGCATACAGTTCATCACCTCTCCCTCCCCTGGGCAGATCTGATCACAACCTGGTGCACCTTGTCCCTGTGTATGAGCCCTTAGTGCGCAGGGAGCCACCAGCCACCCGCACAGTACAGAGATGGTCAGAGGAGAGCGAGGAGGCTCTTAATGATTGTTTTGAGTCGACTGTGTGGGAGGTGATTTGTGATGACCACGGTGAGGACATCGACAGCCTTACTACATGCATTACTGATTATATAAACTTCTGTGTGGATAACACTGTACCTACCAGGACTGTACGGTGTTTCTCCAACAACAAACCTTGGATTACCCCAGAAATTAAAACCGTCCTCAAGCAGAAGAGGAGGGCCTTCAAATCCAGAGACAAAGAGGAGTTGAAAAGGGTGCAGAGAGAGCTGAGGAGACTGATAAGGAATGGGAAGGAGAGCTACAGGCAGAAGATGGAGAACCAGCTTCAACAAAACAACGTTGGTGAAGTCTGGAGAGGCCTCAGAACCATCTCAGGCCACAAACAGCAGAACTCTCTGCCTGGGAGGGATGTGAGATGGGCAAATGAACTGAATCATTTCTTCGACAGATTTGATTCAGCCATGAGGCAGTCTGCAACATCGGCTGCAGACTCACCCACCCCCACTGCTGCTGTTCCACCTCAGACACTTCACACCTCCTCTATTCACCCTGCTCACTCCCCCCCACCCCCAACAACAGCATCCAATACACACTCAACACAAGGCTCCAGCCTGTCTCTCTCAACCACCCAGGTTAGGAGGGAACTGAGGAGGATTAATGGCAAGAAGGCAGCGGGTCCAGATGGCATCAGCTCGAGGGTCGTCAGGTCCTGCGCGGACCAACTGTGTGGGGTGATGGAGCACCTCTTCAACCTGAGCCTGAGGTTGGGAAGAGTTCCACAGCTCTGGAAAACCTCCTGTGTTGTACCAGTGCCAAAGACTTCACGCCCCAAGGACCTCAACAGCTACAGGCCGGTGGCTCTGACATCCCACCTGATGAAGACCCTGGAGCGGTTGGTCCTGGCTCAGCTTCGGCGCCTAATAAGCTCATCACTGGACCCACTTCAGTTTGCCTACCAGCCTGGCATTGGAGCGGATGATGCCGTCATTCACCTCCTACATCGTTCCCTCGCTCACCTGGAGACCGCTGGAAGCACTGTGAGAATCATGTTCTTTGATTTCTCCAGTGCCTTCAACACCATTCTTCCCTCGGTTCTAAAGGACAAGCTGGTGAACTCTGGAGTGGACCATCACCTCACTACCTGGATCCTGGACTACCTCACCGACCGACCACAGCATGTGAGGACTCAGGGCTGTGTGTCGGACAGGGTCGTCTGCAGTACGGGGGCCCCACAGGGAACGGTTCTGGCTCCGTTCCTCTTCACCATCTACACTGCAGACTTCTCCCACAATTCCACCCAGTGCTTCCTGCAGAAGTTCTCTGATGACTGCAATAGTCGGCCTCATCACTGATGGGGACGACAAGGAGTACAGAGGACTGACTCAAGACTTTGTGGACTGGTGCCAGCTGAACTACCTCCAGATCAACGCCAGTAAAACCAAGGAGCTGGTGGTAGACTTCCGCAGGCACAAGCATTCTCCACTGCAACCACTGAACATCCAAGGTATGGACATTGAGGCTGTGGACAGCTACAGGTACCTTGGTGTTCATCTGAACAATAGACTGGACTGGACTCATAACTCAGACGCCCTCTACAGGAAAGGGCAGAGCAGGCTGTACCTGCTGCGGAGACTCAGGTCGTTTGGAGTGGAGGGCCCACTCCTGAAGAAATTCTATGACTCTGTTGTGGCTTCTGCTATCTTTTATGGTGTGGTCTGCTGGGGCGGCAGCATCTCTGCTGGGGACAGGAAGAGACTGAACAGGGTGATCCGAAGGGCCAGCTCTGTTCTAGGATGCCCTCTGGACCCAGTGGAGGTGGTGAGTGACAGGAGAACGGCGGCTAAGCTGTCATCCCTGATGGACAACATCTCCCACCCCATGCAGCAGACTGTGACAGCACTGAGCAGCTCCTTCAGTGGGAGACTGCGGCACCCACGGTGTGGGACGGAGAGATTTCGCAGGTCTTTCCTCCCCACTGCTGTCAGACTCCATAATAAAGACTTTAACTGATCAAGCACACACATCCATACATATGCAATAATACTAAGTGCAATAATCCTTTCTGTCATCGTTGTATTTTTACTCAGTTGTATATAGTATTTGTATTTGTATTCTATTTTTATCTTATTGTATATTTATTTTATTTTATTCTATTCTGTACAGTTGTGTACTGTATTTATTCTTATTGTATTCTAATTTTTGCCTCATAACTTTTGCACTGTCCACTTCCTGCTGTGACAAAACAAATTTCCCACGTGTGGGACTAATAAAGGTTATCTTATCTTATCTTATCTTATCTAATGTTGTGGTTTTTATGATTAAAAGACATCCCTGCTCCCGAAGATGGCTGCACAGTATCTATCACAGCGTCGTCCCCTCCCACAGGAAGCTGCATTTTCCTGTCTCCACACTCGGCACACACACGCAGGCTGTACAGGTTACTGGCAAACCCGGTTTTTAATATGTTAACAATAAACAGTAGCGCTTCAAGATAAATGCTACAATGAGAACATAACCCGTCTGCTTAAAAAATAAATATGATATCAAAATACTTCACCAGATGAATATTTATTAAGTGACAGCTATAGGCCTTTTTTGTTCCACAGATAAATGACTTCAAAGAGATTTACGAAAACAAAGCAAGTCACAATGTGCAAAAAATACACAGTATTAGCTCTGATAATAAGTCTAAAAAGGGGTAAAATCATAAAAGTATTATTTTTATTAAATTAAATTACACAAAAGACAAGAATTAGTATTTAACATAGTGCACAAGCATTGTCTGTTGAATACAAAAACTGGAACAACTGGAAATAACGTACTAATAATTATATATTAATAGTTTTATAATAATTCATACATTCAAAATTTAATGATGAGCAAACAAAAGGAAACTAGCAACACGGCTGCACAGCCTGATGCTCCATGAACAAAAGCATGCTCTAAAGTTCAGCTTTGTTTCTACCCCAAAAGTGGGGATAGTGACACTCCACTCAAGTCACCCACTCAAATGAAATATAAATCCACTTGCATTAAATAACTGTCTTTCACAGCAGTGTTTATCTTTCTCACAGCTACCAGAGATAAAGAAATCTTCAGTTTGGTTTAAGCAAGAGTGCAGCCTGAGTACAGTGTAGGTGCTGGGACACGAGCTAGAAACTCACCTTATTATTACCTGTAAAGATTTCTAACTTGAGTGCAAAATAACAGGCTGGAATAATAGGAACAAATTAAAGTGAAAATAATCGTCTTGAATCCTCTATGCTCGCCAAAGCAGCAAAGCAGCAGAGCAACCAGAGTTTGGATCCAGAAATGTGCAGAGCCAGAATCACTTACAGATATTAACTTGTGTGATAAAACTGCACGCACATGCAAGTTTTATTAAATGAACACATTCAGTAAAACCTGCAGCGCTGATTAAACTTTGGCAATCATCCCACTGACATTGTATAAGGACTGAGTGCTGTCTGCTGCCAAAATAGCTTTTACTGTTATGACTTGGAAAAGAAATACATTCAAGCTACCGAGACCTGCAGATACAGAGAGGCAGGAGAAAATGGTTGCTTTGTTTTTAACTGCAGATATCATTCATTAAGGCAGGACTGGCTTGGTTTCAGGCTTTAGTGCTCTCGCTTCTCTTCCACTTTCAATGTGCTGCCGGCACATGTTACCAATCTGAATTATGGATCTATAGATTTTTGCTTAAAGCTGAAAGAAATTCAACTTGTGGAAGCTTCAGTGCATTAGTGCAGGATCAGCCTATCACATCATGTTTATCCAAATCCTCCAGCACGGCCGTTAGCCAAGCAAATCACATTATGCAGAGATCCTGAAAAAGTCATGTAGCCTCTTATAATTTAGCATCACATTGTAAGGAGAAAATGATAACAGGGGGAGTAAATAATCAGCTTCTTATATGAACACAATTTCTAGCAGGCAGCTAGCTTGACTAATTTTACCTCCTAATCGAAACTTCTCATGACTAATTATGGCAATAATATGACGGTCAGTCTGGGCCTCTGTTGGTCACAAGATCAACATCTGTCCCTGTTTAGTTTCTGCCATCATACCACAACCAGTTTTGAATGGGGAGAAACAGCCTTGAAATCTGAAGAAAAACACGAATTTGTTACTGTCAGCATGACTTATAAACTCTTTGGATGTGCATGAAACACCCTGGAAAGAAACTTTAAAACAGTGCATGATTTTTAAACTTAGCCAAGTATTTTAATGCTTAAACCTAAATGAGAACTTACTGTACTTAAATCTAAACAAGTTCTTTTTAGTGTGTATTAATAATAATCCATTTAAAATCGTACTAATAGTGTATTACAGAATAATATATGTGAAATGTAAACATCTGTCACATGTATGACCGGAACTGTGGTCTCTGTAGTTGTTCATCAGATAACGGATTAATCTGTGCCCATAAATGCAAATCAACAGATCAGAAGTCGTGACTATTTTCTGAAGCGCACGGAGCCTGTGTTTGACCAGTGCTGCTGTTTCAGCCACTGCTTTGACCACATACGAATCTAATGCTGTCAAATACATTTGCTAAAAGGGAATAAAATGATCAAGCAACAACACTGCCACTGGTTCAAATGTTGTACTGTTAGAAAGGTGTACATTTAATGCAAAGAAAAAGAAGCATTTTGTATCAGCAATTTTCTAAAAACACCATCATACCTGCACAGACGCACCTTTACAGACACGGTTCTGCAAACCAAACAAAGTTACAGTAGAATTTTACTAAAATCTCTTACATATTTGCCACAATATGAGCCCGGATGGTATCCTGCCATGTTTCCCGAGCTCTGTAGTTCTGCTTACAGACACGGGAGCCTTAAAGTGCCAGTATGTAACACTGAGTTTGGCCTGGCGCTCTGCCCGTGCCGGAGAACCGCATCTACAGCGCACAGTCTAACCCGGTACCGGTGTTGTGGAGCAAAAAGAAAAAAGGAAAGGCCTGTAACCATGACCACCTTTGATGTAGCAACGATTAAACGGAATAACGTCAGTCGTGCAACACAAATACTGGTGACTTATTGCTCGAGTTTGAGAGCAGCTTCCTCGGTGTCAGAAATCAAAGACGCACACAGAGCGCAGAAATGCTTCATTGTTATGGTTTTAATATAGCGCTGCCTCTTCGTGTCAGCTGTCAAGTGGCTCGCTGAATAATAATAGCTTCAGTTTTTCGGTCTTACCCGCCTATTCCTTCGAAGAGAACCCGAGGCGACGACTTGGTGCCTGCTTTCTTTCGTTCCTTGCTCTGCCTGGGCAGCGATAATTACCCCGAAGAAAAGCAGAGGCTGTGAAAATGTCGATAGTAGCGCATTAAAGCAGCGGCGAGTTTACGGACACACTCGGTCGGTTAGACCGTAAAGCACTGACAGTAGGGGGAGACTGCTCCTAATAAATACCGCTTGTAAACATGGAGCTGACAGTTACTCTCGCGAGAGCACCTGTAGTGCTTTAAACTACTCCCCGATGAAAAAAACCACATATGGTGCCAAATTAGACACGTCTAAAATAAAGTGTCTGTGCAGAGACCAAAGAACTCATGGCTACATATCGTACACCATGCATCAAGCTGCAGATTCATGTAAATATTATTTCCTTTTATTTTCGTTAGGTTTTGTTACTCTTTCTGCCTTCACATCACTAAAAACTCAGCAAGGCCCTTGGTTGGCTGCTTGTTTTAGGAAGGACCACCCAGCTTCTGTTTCCATGGCGAATGATAAAAGCAGAAAATGATATATACCGTGAACTGAATTTTGTAAATATACACTCAGTTATGCATACCTGTGAAATCTAATGAAATGCAGTGTGAGAGCTCTACCACATATTCTACTGTCACCCACCACATGTTTTTGCCACGTTATAGAAGAAAGATTGAGGCACCTACTGTGGCAGACACGAGGCAACTGAAAAAGCCAGTCATAGTTTGTGTTTTGTCTTTGTCTGTCTATCTACATTCCTGCTTACTGTCCCCAAATGCTTCTTCATATTGATGATCCTTGGCAGTCTGATTGTCTAACATCCGTCAACTATCGATCGATTACATTGATCCCTTTTCTGCCACTGATCCATATTGTGAGGGCAGCGGTCTACGTCGAGACCCAGAGGCCTTCCTTTCTGGGGACGCCACCCTAAAGCTGGTTCTATGGTCGAGCACAGAGAGCACGGTCGTCTGCCTGCAGCGAGCGCTGTTCTCAGAGGGAGGCAGTGTTACAACCGGTCTGTGGCCACTCTTGCTTGTGCTGTTGTCGCTCTGTCAGCCGGCCACAAAGGAGAGCAAAACTATAACACTTGAATTTGAATTTAACCTTATTGTGATCATAAATACATGAAATGTAACGAGAGTAGGTGCCTTCCTTATGGTGATAGTCATTCACACAATACACCATTGCATGTGGCATATAACACTATTGCATGAAAACACACATGTGTGGCATTATTGTACATAATATCAACTATTATATATGGTGCTAGGTGGTGAGTAATGCCCTGATGGCTCTCAGATAGAAACTGTTCTCCAGCCTGGAACAAACTATGATGGGATGTGAGGAATCTTTTAAAATGTGGAGTTCACCAGCTGATGGTCTCCTGGGTATCTTTATTGTAGATGCTCCGCAGTCCTCTTCTTGTAGTCCCTCTTAGCCTTTTAATGCCTCTCTTTAGGTTGGTCCATGCCATGCTGTAGAGGGCCTTGACACCAGACTTGATGTTCCTCTCTTGAAGCAGCTGCTGGACCTTCCTAGTCTTGGTTGGGAAAGACTGGGATGTGTTTCATCACAGTAACAGTCGGTGCAGGTCTTGAAATAGCATGCAAAGCGTTCAAGTGAAACCAGTGGTAAAAAGTGAAAAAGTGACCGTGCAACCACTCTTTGTGATTTTCATACTGTAGTTTTTTTATCATTGAAGTTTTTTTGTTCCCAGTGAACATTATATTGGAGGACTGCATGGAAGAACATCTTGGATGGGTGAAAACCTCTCTCCGCCTCGGTCCAACCAAAAAGTCTACACAGACGGACACATTTGTGGGACCATAAATTTAACCTCATTCCCAACAGCCAGTCTTGGCAGGATGGGACTGGACTGTTTGCCAGTCTACACGACGCTACACTCTCTCTACCCTGGAGATGCTAGAGATACACTACACGAGGGCCTATATCTTACAATAGCAGCTTGAAGCAACCGTTGTTGTGAAGTGGTGCACTATAATTAACATGTGAGGAGTTTATACTGTCAGACTATGTCTGTCCCCAAAACTTAAAAGCATGTAGTAGAGTAAAATGTAACAAAAGTGGTATAAATAGTATATAATAGTAATGTCATTTTAAATTCTATGTTTATTAATGAGGTCAGAGTAGGTGGTTCACATTTCACAAACAGAGAGGCCGTCTGTCTCGTTGTAAGTTCATGTTTACATTTGAGCCTATAATACTTAAAAGAATGTTTTACAACCAGACACTCGTCTCAGACGGCATTAACTCTGACTTTAGCTCTCCTGTCACAGATGTTCTGTAACTTGCACACAAAGTTGAGGAATATATTGTCTGGTATGTGTTTTCGTGTGTGTTTGTTCAACTCGGCATCAGACACATTTCCACTTTTCCACAAATTTGCAAAAAAATTAACAAACACATAATAATTGAGCAGTAGGATACTTGTAGGTTTTCCTTTATTTTACATAGAAAATATTTAAACACAGTAGTAATTACATCTATTCAATTCAATTCAATTCAATTTTATTTATATAGCGCCAAATCACAACAAAAGTCGCCTCAAGGCGCTTCATAGATACAGAGAAAAACCCAACAATCATATGACCCCCTATGAGCAAGCACTTTGGCGACAGTGGGAAGGAAAAACTCCCTTTTAACAGGAAGAAACCTCTGGCAGAACCAGGCTCAGGGAGGGGCGGGGCCATCTGCTGCGACCGGTTGGGGTGAGAGAAGGAAGACAGGATAAAGACATGCTGTGGAAGAGAGACAGAGGTTAATAACAGATATGATTCAATGCAGAGAGTCTGTTAACACATAGTGAGTGAGAAAGGTGACTGGAAAGGAAAAACTCAATGCATCAGACATCTGAATGGTCTTTGTACATTAATCATTAGTTGCATTGTTTATGATAAAATGAAAAACAGACCTCCAGCCAACATACAAAGAAGCCCACTGTGTGCTTTGCCTCCCACAGTCCCCAGACATGCATCTTAGGTTTAATTATTCTGGTAGGTTGTGGTCTAAAGCGCTTTGAGTGAGACTAGAAAAAAGTTATACAAATGCAAGTACATTGTATTGTTCACAACTTGCCAGTTTAACTTAGTTCTAATGAAGTGGTTGGATAGTTTTTTAAAACACAACCAGCTGTTCTATTTTTACATTAAGTACATATTCACATCACAGTGAAGATCCTTTGCAAAGCCAGCCATCCAGTGCATGCACACTGTTATAATAATAACATTGTTAACTCCATAAAACTACCGTGTCTTCTAAATATGTATCAATACTTCAAAAGGTAGCTCACAGAACCACAATGTCAGTCCATGTTCATTGTTTGCACACAGTCAAGGACAGACCAACATTCCTCTAATTCTAAGCGTGACTTCTGCTGCAGCTGTGGGATGTTTGTCAGGAAAGTTGTCTTCTATAAAAGTCAGCTGTTGCCTCTTTACAGTTTTTCGATTCGTGCAACAAACCCCTTGATAAAATCAGGAGGTTGAAAGTTTCTGCGTACGTATATTTACCATGAAAAAAATGGTTGTTTGCTCTGTCAAACAGATCTAAGCAGCCCTGTGGCTTTGCATTAACATCAAGGAGTCTAATACTAATATCTGCAGCTGTATTAACGTAATTCAATACTAAACAGTTTACGGATGCAGTGGCTTGTTCGCAGGCAGAGTATAAAACTAATAACAGTTGGCTGTTAGAGGCCCTGCTGCTCTGGGTTGGATCTTATTTATGGTTTTGTTGCTATACTGTCAACAAACACCTTCACATGAGCCCCTCAGCTGCCATCTTTCAAACCTTCACTATGTAATGTTTAAAATAATTCGACACTTGAACAAAGCTGTGCGGCTGCATGGCAGGGTTGGAATGAGTGACCTATAATGAAGATATAACAAGCCTAATCTAAATTAAGCAAATTTATTATTTTATATTTGTTATATTATATATTTGTTAAGCAGTCAAAATGCAGAGTTTGTGAACTTCAGAAGCCTTAAATGAGCAGTATAGCTAAATATCTTTAGCAAAAAGAAGAAATATCAATAAACTGCTGTATTATCTGGCCTAAAGGAAGAATGTATATTAAAAACAGAATAGGTCCCAGCACGGAGCCTCGAGGAACTCCATATAGCAGCTCTGTACATTCAGACATGATCTGCTTTGCATACACACTAAAACTCCTGACATTATGTAGGATGGAAACCACAGAAGAACAGAGCCAGACGTGCCAACCAGATCGCTCGGTTTGTTTATCAGGACGACGATTAACTGTGTCAAAGGCTGAGGAGAGGTCTAACCTAAGACCAGGACGTATTCTCCAGAATCTGCTGACTTCATAATATCACTGGTAACTTTAAGTAGTGATGTTTCAGTGGAATGCATTTCAAGAAAACCAGATTGGAAATAGTCATAGATGTTATGTTTATCCAACACTGTAAAACCTGACCAGTTAAGTTAACTCAAATGATTTGGGGAAACCGATTGCACCAATTGATTCAAGTTTTATAACTTAAACAGTTTTGGATTATTTAAGTACTTTATTAGAGTCCCAAGAACCCAAAGCAAATATGATAATGTGACTCAAATGCATTATGTTTATTTACTCATTGTTTTTAGTATGTTTTAACTTAAACCATTAAATTTGTTGTACTAAGATGCTGTATTTATTCAAACTTATTTAAAGTGTTACATGCTCATATTCAAATTAAGTTAAATTAACTTAAATAGTTGTATTTAAACAACTTAATCCATTTGGGGAAACCGATTGCACCAAATGGTTCAAGTACTATTAACACAAAACCAAGCTATTGTTCTTTCCATTCAGTTTTTATTAACTTTAACTGCAGAGAAAATACAGAATGAATACAACCATACTTTCAGTCATAACCTATGACTGCTAAAGCCATTATCAAACAAACAAATAATTAGGCATTTTAAAACTTGCGCTTTTAGGGAATTTTGAATGTTTTTTGTAGCATTTTGAAAATCAATTAAATATACAAAACACACATTTAGGTGTACATCATATAAAAAACAATAGTCTAGAGGCAATTAGAGCCATAACAATCACAATTTTAAGTAACATTTAGTATAATAATGAAATCAGATGCACTACAGCAATGCAACTATAGAAAACAGCTGAACTAACAAAAAATATTCTCAAAGGTATTTGTGGCTTCTCAACAGTTTTGCCCAGACCTCGAGTCAAGTGAACTGGCACTCATCACACAATTAAAAAATAAAGCTTGAAAGTATACTGTACATATTGACTAATTATCAGTTATCTTCCAAAAGATTTCCATGTAACTAAAAGGTGTTTTTAGAAATAAGCTTAAGATTACACACTATGTAAAGATTTTTTTCAATCACAAACAAAACGTCAAATATGGATTGTCTCCTTATTCTTAGCTTTCTCCACATTGCTTTTTAGAAAGCTAATTACCCTGAACAAATAAAACTATTGAAGCCATTCACAGATAACTGAAAAAGCACGACTATACTGACAGTGAAAAACAAACATCATCTACACAAGCTCATTTTTTAGTGTCTGCAATTTTGGTTTTAGTTGCTTTCTCTCATCGTCTAGCTTCAGCAACACTACTTGAATGAACTCAAAAAAGCCAGTACACTTCTCAGGATAGCTCAGATGCAGAGCATAGATTAGCCCAAACAAACACACCAGGGCATCAGTCCATGAGTGATGAGTCATAACAACCTGATCTTCAAGTACTATGAACACTTGGCGTGGTGAGAAAGGAACTCCTCCAGGCACCTCCTCTTCATCGACATCAGCAACCAGAGCAATTGTGGCTTCATAGAACTCAATTTCCTCCTATAATACACAGTGCACAATTATTCATCTGTAATACCTCTGTTAAAAGTATAAATACAAATGGTCAGGCACCTTTCTTCAGTTTTTCAAATTCTATATATCATAACATGTTTTAAATTGACAGTGAAGGTTCATTTTTCATTCATCCAGTCAAATCAAGGATGAAAGAAGTTTATAAGTCATTCAACTTCACGTCTTCAACTTTCAACCCAAGTCCAGATGACTTATAAACTCCTTTCAACCTTTTTTAAATTCAAATGTGCAAATTATTGTAATACCCAAGTACCTTGCATGTTTTGAAAATCTCTGAAGAATCCTCCTTGAGGTACATTGGTAGGCCGGCCAGAGCTGCTGTTCTAGTTGCATAGATGTCGTTTTTGTCCTAAAAAAAAAAAAAAAATATATATATATATATATATATATATATATATATATATATATATATATATATATATATATATATATATATATATATATATATAAACATAGCAATGGCAACTGCCAAGCAAGCAGAATAATAATTAGTATTTTTAAATACCTGTTTTCCATATGCCAACAAAAGCTGCTCCATCCTTTCACCGACCCGTCCAGTTTTCCTCTTTTTGTAAAGTCCAATCAGCTGAGGAGCATAATCATCCAGTGCAGCATAAAACACATGTGGCAGATTCTGATTGGTGATCCGATGAAATTCAAAGTAGAGCTGAGGAGAATTCCAAAAATATTATAAGCAAAACACAGCATACTATATGAACAGCAAATGTTATATATGTAGTTGTACTTACCTGTGTCTCATGAAAGAGTGCTGGCCATCTGTCCTTGAGCTCTGATACAGGAGGAGAAGTGGTGACAATCTCTTCACACCGGAGGGCAAAAGTGGGCATCATATGCTGATGAATGAGAGGGATGTCTCTTTCTGCTGAGGTCTTCTTGAACTCCTCTACCATCTCAAGTCTTCTGGTTTCCAGAGACTCCCTTGTTTCTCCAGAAGGATAAGAAGGAAGGAAGTTGACCTCACCTCTCCTAGGTCTTTTAATATTGGCCCTTGGTGAAGCTCCATCTGGGTTTGTTCTGCTGCGCTTTCCAGCATTCACAGCAACATCCATGATGCCAGCTTTAGCCAACTTCTTTCTTTGGTTTCCCATTTTATATCTCAGGCTATTCTTCCACCCTTCCCACCCAGTGTCAGAATTCCTCTCTTTCAGACAGGGATGTTTTCTAACTAAAGCTTCTGCAGCCTTGCCAATTTGTGTTGTACTAGGGTATGCTTTTAGTTTGTAGATTTCTTCCCCCATTGTCTCAAGTATGTTGTGTTTTTGATCTCGTGTCAGCGTAATTACTTTCCCATTTTTATCAAATGCTGCATTACCCTCTCTTAATACATGTTCCACTTCATAAGAAAATGGCGGAACAATAAAAACTTCTGGCCATCTACTAATACGCTCTGGTGAATCTATGGTATCAGTGCTATCAGTCTGAAGGATTGTGTCATCAGTGCTCGTTGAAATCCGGTCAAGCTCAACTAACCTGACAACTTTAACAGATGCTATAGCTGGCAGGTCTTCTATTTTAACCAAATTACACAAGGCATTATCAAAATCTGGGTCATGAAACTGAAGCCGAAAGTCAAAAGTAAAATTTAGCCTAGATTTGATCGCATCTATGAGGGCTTGCACACTGTTTGGACGAGATGGCAAAATAAGTTTTTCAGCGTTATCCTTATCAAGGATGACCCTTAGCTTCAATATTCCTGTTGCCTCCATCTGAATTTGTTATTTCTGTAACAGACAGGTTTCACATATTATAGTGGCATTTTAATACATGTTTGTGTTTACAGTTATTTGCAAAATATTAATTGTGCAAAAATATAAAAACATTTATGTGAATACAAAAAAACTGAATAGATGAATTACCTTTGCATTGGTTCAGAAATTGGTGGAATCAGCTGATGTCTCAGTTCTGTTTCTTTAGTCAGACACTGGAATGAAATGGTTTGTTGTTAGAACGAGTTCATTTGCTATCTTGTAAGCAACATGCGGCATGTGGTCAGACAGTTGGCACAGAGATTTTACACTGTGACGGAGACCCCTCTGTTGATTCTCTGCTACTTCATATGAACGCAAGTGCTCAACGTAATAAGTGTCATAGTCTTTCAAGAGAAAATAAATGTTGTTTCTGATGAGCAGTACATTAAGAATCTCTTTGAACTCTGGCAATGCAGCATAAGCACCTGTGCATACAAACATGCCAATTGCAAAGTTTGTGCCATTAATTGTAACCTTTTTTGTTGCATATATTGTGTCACTGTCAGCAATACCTGAAATAAATAATTGTGTATCTGCAGGTAATGATGAAATGTACAAAGACTCCATTTTGGATGCTTGCACAGGTGGTTTGAAAAACGTTGATGAGGACAAAGAAAATGCCATCATGCTTTGATGTCTCTCTGCCAAAGTTTTTAGTACATTTTTGTAGTTGTGAGTGTCATGAACTATTTTTTTGAAAACCTTATGCTTTCCCTCAAATCTCATTGTCCAAAGATGAACTAAGGGACCAAAGCACTTTATTAAGTGTGGGTAATGCTCGATGTAATGATGCTTTGGCCTGAATCGAACATTAGGAAACACTTCCTGAAAGAGTTGTCTGTGATCTAATATTTTACAGGCCATGTACTGAATGGTCTCGTCACTAAAAGTATGAGACATGGCAAGCTGAACTACGTCCTTTAAATCCATTAGCACTTCCCAAAAAGTGTCTCTTTCTGGAACTTTGGAGCCAATGAGAAGAGGCAACAGTCTAAGAAGGGCATGATTTTCATGCCCGTTCCCACCAATGGTCCCTCGCCTGGCAAAATTTGAGGGTATTGGATGAGGGCGATCAACTTTGTCAGAATGTTGGTAGGGAAAGCGCAGAATTGCTCTGTTTAAGTCTTCTAAGGTAAAATATCTCTTAGAAATCAAACCTTTTAAACAATGTGCCAACTCCACTGGAACGACACCTTCAAACAGGTCGTGTAGGAGGTCAGGTGGGAAGCCTGTGACAGGATGGAAGAAAGAGAGATGGTCAGAAAGAACACAGGGGTTTTTAACACCATAGTTTTCCTCAATGTCATCATTCTGAAGCTCTTGCACAAGATTATCATGAGCATCTTTTGTTCTCATTACATAATTCCCTGTAACAGCATTTTCAGTTTGCATTTCTGTTTGGGTGGCATGACAAAACCTACAGAAATATGTAGACCTGAAACTCATTGAAACCAGCAAGTCCATGGGCAGCAAGGTTGTCTGCCACAACAGAGTAGACAGTGCCTTTAAGACATTCACCAAGAGTCTCAATGTAGACACCTACTTCTTCAAGAGTTTTCAGATCATTTAAGAGTGGTGACAACATTTCCTTATACCCAAACTGGCATACATCATTGGAATTGCACAGCAGAGCAAGCTGAGTGCAGTGTAGAGCAGAACGAGATTTAACTGGAAAGTTTGCCAGTGTCCAATAAACTGCAAAAACTTTATGTATTTTCTTTGAGGTACCAAGTGGGTTTGCGATTTCAAAATCATCCACGTAAAGTATTATTGACAATTTCTGTCCCTCTTGTGACAGTAGAACATTTTCCTGGTAGTAGGATCCATCACAAAATGACATGAAATGTCCAGGAATCTGTGTGGGTGCTTGTTTAATTTCTTCAAGCACATCATTTTTTTTCAACAACAATTGCAAAGATGTGAGAATAGGCACATACATATAAGTGTGCTTTGACGATTCAATTAAATACTCCACAGGTTTGACATATGGAAAATTTGCTTCGTAATATGATTTCCTCCTCTTTGCTGTAGATAGTGGTCCTTCAGATGTGACACATTTATGTAAAACATTACTATCAGAAACTGCCTGACAAATCTCATCCACCAGTTTGTCCGTATATGTACAGTTGTGCTTTTTCAGTATATCTACAACTGATTTTCTAACCAGAGGTACTGATAACAAAAACAACTGATCAATATGCTCAATAATCTCCTGTGTTGCTCTCTGAGACACATGGAGAATGGTCTGCATTTTCAAGAAAAATCCAGCCAGATTGTATTGCAACTGCTCTTCTAAACCCTCAATTCCACTGATTTCACTGGTGGATGCCACTTGATTGTCATCTGATGACTCTATTGAATCAAGCTGCATGTCATCTTTTTGTTCTACATTTATAACACTTTGCACAATGCCTTCATTGTAACTTGTTGAATTTTGGTGGTCTCTGCATTTGTGGGCATTGAAGGTTGAGTATACATTGGTTTTAAAATTGCAGTTCTTGAAAGGACATGGAACAGTTTCTTTTCGTTTTAAATGCCCCCTCAGATGGATAAACATTTGGCTTTCAATAAATGGCTGCTTAAAATTACACACAGGGCAACAAAATCCATATTTATTCAAATCTAGATAAGAACCGTCTTTTCTTTGTGTGGGAGTGTGCATTCTTGACATGTGTATCTTTAATGAATTAAATGTACTAAATGTACACATGCATGTGTTGTAGAGACAGGGTAAGGGTGAAATTGTGGAGTACTGACCATGGTTGAGCCGATAATGCTTCAACAACATGACTTTTATGGCAGTAGAAAAACTACACAACTTGCAATTCCACATTTTGATGCCAAATCGTTTTAAAATCACCTTTACTGGCTGTCTTTAGTGCAGTGCTGGATGATCTCTCGGCATGCTACTGCTCCTTCAATCGTCAGACTGTAATAACACAAAGCCATGAGGACAGAAAGCTAGCAGAACAGTTTTTACTTTTAGACTTTTACTTCACTTAAAAACAGTCAACCTGGATAACACAAGCTTTGAAAACAGTAACTACAGTTCATTTTCAATTCAGGTTGGTCAACTACTCTAAATGTTATGAAATAATAAAGCAATTTTACATAAGTGAAGTACACAATAGGCTAACCCTTGGAAAGTACAGAGTCAGAAACGTTTAGGTTTGGTGCAGTGCAGCTTTGAAAAGGTAAATTATTTCATGACTAAAATGCCACTAAGCATCATATTTTAAATTTGTGAAGGTGAACTTGTCCAGTAAACTCTTAAAATGAACACTAAATAAATCTTCTACCATTTTCACTGTGTCAAAAGTAGGCTACATTTGAACTTGATAAAGTTCCGAGTCAGAAAAGCCTAAACACTGATTTTACCAAAGGTTTTGTGGCATGCAGTTTGCAAAAATTAGACTACTTACCAACTATTTGATTGAAACAAGCCACCAACCGTTAATTTTTTAAATTGTGAAGGCAGACTCCATACAGCGCTAGGCGGGAATTGTGTGCTGGCAAGCTAAGTTACGAGCTACTACAACAAAGTAGTCTGATAAATTACAACAAAGTACAACTAAAACAAAGCAGTCTGATAAATGTACGCTAGAAGTAAGCATTAACAAAAAAACATAAAAATAACGTTTATCTTGTACTTTCCACTCTTGCAAAATTTCTCTTGACGAGACTTGTGTCTCATGGCCGACAAGTCCAGGCAAACGCTGGGGGCGGGGCCGTGGATGATGACTAATACAAATGAATTAACACTACTTAAACAGTTTAAAGCAACAGTACTTAAAACATTACAAAAACATCATGTGTACTTATTACAATAAAGTTATTATAACATATGTATACTTTTGGGTCTACCTAACACACTTCATGAAAGTTACTTTAACTATTTTTCAGAACTGAGTAAGAACAACTTACTTCTTTTAGTAAGATGCACTGTTGGGTTTTACAGTGTTAAGTTGGCTGCAACGTGAGCAGCAACTGGCTTCTCGAAGTCTTTTCATAAAAGGGAGTTTATAAGTATATAATTTGGTAGTAATGTTGGATCCAAGCAGTGTTGGGCAAGTTACTTTGAAAAAGTAATTAATTATAGTTACTAGTTACTAAAGTAACTGAGTTAGTAACTGAGTTACACGATTCTAAATTACTTGAAAAGTAACTATTGCGTTACTTTAACCCTCTGGGGTCCAGGGTAGAATTGGCCATTTTTAACCACTTTTGATGTTTCCTCCACATTTCACCGTTAAAAGCTATTTCCTTTGCCTTGTTTGGTATCATCCTTTTCAGCACAGCCTCACGTGTCTGAATTTACAGTCATGTTTTCATTTTGACATACTGTATTAACACAATTGATCTAAAATCAGACAAAAAACATAAAATCCAAGTAGAAAAAGTTATATTTTTTACTGTAACAACCACAAACATGTTTAATGATCATATTTCATAACTTTAAATGCAAATATAAATGTCAATTTTAAAATCCTATGCACAAGTTTTACAAACAACAAAGTTATTTGCATCCATTTACCTTTTACCTTGTTTTTTTAAATAACCATTTCAAACTATTTACAGAACAATCAGCTGTTCTTCAATAAGATGCCACAAATTATTTGTGCCACTGCAAAAAAATAATTTCTGTCCACTATAAAGGAAACATCACAGCCTGATACCTGCAGGTCTGACAGCAGCAGGTGTATCACTGCTGTTTCTACCTGGAGACAGCAGTCGCCTCATTGTTCTGACACACAACACAAAACTATCCACAACACTACACACTAACTACACAAGACGACACATTAACTACACACTCCAAACACAATCTCTCACATCTCAAAATTCACTCTCTTTCTTTTTCTGCTGTCTCTCTCTCTCGCCCAGATTACTTACAACTTATATATAAGCTGCGGTGAGCTGAACACAGCTTCAACCCTCTGTTTGTTGAAAAATAGTAACGGACCGCATTTTCTTGTTAGTTACGGTAACAGCGTTTCAACAATAGTAGTAGTAATTAGTTAGATAACTCGTTACTGAAAAAGGTAAAGCCGTTACCTGTAACCCATGGTTGGGTTTTTTTTTAGCCTTGGTTTCACAATGGCATGTTTTAAAAAGCTGGGGAACCCCGCAGTCTGAAGAGAAACAGTAAAAAGGTTCACAACCCAAGGACCAACAGTATCAAAACGCTGGTAAAAAGCTTGGTGGGGAGGATATATGAGGGGCATGAAGACGACTTCATTTTATCTATGAGGGTTGTCATATTATCAAATTTCACAGGTGTAAAAGTAGACCAGGAGTGCTACACTGGGAGAACATGAAAGCTTTGGGGGAGATCGACAAAATTGATCAACCTGTTCCCAAATCAATCTTGGGTGTCGTGGCACCACAGGCACTTATGGATACCCATTCAGGTTCAGATCCGGCAGGCGGTTCCTCCCGATCATGCGCTTCCAGGTCTCGCTGTTGTTGCCCACATGAGCATTAAAGTCTCGCAGTAGGCCACAGAGTCTCCAGTTGAAGCACCCTCGAGCACTCCATCCAAGGAATCTAGGAAGGCCAGGTACTCTGCACTCAGGACCATTCCCCAAACCTAAGGCGCAAGGAACAAAAATCTCTAGTCCACAAGGAAAAACTACGAGGTACAGGCCACAAGCCAAGGGGATGCCAAGATATTCAGCCCAGTTCACTACCTCTCACGGAGGGCAACTCCAGACTGGAACAGAGTCCAAGCCATGCATTGAGGTGATCCTGACTATATTTAGCCTCCTTCCCCACCAGAGAGGTGACATTAAATTTCCCAGAATTTGTAGCTGGGAATCGATCTGCCAGGGTCTACACCCTTTGCTGCTATCCAGAACACACTGCAACCTCCTCTGATGCACTTCTTGTGGGTGGTGGGCCTACAAGAAGGAAGGCCCATGGCTCCTTTTTTGGGCTGTGCCCAGCCAGACCGCATGGGTAAGGCTCACACACTATGCACTCTCCCTCCAGCACCCTCCCAGGCCTGGTTCAGTAACCCTGTCCCAGCCATTTTGAACTGTTCTCTTCTTTTTATAGTGATAAGGTTCTTCTAAATCACTCTTTGTGCCGTTCAACAACAGATCTTCTGGGATCCCTGGCACACACAAACCCCTTCACCATGATAAGGTAGCCCCTTTGGATCTTGCCCAACATACAAAGGGGCTTCAATTCACAGAGAGGCCTGTATTTTCATAACTGAAAATAATCAACTTACTGTATTTTGCGCACTATAATGCACACTTAAAATCCTTTAACTTTCTCGAAAATCGACAGAGTGCCTTCTGTATGAATTCTGGTTGTGCTTACTGACCTCGAATCGATTTTATGTGGTACACGGCGCTCAAAAATCTGTCAAAAAATGTTTTAGTACGACTTTGGTAAGCTATGAAGCCGCACCGCCTGATGGATTGTTGGAGCATTATGGCTACTGTAGTCAGGAGCCTCGCAGAGTCATCTGGGTCCTAAACTCCGTCCGCTTAAGGGTCCCAAAGTCAAACTAACACTGCAACATCACTGAGAGTTACAAACTGTCTTTCATCTTTAAATAAATGATCTGCATTGCTGCTTTACCAGGTGTAACAATTAAGTTTAACATCCAGGCATCCATGAAAACAGAATTTATTAAATTTAACAGAGTTAGCAGTTAGCAGGAAGTTAGCTCGCTAGTTTCCACCTTGTGGTAAGACTTGACTTAAGTGGCTAAAGAAGTGCAGGAGACAGATGCTGTCCAGTGTAGCGAGTGGTTTATTCACTATTTTGTGACCAAACAATATTTACAAAAAAAAGAAACTCAACTCCATAGTTAACTCAGTACAAATAAACATAACATAAGGTCACACTGTACCCAGCCACACCAACCTGGCCCTTTCTTCCCTGAACACCTGCATTCATCTGTTTAAATAGTCCATTCACCCCTGGACTACTCCATTCAGTAGGTAAGATGAACATTATCATACTCAAACCTATACTGCTACTCTTCACTAGCAATAAAATCTCTACAGTGTAATCAATACATATTTCACCAATAAATCCATTTCTGTATAAACACAGTCTAAAATCAGCTTTATTAAATTACAAAGATTCTCCCCGTTCTTCACCTGGTCTATCCTGTGACCTCAGATTAACCAGGAAGCTATAAATACAGGAAGTGAAACTATATTTCCTCCTTTTGTTCCTGGAACACAGGTAAGTAAGGTGAGTTCAAACTAAACCAGTTAACAGTTGAATTAAATAACGTGTTAACTTAACAAACTTGTCAGAATTGATTTAAACAAAGATGTTATGTTACATAATCTGTAAAAGTGCAAAACATAAACACGATATAGTAGATGTTTGCCTATTGCAGACTACATATGAGATATGGCTAAATCAAAACAAGCATGTTAACTAAGCGTTACATCCCCACGACGTATGTGTTCTCACCCATTTTGCCACACACCTAAACATGATGTAGCATGTTCTGACTGAGAGGTTTCTGCAAAATTCAAACGTACAGCTCTGCTCTCACTTCCAACATAAATGAAGACAGGAAACTAAACAGCAGTGACTTCTGTAGGGTTACTGAAGTTGGACTAGCTGGTATATAATGATGTGCTATGATCACTAGCTACATGCTATGTTAGCATAGCATAAACACAGTGAAGCTGGAGGATGAACTCCCAATGGTTAGGGACAATACAGGCTTTAAACCTCACTAAATCCTAGCCACTGATGAAATATTGCAATATTTTCACATGTTTATAATAATGTAAAAAAAACCTAACATTTTGTTCTTTCTTCTTCTATTTATCTTTATATTTATAAAACAAAATTATTCTGGGGATATTAATGATGGGTTCTTTATTGAGTTTGAGGTTCAGCAAGCAGAAAACAGTTATTTGGATAGTTTTGAAGGCGACTGACTGCAAAGAGCACTAGAATGTCTGTCTTTAGCTTAAACTACATGAAAAACAATACATTATTTACATCAGGCCTTCTATCTGAGCTTCAACAGTCATAATTCTGATGCTTTTGGTCAGAAATGTTTGTGTATCGCTGCAGTCGCTTGCAGAAAGGAGAGCAGCGAGAAGGAAATGAGAAGAGTGAGAAAGCAATAGAGGAGAGAAGGCACGGTGGCAAAGACATTTTAATCAACTTGAGTGCCTCGAATTTGACCTGCCTCACCTTTTTCCTCCCCACATGATGCATCTCTCTCTCACACGCATACACACATGCACACAGACATTAACGAACATCTACTCATATACACACAAACATACCCCTCATGTGGTCATGTAAGGCATGTCCTTTAAAAGTCTCTGTCCTGGATGTAACTGCTTCTCTGAACACAAGGCAGCTCAAAAATTATTGACCTCCACCTTCTAATTTCTCGTTATTACGTTACAAATAATCGTGTCCCTGAGTTGAGCCGTCACTGTCAAATCTTTGGACCCATTTGCATCATAGCCTTGTTTTTTCTCCTTTTGTCTACAGATGATGTCATATGCAGCCAGAGACTCATAAATATCTGCACCCTGTCTGATCGCCCATAGCTGCTTTTTTAAATATCAATATGTCTGACTCCAAATAAAATTACTCATCAGATTTGTGCCATATGTGTTTTTCCTGTGTGAGTATAATTGATTTGCTGAAAAAAATACAATACAACGTATAGATATGCACCATCGACCACACAGATGGATCCGCGACTCACACAACACGCTAGAATTTGATGGATTGATCTAATTCTGTGCTTCTGTTCCTCTTCATCTCCATCCTCTCCCTCACTCTCTCAATTACAGTGTCTGCCTCAGCACAGTGGCTCTCAGAGAATTAAGGAGACACTGCAGCACAACTGGTTGTAAATTACATAATCAATATGGTTTGATCTAAAGTGCAGACAGTGTTCACTACCATCCTACTACTGCATGCAAGAGTTTATCCGCTTGCTAAACAACCTAAGCATACATTTATTATTTGAGTGTATTTGTCTGCCTCTAACCTAACAGAGTGACTGGTTATGAAAAACATGAAGAGTCAGAGCTACAGTTTCTGTGTAGCAGGTGTTATGCTGTGCTGTTTACCTTGAAAAAGCTGTATTGACAAAGATGCTGTAGCAGCCACTTCCCAGCTGCTGACAGCTGGAGTTCATAAATCAAATCCTTATAATCCTTTTCATCTTTACGGACCTTATGCCCAAAGATTTGTAGTTTTGGTCTTGTCTTCACAGAGCATATTGTTCCAGACATCTTGTGTTTGCACAGATAAAATTTTGCAAACCTAAGCCTTTTATAGAGAATTTGTTTTCTCCTGAAAACCTTTTCAAACCTGGCATAACTGTTCAAATTGTTTAGAAATAACAAAATATCCTCCACAGATTGATGGACAACAATAGTTTATTCTCTAAGATCACTGCTGATCTCCATTGTGTGGCATTGTGTCACCACACAAATATGCACAAAAACTTGGACTGACATTTAAATAGTTGCTCACACCAGTACTGCATTTCATTATCAGCAGCTGAATGCCACTTCTGCTTTTAATTACTATGGAAGGAGTAAGGGTGTAGTTGGTTCTTCAGCTTTTGTGATTATGCTGTTGACATGTAGTATTGTATGGGGAAGAAACAGACATGGGAACATAGCCAACTGGGGAGACAGACAGGAAACACAGAAAACAGACATATAAATAATAAACGAAGATGAAGACGAGGGAGACTAGAAATGAAATGAGGAATGTAAGAGAGGAACAGTAACAAACCTAAATACAAGAACGTAGAAGCTTAGCAGGAAATAACTAAAAGATCTGGAAAAAAATATGAAACTAGAAACCTAAACAATGCCAGAAAAAGCCTAAGAAACTGAAACACTGGGTCATAATTGTGCACTGCTGGCACGTCTCTGCCCACAAAAAAAAATCTAACCTGAATTGAAATTAAAATGAAAACTTTAACAATTCTGTTTGGCAGTGTTAGTCAGTGAGTGACTGGCTGCTCCTGTATGGGATCAGAACGATGCCACCTTATCCCGTACTCCAGCCAATAATGCGATTCACATTCGTATATACGCAGCTAATCAACGTGGTTGACAGGCTATGACAGCGTCCTTATGTGCTGACACCGGTGTTTTAGCGAGCAAAGCGGCGTGGCTGCTGTGGAGTGAAGCCACGTTAAATCCAGTGTATTATGGATCATGCCACCAAAACAAAACAAATTATTCTTTACACTATATGCTTATAGAGGTTTTACACTGAACGAGACACAAAAGCATAGAATCATCACTTTGTTGTGATAGAGGGTTTGTGTGTGCCAGTTATCCCAAGAGCTTTGTTGTCAGGGGTCTTTGGGCCCTTGGTAGGGTCTCAAGGCAAATCGATGCTGGGTGGGGGCAGGCTAACGTACAGCGATTCAGATGGTCTGTCACCTCTCAGGTAGAGACGGACCCTGAGGTTAGATATACACTGTGTGCACAATTATTAGGCAAGTGAGTATTTTGGCCATACCAAAATTGCAAAATTATGCTTATTTTGCAACTTCAAGCTGTATAAACTTTGGGTGCCTTTTGGATTTAAGCATGTTGGATGAAGTGTATTTGCGTAATGGTGTGCATAATTTTTAGACAGCTTCTCTTTCTTGGGCAAAATGGGCCAAAAAGGAGATTTAAAGGACTCTGAAAATTGTAAAAGGTCTTTCAGAGGGATGCAGCACCCTTGAAATTGATATTAGGGCGTGACCACAGAACCATCAAACCTTTTCTTGGAAATAGCAAACAGAGTCGCAAGAAACATATTGAGAGAAAAAGATGCAAATTAACTGCCAAAGATTTGAGAAGAATCAAACATGAAGCTGCCAGGAACCCATTATCCTACACTGCTGCCATATTTCAGAACTGCAACCTACCCGGAGTGTCCAGAAGTACAAGGTGTTCAGTGCTTAGAGACATGGCCAAGGTAAGGAAGGCTGACATGGAAAGAGACTGCGGTCTGCCTTGAAGGGATTCTGGCCAACCTTCAGCTGACTCAGGAAGAGGAAACTGGTGCTCTGCTCACGCGATGCAGTTGCAGTTGATGACTTCAGCTGAGGATATAGTTTGGTAGATGAGATCCACCATAAGTTTATTAAGACTCTGAATGTTGTAGGGCTGTCCCGGTCTTCATCCTCATTATACTGAATGTGAAGAAGAAACATTCAGTGCATCATGAGAGTCTCTCTCTGTGCACATATTTGTGTATTCCAAAGATGGCGGTGTCTTCTGGCTGTGGTTAGCGTTCTTGACACACCTGCAGGCCAACCCCTACCAACCACCTGACCTAACTATCCATATTTCCTTGGACGGTGTCACCTCCACACTCCCAAGGTAACTCCACCATACTCTCCATTATCTGTTAAAAAATTTTTGGCCTTTTTTTCAACTTCATTAGACACAGTGTGGAGAGGGCAGAAAGCGGCAGCAGAGAGAGAGGGGAAGACATGCGGCAAAGGGTTCGAACCCCGGCTGGCCGCTTTCAGCCGTATGGGATGTGGTCGCCCACTCAACGCACTGAGCTAAGCCCACCATGCTCCCCATTATTGATTGAATTTCTAAAGCTGTGCATTTTGTACCCCTCCCTAAGTTGCCCTCAGTTCTATAGTGTTTCTTCTGGTTTCGACTAACAGAGTAATGGACAGACTGAGCGAGGCAGTCACAGGCACTAACCACTCTGCCTGATATCCTAGGGATACTTTGAAAAGCGAGAGACTAGTAGCAGATGAGGTGAGTGAATTGTGTTTGCACTCTTCCCATGGGAGCTGCGAGGACGAGGTACAACTAGAGCACAAGGAAAAACAGGGTAAGTATTAACAAGATTAGACCAGGCCCCCTCATCCCGTAACCAGTCCATGTTCGCCGCATTCCCTTGCCAAGTTGTTAACACGTTGTACACGTTGTACACGTTGTTACGATTAATGATTCCTCTGTGTCTCGGCTCAAGCCAAATAAAGTTTGTTAAAAGCTCCGCACTGGATTTCTGCACTTAGGTTCAGTTTTGGTGCCTTCAGCCCCTCTTTGACACTTTGTTTTTATATTTTCACTCTACTTCAGGATATCAGCCACTCCTGTTTCTAGCCCCAAAGTGTGAAGATGTTAAACAGCATCTGCAACTCTTGCTGACAACCATTTACTAGTTATAGACCGGACCAATTGTTTCCACGTTTCAGTGGCTATTTTGAGGGTGACTGTCACTAAAACTTCCACTGTCCATCTCAAACATCACTCTATCCTTTGCATCATCTTTTCTCACGCCAACCTTCTGTATATCCTCCTACATCAAAGAATCTTTGTTATCCTGCATGGCAGCTCCATTTTCTGCATCTTTTGCCTAATATCCAATGGGTATTCATATTCTGCCAAGCTTCCCCAGAATATAAACACCCATCTATCTTCCATTCTCCCAGTTGAACATTGTTCACTCTCGTCGTCTGTCTTTCAGTCTCAGTGCTGTGACAAAGTCAAAGTCCCAAATATTGTTTAGTGCCAGTTTTGTGATCCATCAGTGATGTCTCTAGTTTCTTTATTTTAAAAAGTGGATTGAAAACAGAAGAGTCCAGGCCTAAAGAACCTAGAATGATGGTACAGATGGTGCTGATTGATTGTTTTTTGCAGGTCTGATTTCATGTGGCCAGTTTCCACAGCATGTAGGAACAGGCAGCAGCATCTCTGGTACTGTGGGATTCTCAGGGTTGGACTGCTGCAGATGTGAACACCGCTCTGTGGAAAATCCTGCTTCCAGTATTACTAAAACCAGTGAGATAATCTATGTCACTGAAACAATTTGTAATGGTACCGGGCAATGTTCCCTCTAATTTTTCATGTGTCTGAGCGAACACACAAACTCCCTGAGCGGTCCCTTGGACCACTGTGAGCAACAGCAGACGTGTGCACTGTGGTCACAGCAGCATCGAATGCATCCAAGTTACATGGTTTATTAAAATAATCAAATTACAGCGTTTACATTTATGTTAGACTACTTTTTTCCCTCTTTATTTATAGAGCTTTTACATGTAATTTGACATATCAGGCCCAATAAAGCAAGTACCAACCGATACAAAGACATATCTCAATAAAGATTAGGCCATCACACATCTGTGAGAACTTGTTAACATTTCCTCTGAGTCTGAATTTTATTTTCTCCATTTTTAAAAAGAACATAACATGTTCCAGCCAACGTGATCGGGCTGGAGGGTGAGGAGCTTTCCAAGACAGCAAAATTCGACGCCGTGCCAGCAGTGAAGTGAAAGCGATAACATCCAGCTGCTTACGACTAAGGTTTAGGGTGGCGTCTTCAGAAACACCAAAAATGGCAACTAGTGGGCATGGTTTGAGTGTAACGCTCAGAACATGAGAGAGCATTTCAAAATAAAATGTTCATCATCATTGAAGTGTCGGGCAGGCAAAAAACATGTGAGTTAAATCACAGAGGGAGGTGTTGCATCTGTTGCACTGCTCAGGAATGCTGGGATATATTTTAGATAGTCTGGGTCTTGAGAAGTGTAATCTGTATACCGTCTTAAACTGAATAAGGGAGAGTCTTGCACATGAGGCTGAGGTATGAATTTTGTCAATTACTTCCCAGTAACCTTCCCCAAACTTAAGACCCAGTTCCTGTTCCCAACTTGAAGCAATTTTTTTGGTTGAGTAATTGCCAAATGCCATAATTAAAATTTGTGATATTAGAGCCTTACTGTGAGGCTTCAGCTGGAATAAGTCTTCTCACCAAGGCTTGAGAGGCTGACTTGGAAACTCTGGCAAGATAGAAGATGCACAGTGTCTTATTTGAAAGTAGCAGAACAAATGATACGAGGGCAAATCATACAGAGAACATAGGTCACTAAAGCTGGAAAAATGTTATCTTTGAAAAAGTCATAAAAACATTTGATACCTTTTCTTACCCATATACAGAAGGAGGAGTCCACCAGGGACGGGGGGAAGAGGTGGTTTTTGCAGACTGGGGTCAGAGCAGAAGCAGAGACTGAATTGAAGTGACGCTGGAATTGATACCATATTTTTAGAGAGCCAATTAAAACAGGGTTGTCTGTGAATCGTAACAGGGAAACAGGAAGGGATGAAAATAATAGTGCTGGGAGTGAGGAAGAGAAACATGATTGAGCCTCAAGGCAACACCAAGAAGCCTGAGGATCATTCAGCCAATAGGTATACTTCTGAATGTTGGCTGCCCAATAATAAAACATCAAGTTGGGCAGAGCAAGACCCCCACTGAGCTTACCCTGTTGTAGTGAGGTCATACTAATCCTGGGGGTCTTATTTGCCCATATAAATGATGAAATCATTCGATTCACAGATTTGAAAAAGGACTTAGGGTTAAACAATGGGATACACTGAAAAAGGTAGAGGAATTTAGGTAGAATATTCATTTTTATAATATTAATCCTGCCAAGCAGTGATACAGGAAGGTTTGCCCACCTTTGAAAAGCCAACCTTACACAGGTCAGCAAAGGGTTAAAATTTGCTGTTCGCAAAGCTTTAAATGAACTGGTAATATGCACTCCTAGATATCTAAAACCTGAAGAAGCTAAATGGAAATTAAAATCTGTCTGTCTAAGCTCTTGTGCAGCTGGGTTTATAGGAAAACATTCACTTTTTGTATATTAATCTTGTACCCAGAGAAAGAGCCAAAATTTAGAAGTATTTTCAGCATAGAGGATAAATGAATTGTTGGATTTGTAACATATAGTAATAAGTCATCTGCATACAGAGCAACCCTATGATCTGTACCACCACGAATAACCCCTTGAAACAGAGGCGAGGTTCTGAGAGTCACAGAGAGAGGCTCTATTGCTAAAGTGAAAAGTAAAGCTGAGAGTGGGCAACCTTGAAATGTACCACGTCATAGAGTAAAATACTCAGAATTCACAGTATTAGTACAAACAGATGCCAGTGGTGTAGTATATAAAAGATGAATCCAAGATATAAAACTGTCACCAAAACCAAATTTCCTCAAGACCGCAAAAAGATACTCCCATTCCACTCGAGCGAATGCTTTTTCAGCATCCAATGAGATCACCACCTCAGGAACGGTGCTATGATTTTTGGAACATATTATATTAAGAAGGGACCGTATATTAAAAAAGGAATGTCTTCCTTTAATAAAGCCTGTCTGTTCGTCGGATATAATAGAAGAGAGAACTCTTTCCAAACGGGTTGCTAGCAGTTTGGATAAGTTTTAAAGTCTACATTAAGAAGGCTTATTGGTCGATAGGAGCCACAACAGGTAGGATCCTTTCCTTCTTTATGCAGTAATGAGACAGAAGCCTGTCTTAGTGTCTGAGGGAGAGAGCCTTGTTTCAATGACTCCTCAAAAACCGACATATGTTAGACTACTTTTAATTAACTGCTTCGGCCCACTTACAATGAAAATTAAAAAACAATCTTGTTCGTGACCTGTGTAGTATGTTAACACTATTGGAAGTAAAAATAACTTGAACTTCAGTAAAGCTCTGACTTGTATTATGAGTCTGAGTCTGGTCTGCGAGAGAGTCTGTAACTCTGTCTGCAAAATACAGTAAATAATGACCAATGTTGGGCAATTAATTACATAGTTACTTCTTCAAAAAAGTTACTGAGTTATGCAAATAACAAAGTTTTTTGCAGCTGTTTACCTAAAAATGCAGCCAAGGCGTTTTTAAATAAACATTTCAAACTATTTACAGAACAATCAGCTGTTCTGCATCAAATCTGATGCCACACAAATTATTTGTGTCACTCCAAAAAATAATTTCTGTCCACTATGAGATAAAGGAGAACAACAGCCTGATACCTTCAGGCCTGACAACAGGAGATGTATCACTGCTGTAACACCTGTAACATTCAGCAGTCGCCTCATTGTTCTGACACACACACAACAACACTATTGACTACACTACACACTAACTACACAAGATTTGCGCTAAACGTCGCAAATCTCTCACATCTCAAAACACCGCCGTCACTCCTAAAACTTCCCCCGTTTCTTAACAACTAGATGCCACGTTGCCATATCATTTTTTGATTGGTCGACATGGTACATTTTTCCACCAATAGAAAAGGGTGGGGGGGTTGGTGTTGTTTTTGCTCACAGGCTTTCGAGAGTTTTTCTTATAAAACGCCGTTTTTACCGTTTCTTCCCGCAGTAAATATAAACAACCAGTATTCAGGAAGAAAACCAAACATTGCAGATATTTTTATCATAACTGTGGTTTCACGTGGCCGATCAACACAATTTAAAAACTGGTATAAAGTCCACACTTTTTCCGTCAATTGTTCCGTCTGTCCTGCTCACATCTCCAATGGTTGTACACGTTGTCATTAAGGGGAAGTTCCAGCATCCTGCAGCGCGATGCAAAACCCTCTGGTATGCACCTGGTTGGTCAGGGCGTCATCCTACAGCAGGATAATGACCCAAAACATCAGGCCAAGCTGTGCCAAACTACCTCAGGAAACAAGGACAAGACGTGGAGTGTCCAGCACAGTCTCCAGTCTCCATCGAGCTGGTTTGGGATGAACTGGTGAAAGCAAAGCAACCTGGTCCACATTTATGGGAACTTCTGCAGCAGATATGGGAGAATATTTTATTTCTATTGTAGAAAGAAGCCACGACTGTGTTCAGTTTCTTGCACTTGTGTCAGTGTTGATGGTGTACTTGCACATAAACCACTACACTTGTCACGGCTGCACAGCAGTCGTGTGGTGAATTGAGAAAAGGATCCAAGATGCAGGCACTGACTGGGGTGCGAGTGAAAATTTATTTGCAGAGGTGATAAAGTGACAAAACAAGAAGAGCAGAGCGGGGAGTAAACAAACCTAAACTGGGAAAACTAAAGAACAAAACTTAAACCAGACACTCACGGGAGGAGGAGCGAAATGCACAAAGAGAGATGGCAGAGAGACGCAGAATGAATACCAGGTAACAGAATAATGCAGACTGACATGGAGTTAAACAGACGACGCGACAGAGAGCACAGGAAAACACAGGGCTTAAATACACGGGGAGTAATCAGGGAATGGGCCACAGGAGGGAGACACAGCTGGGAGCAATAAGGCTAACGAGACAGGGGAGAGGTAAAACTGAACACACTGACATGAGACATGAACTTTCAGAATAAAACAGGAAACTAACAGACACAGAGAACCAGACCGGACACTGAACTTGACAG
Source organism: Rhamphochromis longiceps (assembly GCF_057381845.1). Lineage (NCBI taxonomy): Eukaryota > Metazoa > Chordata > Actinopteri > Cichliformes > Cichlidae > Rhamphochromis > Rhamphochromis longiceps. Next base: position 67,787,389 of record NC_140559.1, on the reverse strand, counting down.
GCAGACTCATGAGCAGACACAATAACACCATGGACAGACAGAGGGAACACAGAGAAGTGGAAGCAGGCAGGCAAAGAACAGAAACCTAACAAATAGCAAAATCACAACAGAATACACACTCTGAATGAACAAAAGCATAAGGAACACAAAACACTGAGTCCTCAGACTCAGGACCATGACAGTACCCCCCCCCCCTCAAGGGCTGGCACCAGACAGCCCAACAGAAACACAAAAACGGACCAAAGCCAAAAAAAACCCCCACGAACCAAAAAACAGAAAACGACCCGACCAGGGCGGGCGGTGGGGGTCCAGGACGGAGGGACATAGTCCGAAAAGGCCCAGACGGACAAGGTCAGGGGGCCGACCCGGAGGCCAAAACAGTTCAGTTCCGGGGGCCGACCGCGTGAAAGGCAGCAGCAGTGGGGCAGGTCCGGAGGCCGGCCACGCAGTAGGCAGTGGTGTGGAAACAGTTCTGGGGGCCGACCGTGCAGACGGCAACAGCGGCGTGGAAACAGCTCTGGGGGCCGACCGTGCGGACGGCAACAGCGGTGTGGAAACAAGTCCGGAGGCCGGCCACGTGGAAGGTAGTGGCGGCGTTCAGGAGGGCGTTCAGGAGGGCGTCCACAGTGGCGGAGATGCCCAACAAGCGGCCTGGCAGATGACCGACGATGTGGAGGTGGTAGTAGGGGACCTGAAGGCTGCGTGGCCCCTGCAGCCCCAGGCGAAGCGGAGGCTGGACCAGACGAGGCGGAGGCGGAGGCTGGACCAGACGAAGCTGATGAGGATGATGAGGATGCGGAGGCTGGACCAGGCGAGGCTGAAGCAGAAGCGGAGGCTGGACCAGGCGAGGCTGATGAGTATGCTGGAGCCGGACCAGGCGAGGCTGATGAGGAGGCTGGAGCCGGACCAGGCGAGGCTGATGAGGTGGCTGGACCAGACGAAGCAGCTGACGAGGATGAAGCAGTGGCTGGACCAGACGAAGCAGCTGACGAGGATGAAGCAGTGGCTGGACCAGACGAAGCAGCTGACAAGGATGAAGCAGTGGCTGGACCAGACGAAGCAGCTGACGAGGATGAAGCAGCGGCTGGACCAGACGAAGCAGCTGACGAGGAGGAAGCAGTGGCTGGACCAGACGAAGCAGCTGACGAGGAAGCAGTGGCTGGACCAGACGAAGCAGCTGATGAGGAAGCAGTGGCTGGACCAGACGAAGCAGCTGATGAGGAAGCAGTGGCTGGACCAGACGAAGCAGCTGATGAGGAAGCAGTGGCTGGACCAGACGAAGCAGCTGATGCTGAAGCGGATGCTGGACCAGGCGATGCTGAAGCGGATGCTGGACCAGGCGATGCTGAAGCGGATGCTGGACCAGATGCTGGACCAGGCGATGCTGAAGCAGATGCTGGACCAGGCGATGCTGATGAGGAAGCGGAAGCTGGACCAGGCAAGGGTGATGAGACTGCAGCTGGTGATGAGACTGCAGCTGGTGATGAGACTGCAGCTGAGGGCTGGACGGGCTCCTCAGGCCCCCCAGCTGACGAGGCAGAAGGCTGGACGGGCTCCTCGGGCCCCCCAGCTGACGAGGCAGAAGGCTGGACGGGCTCCTCGGGCCCCCCAGCTGACGAGGCAGAAAGCTGGACGGGCTCCTCGGGCCCCCCAGCTGACGAGGCAGAAGGCTGGACGGGCTCCTCGGGCCCCCCAGCAAAAACAGTCTCAGAACCAGTGGGCACTAAAGCCCCTGGCACACACAGGACAGAACCAGCAGGTGCGGAGACCTCTGGCAGAGACAGAAAAGAACCAGCAGGCACACGGGCCTCTGGCAGGGACGCAACAGAACCAGCAGGCACACGGGCCTCTGGCAGGGACGCAACAGAACCAGCAGGCGCACGGGCCTCTGGCAGGGACGCAACAGAACCAGCAGGCGCACGGGCCTCTGGCAAACACATGGCAGACTGCAGCTGCACAGAGCATTGGGTCTGCTCAGGCAGCGACGGCCGGGTGTGGTCCTCAGCTGGCTTCTTAACCGCCAGGGGTCCTGAGTCTGCTGGGGGCTGAGACCCAGCCTCTGGGGAGGCCCTGGGGCGAGTAACAGTCTCTAAATTAGCCAGTTTCTGAGAAACTAGAGTGGTTTTAATGCATTTGTCTCTCCGCTCAAAATGGGTGCTAGGAACGAGATTCAAAATGGGTGGCACAGACACAGCCTCCAGTATGGAGGGAACGGGTGATCGGGCTAATGGCATAGATGCAGGCTGGGCTAATGAACTAGCTAAAGGCTGATGTACTGGTTGAAGTGAGACTGGAGTTGGTGGTGGAGTGGATGAAACACAGTCAGCTACTGTTATGGATGTTTTGAAAATGCCAACTTGTGAGAGGTCAGTTACCACGAAGGTAGGTAAACGCCGTGTACTGTCTTTACCCTCCCCATGAACGGCCCCAGAAAACACAGTCCCAGAAGCACCAGCGTCCTTAAAACTCACCACAGCTGGTCGCACAGGAGTCCCTGAATCCGGCTGTGGGGTGAAGCGTCGGTGGCGCGAATGTTTCCTCCCCACCGCTGACGGCTCCGACAGGCAGGGAAAAACCTCTGGGGGGTCGGGCCGTGAAACCTCCGGTGGGTGAATCTGAGACGGATGCTTTGTGGCGGTCGTAGTCCATTGTTGCTGGGCACAATTGGCTACTTCCCGAGCTTGCACCGCTTCCTGGGCTTTATGCAGCTCAGCGATTAAGTCTGTAAATCCCCGGACCTGGTGGAGATAGGGATTTCCGGCCAGGATTGCCTCAACGGCATTTATCCCCACAACTTTCGCTCGTGCATTGGAGGTGTGGGTTACCCAGTCCACCAGGCGTAGGGCACGTGTGAGGTCGCTCTCCCCGGCCAAGACCGCTGGATCCATCTTGTGGTCGCGTCGTACTGTCACGGCTGCACAGCAGTCGTGTGGTGAATTGAGAAAAGGATCCAAGATGCAGGCACTGACTGGGGTGCGAGTGAAAATTTATTTGCAGAGGTGATAAAGTGACAAAACAGGAAGAGCAGAGCGGGGAGTAAACAAACCTAAACTGGGAAAACTAAAGAACAAAACTTAAACCAGACACTCACGGGAGGAGGAGCGAAATGCACAAAGAGAGATGGCAGAGAGACACAGAATGAATACCAGGTAACAGAATAATGCAGACTGACATGGAGTTAAACAGACGACGCGACAGAGAGCACAGGAAAACACAGGGCTTAAATACACGGGGAGTAATCAGGGAATGGGCCACAGGAGGGAGACACAGCTGGGAGCAATAAGGCTAACGAGACAGGGGAGAGGTAAAACTGAACACACTGACATGAGACATGAACTTTCAGAATAAAACAGGAAACTAACAGACACAGAGAACCAGACCGGACACTGAACTTGACAGGCAGACTCATGAGCAGACACAATAACACCATGGACAGACAGAGGGAACACAGAGAAGTGGAAGCAGGCAGGCAAAGAACAGAAACCTAACAAATGGCAAAATCACAACAGAATACACACTCTGAATGAACAAAAGCATAAGGAACACAAAACACTGAGTCCTCAGACTCAGGACCATGACAGTACCCCCCCCCCTCAAGGGCTGGCACCAGACAGCCCAACAGAAACACAAAAACGGACCAAAGCCAAAAAAAACCCCCACGAACCAAAAAACAGAAAACGACCCGACCAGGGCGGGCGGTGGGGGTCCAGGACGGAGGGACATAGTCCGAAAAGGCCCAGACGGACAAGGTCAGGGGGCCGACCCGGAGGCCAAAACAGTTCAGTTCCGGGGGCCGACCGCGTGAAAGGCAGCAGCAGTGGGGCAGGTCCGGAGGCCGGCCACGCAGTAGGCAGTGGTGTGGAAACAGTTCTGGGGGCCGACCGTGCAGACGGCAACAGCGGCGTGGAAACAGCTCTGGGGGCCGACCGTGCGGACGGCAACAGCGGTGTGGAAACAAGTCCGGAGGCCGGCCACGTGGAAGGTAGTGGCGGCGTTCAGGAGGGCGTTCAGGAGGGCGTCCACAGTGGCGGAGATGCCCAACAAGCGGCCTGGCAGATGACCGACGATGTGGAGGTGGTAGTAGGGGACCTGAAGGCTGCGTGGCCCCTGCAGCCCCAGGCGAAGCGGAGGCTGGACCAGACGAGGCGGAGGCGGAGGCTGGACCAGACGAAGCTGATGAGGATGATGAGGATGCGGAGGCTGGACCAGGCGAGGCTGAAGCAGAAGCGGAGGCTGGACCAGGCGAGGCTGATGAGTATGCTGGAGCCGGACCAGGCGAGGCTGATGAGGAGGCTGGAGCCGGACCAGGCGAGGCTGATGAGGAGGCTGGAGCCGGACCAGGCGAGGCTGATGAGGAGGCTGGAGCCGGACCAGGCGAGGCTGATGAGGTGGCTGGACCAGACGAAGCAGCTGACGAGGATGAAGCAGTGGCTGGACCAGACGAAGCAGCTGACGAGGATGAAGCAGTGGCTGGACCAGACGAAGCAGCTGACGAGGATGAAGCAGTGGCTGGACCAGACGAAGCAGCTGACGAGGATGAAGCAGTGGCTGGACCAGACGAAGCAGCTGACGAGGATGAAGCAGTGGCTGGACCAGACGAAGCAGCTGACGAGAAGGAAGCAGTGGCTGGACCAGACGAAGCAGCTGACGAGGAGGAAGCAGTGGCTGGACCAGACGAAGCAGCTGACGAGGAGGAAGCAGTGGCTGGACCAGACGAAGCAGCTGACGAGGAGGAAGCAGTGGCTGGACCAGACGAAGCAGCTGACGAGGAGGAAGCAGTGGCTGGACCAGACGAAGCAGCTGACGAGGAGGAAGCAGTGGCTGGACCAGACGAAGCAGCTGATGAGGAAGCAGTGGCTGGACCAGACGAAGCAGCTGATGCTGAAGCGGATGCTGGACCAGGCGATGCTGAAGCGGATGCTGTACCAGGCGATGCTGAAGCGGATGCTGGACCAGGCGATGCTGAAGCGGATGCTGGACCAGATGCTGGACCAGGCGATGCTGAAGCAGATGCTGGACCAGGCGATGCTGAAGCGGATGCTGGACCAGATGCTGGACCAGGCGATGCTGAAGCAGATGCTGGACCAGGCGATGCTGATGAGGAAGCGGAAGCTGGACCAGGCGAGGGTGATGAGACTGCAGCTGGTGATGAGACTGCAGCTGGTGATGAGACTGCAGCTGAGGGCTGGACGGGCTCCTCAGGCCCCCCAGCTGACGAGGCAGAAGGCTGGACGGGCTCCTCGGGCCCCCCAGCTGACGAGGCAGAAGGCTGGACGGGCTCCTCGGGCCCCCCAGCTGACGAGGCAGAAGGCTGGACGGGCTCCTCGGGCCCCCCAGCTGACGAGGCAGAAGGCTGGACGGGCTCCTTGGGCCCCCCAGCTGACGAGGCAGAAAGCTGGACGGGCTCCTCGGGCCCCCCAGCTGACGAGGCAGAAGGCTGGACGGGCTCCTCGGGCCCCCCAGCAAAAACAGTCTCAGAACCAGTGGGCACTAAAGCCCCTGGCACACACAGGACAGAACCAGCAGGTGCGGAGACCTCTGGCAGAGACAGAAAAGAACCAGCAGGCACACGGGCCTCTGGCAGGGACGCAACAGAACCAGCAGGCACACGGGCCTCTGGCAGGGACGCAACAGAACCAGCAGGCGCACGGGCCTCTGGCAGGGACGCAACAGAACCAGCAGGCGCACGGGCCTCTGGCAAACACATGGCAGACTGCAGCTGCACAGAGCATTGGGTCTGCTCAGGCAGCGACGGCCGGGTGTGGTCCTCAGCTGGCTTCTTAACCGCCAGGGGTCCTGAGTCTGCTGGGGGCTGAGACCCAGCCTCTGGGGAGGCCCTGGGGCGAGTAACAGTCTCTAAATTAGCCAGTTTCTGAGAAACTAGAGTGGTTTTAATGCATTTGTCTCTCCGCTCAAAATGGGTGCTAGGAACGAGATTCAAAATGGGTGGCACAGACACAGCCTCCAGTATGGAGGGAACGGGTGATCGGGCTAATGGCATAGATGCAGGCTGGGCTAATGAACTAGCTAAAGGCTGATGTACTGGTTGAAGTGAGACTGGAGTTGGTGGTGGAGTGGATGAAACACAGTCAGCTACTGTTATGGATGTTTTGAAAATGCCAACTTGTGAGAGGTCAGTTACCACGAAGGTAGGTAAACGCCGTGTACTGTCTTTACCCTCCCCATGAACGGCCCCAGAAAACACAGTCCCAGAAGCACCAGCGTCCTTAAAACTCACCACAGCTGGTCGCACAGGAGTCCCTGAATCCGGCTGTGGGGTGAAGCGTCGGTGGCGCGAATGTTTCCTCCCCACCGCTGACGGCTCCGACAGGCAGGGAAAAACCTCTGGGGGGTCGGGCCGTGAAACCTCCGGTGGGTGAATCTGAGACTGATGCTTTGTGGCGGTCGTAGTCCATTGTTGCTGGGCACAATTGGCTACTTCCCGAGCTTGCACCGCTTCCTGGGCTTTATGCAGCTCAGCGATTAAGTCTGTAAATCCCCGGACCTGGTGGAGATAGGGATTTCCGGCCAGGATTGCCTCAACGGCATTTATCCCCACAACTTTCGCTCGTGCATTGGAGGTGTGGGTTACCCAGTCCACCAGGCGTAGGGCACGTGTGAGGTCGCTCTCCCCGGCCAAGACCGCTGGATCCATCTTGTGGTCGCGTCGTACTGTCACGGCTGCACAGCAGTCGTGTGGTGAATTGAGAAAAGGATCCAAGATGCAGGCACTGACTGGGGTGCGAGTGAAAATTTATTTGCAGAGGTGATAAAGTGACAAAACAGGAAGAGCAGAGCGGGGAGTAAACAAACCTAAACTGGGAAAACTAAAGAACAAAACTTAAACCAGACACTCACGGGAGGAGGAGCGAAATGCACAAAGAGAGATGGCAGAGAGACACAGAATGAATACCAGGTAACAGAATAATGCAGACTGACATGGAGTTAAACAGACGACGCGACAGAGAGCACAGGAAAACACAGGGCTTAAATACACGGGGAGTAATCAGGGAATGGGCCACAGGAGGGAGACACAGCTGGGAGCAATAAGGCTAACGAGACAGGGGAGAGGTAAAACTGAACACACTGACATGAGACATGAACTTTCAGAATAAAACAGGAAACTAACAGACACAGAGAACCAGACCGGACACTGAACTTGACAGGCAGACTCATGAGCAGACACAATAACACCATGGACAGACAGAGGGAACACAGAGAAGTGGAAGCAGGCAGGCAAAGAACAGAAACCTAACAAATAGCAAAATCACAACAGAATACACACTCTGAATGAACAAAAGCATAAGGAACACAAAACACTGAGTCCTCAGACTCAGGACCATGACAGTACCCCCCCCCTCAAGGGCTGGCACCAGACAGCCCAACAGAAACACAAAAACGGACCAAAGCCAAAAAAAACCCCCACGAACCAAAAAACAGAAAACGACCCGACCAGGGCGGGCGGTGGGGGTCCAGGACGGAGGGACATAGTCCGAAAAGGCCCAGACGGACAAGGTCAGGGGGCCGACCCGGAGGCCAAAACAGTTCAGTTCCGGGGGCCGACCGCGTGAAAGGCAGCAGCAGTGGGGCAGGTCCGGAGGCCGGCCACGCAGTAGGCAGTGGTGTGGAAACAGTTCTGGGGGCCGACCGTGCAGACGGCAACAGCGGCGTGGAAACAGCTCTGGGGGCCGACCGTGCGGACGGCAACAGCGGTGTGGAAACAAGTCCGGAGGCCGGCCACGTGGAAGGTAGTGGCGGCGTTCAGGAGGGCGTTCAGGAGGGCGTCCACAGTGGCGGAGATGCCCAACAAGCGGCCTGGCAGATGACCGACGATGTGGAGGTGGTAGTAGGGGACCTGAAGGCTGCGTGGCCCCTGCAGCCCCAGGCGAAGCGGAGGCTGGACCAGACGAGGCGGAGGCGGAGGCTGGACCAGACGAAGCTGATGAGGATGATGAGGATGCGGAGGCTGGACCAGGCGAGGCTGAAGCAGAAGCGGAGGCTGGACCAGGCGAGGCTGATGAGTATGCTGGAGCCGGACCAGGCGAGGCTGATGAGGAGGCTGGAGCCGGACCAGGCGAGGCTGATGAGGTGGCTGGACCAGACGAAGCAGCTGACGAGGATGAAGCAGTGGCTGGACCAGACGAAGCAGCTGACGAGGATGAAGCAGTGGCTGGACCAGACGAAGCAGCTGACAAGGATGAAGCAGTGGCTGGACCAGACGAAGCAGCTGACGAGGATGAAGCAGCGGCTGGACCAGACGAAGCAGCTGACGAGGAGGAAGCAGTGGCTGGACCAGACGAAGCAGCTGACGAGGAAGCAGTGGCTGGACCAGACGAAGCAGCTGATGAGGAAGCAGTGGCTGGACCAGACGAAGCAGCTGATGAGGAAGCAGTGGCTGGACCAGACGAAGCAGCTGATGAGGAAGCAGTGGCTGGACCAGACGAAGCAGCTGATGAGGAAGCAGTGGCTGGACCAGACGAAGCAGCTGATGCTGAAGCGGATGCTGGACCAGGCGATGCTGAAGCGGATGCTGGACCAGGCGATGCTGAAGCGGATGCTGGACCAGATGCTGGACCAGGCGATGCTGAAGCAGATGCTGGACCAGGCGATGCTGATGAGGAAGCGGAAGCTGGACCAGGCAAGGGTGATGAGACTGCAGCTGGTGATGAGACTGCAGCTGGTGATGAGACTGCAGCTGAGGGCTGGACGGGCTCCTCAGGCCCCCCAGCTGACGAGGCAGAAGGCTGGACGGGCTCCTCGGGCCCCCCAGCTGACGAGGCAGAAGGCTGGACGGGCTCCTCGGGCCCCCCAGCTGACGAGGCAGAAAGCTGGACGGGCTCCTCGGGCCCCCCAGCTGACGAGGCAGAAGGCTGGACGGGCTCCTCGGGCCCCCCAGCAAAAACAGTCTCAGAACCAGTGGGCACTAAAGCCCCTGGCACACACAGGACAGAACCAGCAGGTGCGGAGACCTCTGGCAGAGACAGAAAAGAACCAGCAGGCACACGGGCCTCTGGCAGGGACGCAACAGAACCAGCAGGCACACGGGCCTCTGGCAGGGACGCAACAGAACCAGCAGGCGCACGGGCCTCTGGCAGGGACGCAACAGAACCAGCAGGCGCACGGGCCTCTGGCAAACACATGGCAGACTGCAGCTGCACAGAGCATTGGGTCTGCTCAGGCAGCGACGGCCGGGTGTGGTCCTCAGCTGGCTTCTTAACCGCCAGGGGTCCTGAGTCTGCTGGGGGCTGAGACCCAGCCTCTGGGGAGGCCCTGGGGCGAGTAACAGTCTCTAAATTAGCCAGTTTCTGAGAAACTAGAGTGGTTTTAATGCATTTGTCTCTCCGCTCAAAATGGGTGCTAGGAACGAGATTCAAAATGGGTGGCACAGACACAGCCTCCAGTATGGAGGGAACGGGTGATCGGGCTAATGGCATAGATGCAGGCTGGGCTAATGAACTAGCTAAAGGCTGATGTACTGGTTGAAGTGAGACTGGAGTTGGTGGTGGAGTGGATGAAACACAGTCAGCTACTGTTATGGATGTTTTGAAAATGCCAACTTGTGAGAGGTCAGTTACCACGAAGGTAGGTAAACGCCGTGTACTGTCTTTACCCTCCCCATGAACGGCCCCAGAAAACACAGTCCCAGAAGCACCAGCGTCCTTAAAACTCACCACAGCTGGTCGCACAGGAGTCCCTGAATCCGGCTGTGGGGTGAAGCGTCGGTGGCGCGAATGTTTCCTCCCCACCGCTGACGGCTCCGACAGGCAGGGAAAAACCTCTGGGGGGTCGGGCCGTGAAACCTCCGGTGGGTGAATCTGAGACGGATGCTTTGTGGCGGTCGTAGTCCATTGTTGCTGGGCACAATTGGCTACTTCCCGAGCTTGCACCGCTTCCTGGGCTTTATGCAGCTCAGCGATTAAGTCTGTAAATCCCCGGACCTGGTGGAGATAGGGATTTCCGGCCAGGATTGCCTCAACGGCATTTATCCCCACAACTTTCGCTCGTGCATTGGAGGTGTGGGTTACCCAGTCCACCAGGCGTAGGGCACGTGTGAGGTCGCTCTCCCCGGCCAAGACCGCTGGATCCATCTTGTGGTCGCGTCGTACTGTCACGGCTGCACAGCAGTCGTGTGGTGAATTGAGAAAAGGATCCAAGATGCAGGCACTGACTGGGGTGCGAGTGAAAATTTATTTGCAGAGGTGATAAAGTGACAAAACAGGAAGAGCAGAGCGGGGAGTAAACAAACCTAAACTGGGAAAACTAAAGAACAAAACTTAAACCAGACACTCACGGGAGGAGGAGCGAAATGCACAAAGAGAGATGGCAGAGAGACACAGAATGAATACCAGGTAACAGAATAATGCAGACTGACATGGAGTTAAACAGACGACGCGACAGAGAGCACAGGAAAACACAGGGCTTAAATACACGGGGAGTAATCAGGGAATGGGCCACAGGAGGGAGACACAGCTGGGAGCAATAAGGCTAACGAGACAGGGGAGAGGTAAAACTGAACACACTGACATGAGACATGAACTTTCAGAATAAAACAGGAAACTAACAGACACAGAGAACCAGACCGGACACTGAACTTGACAGGCAGACTCATGAGCAGACACAATAACACCATGGACAGACAGAGGGAACACAGAGAAGTGGAAGCAGGCAGGCAAAGAACAGAAACCTAACAAATGGCAAAATCACAACAGAATACACACTCTGAATGAACAAAAGCATAAGGAACACAAAACACTGAGTCCTCAGACTCAGGACCATGACAGTACCCCCCCCCTCAAGGGCTGGCACCAGACAGCCCAACAGAAACACAAAAACGGACCAAAGCCAAAAAAAACCCCCACGAACCAAAAAACAGAAAACGACCCGACCAGGGCGGGCGGTGGGGGTCCAGGACGGAGGGACATAGTCCGAAAAGGCCCAGACGGACAAGGTCAGGGGGCCGACCCGGAGGCCAAAACAGTTCAGTTCCGGGGGCCGACCGCGTGAAAGGCAGCAGCAGTGGGGCAGGTCCGGAGGCCGGCCACGCAGTAGGCAGTGGTGTGGAAACAGTTCTGGGGGCCGACCGTGCAGACGGCAACAGCGGCGTGGAAACAGCTCTGGGGGCCGACCGTGCGGACGGCAACAGCGGTGTGGAAACAAGTCCGGAGGCCGGCCACGTGGAAGGTAGTGGCGGCGTTCAGGAGGGCGTTCAGGAGGGCGTCCACAGTGGCGGAGATGCCCAACAAGCGGCCTGGCAGATGACCGACGATGTGGAGGTGGTAGTAGGGGACCTGAAGGCTGCGTGGCCCCTGCAGCCCCAGGCGAAGCGGAGGCTGGACCAGACGAGGCGGAGGCGGAGGCTGGACCAGACGAAGCTGATGAGGATGATGAGGATGCGGAGGCTGGACCAGGCGAGGCTGAAGCAGAAGCGGAGGCTGGACCAGGCGAGGCTGATGAGTATGCTGGAGCCGGACCAGGCGAGGCTGATGAGGAGGCTGGAGCCGGACCAGGCGAGGCTGATGAGGAGGCTGGAGCCGGACCAGGCGAGGCTGATGAGGAGGCTGGAGCCGGACCAGGCGAGGCTGATGAGGTGGCTGGACCAGACGAAGCAGCTGACGAGGATGAAGCAGTGGCTGGACCAGACGAAGCAGCTGACGAGGATGAAGCAGTGGCTGGACCAGACGAAGCAGCTGACGAGGATGAAGCAGTGGCTGGACCAGACGAAGCAGCTGACGAGGATGAAGCAGTGGCTGGACCAGACGAAGCAGCTGACGAGGATGAAGCAGTGGCTGGACCAGACGAAGCAGCTGACGAGAAGGAAGCAGTGGCTGGACCAGACGAAGCAGCTGACGAGGAGGAAGCAGTGGCTGGACCAGACGAAGCAGCTGACGAGGAGGAAGCAGTGGCTGGACCAGACGAAGCAGCTGACGAGGAGGAAGCAGTGGCTGGACCAGACGAAGCAGCTGACGAGGAGGAAGCAGTGGCTGGACCAGACGAAGCAGCTGATGAGGAAGCAGTGGCTGGACCAGACGAAGCAGCTGATGAGGAAGCAGTGGCTGGACCAGACGAAGCAGCTGATGAGGAAGCAGTGGCTGGACCAGACGAAGCAGCTGATGCTGAAGCGGATGCTGGACCAGGCGATGCTGAAGCGGATGCTGTACCAGGCGATGCTGAAGCGGATGCTGGACCAGGCGATGCTGAAGCGGATGCTGGACCAGATGCTGGACCAGGCGATGCTGAAGCAGATGCTGGACCAGGCGATGCTGAAGCGGATGCTGGACCAGATGCTGGACCAGGCGATGCTGAAGCAGATGCTGGACCAGGCGATGCTGATGAGGAAGCGGAAGCTGGACCAGGCGAGGGTGATGAGACTGCAGCTGGTGATGAGACTGCAGCTGGTGATGAGACTGCAGCTGAGGGCTGGACGGGCTCCTCGGGCCCCCCAGCTGACGAGGCAGAAGGCTGGACGGGCTCCTCGGGCCCCCCAGCTGACGAGGCAGAAGGCTGGACGGGCTCCTCGGGCCCCCCAGCTGACGAGGCAGAAGGCTGGACGGGCTCCTTGGGCCCCCCAGCTGACGAGGCAGAAAGCTGGACGGGCTCCTCGGGCCCCCCAGCTGACGAGGCAGAAGGCTGGACGGGCTCCTCGGGCCCCCCAGCAAAAACAGTCTCAGAACCAGTGGGCACTAAAGCCCCTGGCACACACAGGACAGAACCAGCAGGTGCGGAGACCTCTGGCAGAGACAGAAAAGAACCAGCAGGCACACGGGCCTCTGGCAGGGACGCAACAGAACCAGCAGGCACACGGGCCTCTGGCAGGGACGCAACAGAACCAGCAGGCGCACGGGCCTCTGGCAGGGACGCAACAGAACCAGCAGGCGCACGGGCCTCTGGCAAACACATGGCAGACTGCAGCTGCACAGAGCATTGGGTCTGCTCAGGCAGCGACGGCCGGGTGTGGTCCTCAGCTGGCTTCTTAACCGCCAGGGGTCCTGAGTCTGCTGGGGGCTGAGACCCAGCCTCTGGGGAGGCCCTGGGGCGAGTAACAGTCTCTAAATTAGCCAGTTTCTGAGAAACTAGAGTGGTTTTAATGCATTTGTCTCTCCGCTCAAAATGGGTGCTAGGAACGAGATTCAAAATGGGTGGCACAGACACAGCCTCCAGTATGGAGGGAACGGGTGATCGGGCTAATGGCATAGATGCAGGCTGGGCTAATGAACTAGCTAAAGGCTGATGTACTGGTTGAAGTGAGACTGGAGTTGGTGGTGGAGTGGATGAAACACAGTCAGCTACTGTTATGGATGTTTTGAAAATGCCAACTTGTGAGAGGTCAGTTACCACGAAGGTAGGTAAACGCCGTGTACTGTCTTTACCCTCCCCATGAACGGCCCCAGAAAACACAGTCCCAGAAGCACCAGCGTCCTTAAAACTCACCACAGCTGGTCGCACAGGAGTCCCTGAATCCGGCTGTGGGGTGAAGCGTCGGTGGCGCGAATGTTTCCTCCCCACCGCTGACGGCTCCGACAGGCAGGGAAAAACCTCTGGGGGGTCGGGCCGTGAAACCTCCGGTGGGTGAATCTGAGACTGATGCTTTGTGGCGGTCGTAGTCCATTGTTGCTGGGCACAATTGGCTACTTCCCGAGCTTGCACCGCTTCCTGGGCTTTATGCAGCTCAGCGATTAAGTCTGTAAATCCCCGGACCTGGTGGAGATAGGGATTTCCGGCCAGGATTGCCTCAACGGCATTTATCCCCACAACTTTCGCTCGTGCATTGGAGGTGTGGGTTACCCAGTCCACCAGGCGTAGGGCACGTGTGAGGTCGCTCTCCCCGGCCAAGACCGCTGGATCCATCTTGTGGTCGCGTCGTACTGTCACGGCTGCACAGCAGTCGTGTGGTGAATTGAGAAAAGGATCCAAGATGCAGGCACTGACTGGGGTGCGAGTGAAAATTTATTTGCAGAGGTGATAAAGTGACAAAACAGGAAGAGCAGAGCGGGGAGTAAACAAACCTAAACTGGGAAAACTAAAGAACAAAACTTAAACCAGACACTCACGGGAGGAGGAGCGAAATGCACAAAGAGAGATGGCAGAGAGACACAGAATGAATACCAGGTAACAGAATAATGCAGACTGACATGGAGTTAAACAGACGACGCGACAGAGAGCACAGGAAAACACAGGGCTTAAATACACGGGGAGTAATCAGGGAATGGGCCACAGGAGGGAGACACAGCTGGGAGCAATAAGGCTAACGAGACAGGGGAGAGGTAAAACTGAACACACTGACATGAGACATGAACTTTCAGAATAAAACAGGAAACTAACAGACACAGAGAACCAGACCGGACACTGAACTTGACAGGCAGACTCATGAGCAGACACAATAACACCATGGACAGACAGAGGGAACACAGAGAAGTGGAAGCAGGCAGGCAAAGAACAGAAACCTAACAAATGGCAAAATCACAACAGAATACACACTCTGAATGAACAAAAGCATAAGGAACACAAAACACTGAGTCCTCAGACTCAGGACCATGACAACACTGGACACTGATGTGTCCCTCCATACCTGCCCCCCACTAGTCAGCCAGTGTTGTCCACCTAAGTGGACATGTAAAAAACTCTTTCAAAAGTATGTTTAGAAAATGAAGTTTAAAAATCTTTCTTTCATGCCTAAAGATCAGTGTTGGGGAGTAACGGAATACATGTACCGCCGTTACGTATTTAAAATACAAAATATGAGTAACTGTATTCCGTTACAGTTACCGTTTAAAAAGGTGGTATTCAGAATACAGTTACTTTGTTGAAATAAATGGATTACACTGCGGTACTTTCCTGTTTCATTTTGTCGCGGGTCAGGACTGTTTGGGTTTTGTTTGACAGCTACGTTCTGTTGTTCCAGGCGGCAGCGTTACGGTTGCCATGGTTACAGGGCGACGCTCTCTCTCTCTCTCTCTGCGACTGTGTGTTTCCTGGGTGAGAGAGCGCATTTTCGTTGTTGTTGTGCTAAGCTAACAGGCAGAATGCTACAAGCATAGCTCTAAAGAATGTAGCATCATGGGCAGAATGGACTGCCATACACGTTATGGGTCTGTGAGTGCGAGGAGGGAGAAAAAGGGGAGTGGAAAGGTACGAGTTGTCATCGAGGAAAAACAGGAGCTGGAAGCATGTAAATATAATAATAACCACTTCAGCCAAGAAGAGTGCCTGACGAGCCCAGTTGTAAGTAAGCTATTAAGACTCGACTGTACACCGTGTTCGTGTTTTCCTCCGAAAACAACAAGTTCCGTTGGAGCAGCCTTTCAACACCTCTCTCTGTCTCTGGCAAGAAAAGTTGACCCACACAACAAAGTAAAGCTATTTTTCGGCTACGAGCCGACAGGGACCCCGCCGTATTAGTCAGAGGTCCCTTTACTACAGTTCGGAGTCGCGGACCTTCAGTAATAGTAATAAATCACACAGCAATAGTACATTCACGTTGTTGTAAAAAGCATGATAATATATTAAGTAATCCAAAGTATTCAGAATACGTTACTGTCATTGAGTAACGTAACGGAATACGTTACAGAATACATTTTAGGGCATGTATTCTGTATTCTGTAATGGAATACATTTTAAAAGTAACCTTCCCAACACTGCTAAAGATGAATAAAAATACTTAAGGAAAAATCCTGATTGAGGTTGTCATAATTCATGCATGAAAAGGTTAATGTATACAAGGTAACAGGTTTACAGATGAGATACAGAAAGCCAAGTGGCCATGGAAAGGTCTGCAATAAGCAGGCAGTGAAACAGCTTTCTCAGGCTAATCTTTAATGGTGTTGAGCCGGCCATGTGCTGCTGATCCAGACCTATTATCTAATTGCAACTGCAGCAACACTGACTGGGCATAACGCATCAATCTTCCCGTTCCCGCTCTCCCCTCTCTCCTTTCCTCTCATATCTGCTGTGTAAGAACAAAACTGTGCACATAACCTTTGTGCACATCATATTTGTTATTTCCTTCTTTCTCTGTTCTGTTCTCTTTATTTTTCTGCAAAATCTTTTTATCTGTGCCTGTCACAGTTTATTACATCTGAAAATAAACCTCGGCAGGCACAAGGATATGTATGTATGCATGATCTAAAATGGCATTTCTGCTTTTTAATCACAAGATATTTGATCTATCTATATTAACTGCTATTTTTAAGTTAAATAATAAGTCCTTTAACTGACATTGCTGTGTGAAGTGCTGCATATTTACCTGAAAGGTACGATACAATATAAAATAGAGCAAAATATGATGTAATGTCTTATTTAGCCACGGTTTAAGCAGTAAAACTGAAATCATCATTCTGGAGGTCAAAGTATAGTCCAGAATTTTTTAGTCTTTAGTCTATAACAAGACAACAGCGACCCCCAGAGACTCCACACAGTATACACTGTAGATTTGTTCAACTAAGTGCATTCACACAAGGGTGTGGACCCATGTTAGAAAACTGTCCGTAGGATTCTTATGGTCAGATTTTTTTAACATGTTGCACCAGCACAAACAGGGTTGTGCCATAAAAACGTTAAAAATAAAAACATAAAATAAAATAGTATGTGTATTTACAAAGTGCTGATTAAACGTAAGGTATGACTTGAAACTGTGACCGGGAATAAACGGACATGGAGACGTGACTGACTGTGGAGACAAAAAAGAGGAAACACAGAGAGATGAACATGGAAACAGGTAGCAAGAAAACAGAGAGACAAACGCATTAACTCGACAAGACAGAGAAAGCACACGGACTGGGAAGATCGGAGCTAAACAACCATGGGGACAAGACACAGAGGTGGGACTAGCAACATACCGGACATGAAAGGGAATTATGTAATCAGGAACCAAGAACTGGAAATAACTGGACTATAAATGATGAAAAGACATTATTAAGAAGTACAAACTAATCCAGTTAGTATTAGTTTAGGGAGGCCTTACATTCCTTAATTCCAAAAGAAAGAATCACAAAAGCAAAACGAAACTCAAAATACTGGAACAAAGATGAGTGCTTCCAAAGACGACACATAATCAGACATTCATTCCAACACACACACACACACATGCAAATAGTTGCAAACTATGTCCAAAAGTGAAGGAAAAGGATTAAATTCAGGAAACACTAATGTTTAAAAATAACTACAATCTTGTTGTTAACATCCTTTGACTGTCGTGGCGTTTATGTTTTGGACTGTTCTGTGTTTGGGTGTAGTACGCTAAGCTGAGTTATACTCTTTGATTGATGCATGGTTGGTTTTGTTAGTGTTTTCTTTTCATCATTTAGTTTCTGTTTCAGTTCTTAGTTTTTCTGTCGACATGTTTAGAGAGTGTTTCTGTTGCCTTCAGTTCTTTGTGATTATATTGTCCCTCCCTCATTGTCTTGTCTCTGTGTCCTCATTCCCCCAGTCATCGTATCAAATCACGTGTCCTATCACGTCTCTTGTTTCCTGTTTTATTTTGATAGTCCTGTGTTAGTGTATTAAGTTTTGCTTAATGACTGCTAAACAAAGTGGATGACTAATGAGTTTGGTTTGATGAACTTGACTTGCATTCAACACAACCTGTCAATCTCAACATGAATAATCACTTACACACACAATAAAAACAATAGCATTACATGAAAGGAAAAATGGGTCCAAATAATGGAAAATAATAAACAAAACACCCCCACAGGGGATTCGACTCTCTGGTGTCATCTCACACCTGTAAGTGTGAGTCCAGCAATAAAGTCTCTCCTTTATTGTGCAAGGGAGCAATGAAGTGCAAAGTCCTACCACTTAAGCAGATTTTGTAAAGACCTAAGCTCAAAACCAATCATCTCAACAAATCCAGAATTCCAGTGGAACAAGTAATCAGATTGCATGGTGTCCGAGTGGAAATAGTGTTTGTCCCCGATTTACTTCTCAGGTGTGGAAGGCTTTCTGCACCGCTCTTGCAGCTAAGCCCTGCCTCAGCTCAGGTTATCAACCAACGGTCAGACAGAACACCTTCATCAGGAACTGGAGGCCACCCTCCGCTGCATCACCGCGCACAACCCGGCAACTTGGTCCACCTATCCTATGAGTATGCTTATAACTCACTCACCTCCTCTGCTACAGACCTGAAGCCTCCTCAGTATCAACTCTCATTGTTTTCAGAACATGAGGTTGAGCTCACAGTACCATCTGTCAAGCACCACCTCCAAGTCTGGAGATGCTGCTTCAGTCCGTCACATCTCTACGCCAATCATCAAAGGGCTCCAGCGCCCACCTACTCTCCTAGACACAAGGCTGGGCTCGCTGCTGAGGACATTCCACTCAGGGCAACTTCTCGCAAGCTGTTGCCACACTACATTGGACATTTCGAAGTGGACAGAATCATCAGCCCTTCAGCGGTTAAGCCAGTGCTTCTGTTTTTCCACAGGGTCGGGGACTCGACCTCTGGGTGGAGTCCAAATCATCACACCTGTCATCCTCACCTGTTTGTGATCCAGTTGGCAGTTTTAAGACCAGCGTACACAACTATTCTTCGCCAGTTCGTCCGCTATCCCACATCTGTGATACTGTAGGCCATTCATGCTTTCATGATTCATCCTAATCTTGTTAATACTTACCCTGTTTTTCCTTGTGCTCTAGTCATACCTCGTCCTCGCAGCTCCCGTGGGAAGAGTACAAACACAATTCACTCACCTCATCTGCTACTAGTCTCTCGTCTTATATCCCTAGGATATCAGCCGCCTCTTTTCCCTGAGGTAGAAGCTGACGTCACAGTTCCATCTGTCCAACATCACCTTTGATGTAGTTGATGCATTTGGGCCCAGACTCAGGAAGCTCTACTCAGAATCGTTCATTGGCAGCGCCACTATTTGGATCGCCTCCAAATGGCCGCTCCCAGATATGAACCTGGACAAAAGGAATGGCTAACAGCTAAGGACATCCCTCTGAAGGCCCTCTCCTCTAAGTTCAGTCCCCATTTTACTGACCCTTCAGTAGTCAGACTCAATCTTCCAGCATCCATGCACATTCACCACATGTTCCATGTCTCCCAGGTCAAGTTAGTCCACAACAATCCATTCCTCGAGGGCAAGCTTGATTGGCAGCTTAATGTCTGACATCATGCTTGTGCTGGGGAGAGACAACAAGAAAAACCACACAGGAATGGTTCCAAACATCCAACATGTACAGTCCTCACTCTCTCGCAGTCAGGCTCAGGCTCACCACACCAGGCATAGAAGTAGAGGAACCTGTTCACAGGGCACAGAGGGCCACAAATCCACAGCAGCAGAGCAAAAACACCCAGCATAACAGGAGCCAAGATTACAACCATTCAGTTCCAGCAAACACTGATCCTTCAGCCACTACCTTAAGTAGTGACCTCCACTAACCCGCGATGAGCACTGCCCATGAACACACACAAAGGAGGAGAGAGAAAAACTAGCATGCGACAAAGCCAGAGATGACTGAGGGACCATGACAGGGCTGAACTTAAACATGCTTACTTAACTCTACATTATAATTATCTAGATCTTTATCGTGTATTATTTTTCCTTATGCTTTGTGCATTTAATTGCAGTCATATACATTGTGCTACAGTGCTGTGTAGGTGTTCGGGGATTTCTACTCCATAAATTAAGACAAGATCGACTGTGGGATTAAAACAATGAGGCAGCTTATTTGCATTCTGACACTTTAAAGTAGCCCAATAATGAACTAAATGCACTGTTTCATCATCTACATTGATCAGAATGTTTTATTCATTCCAGAGGAAATTATTCAAATTTGAAAGTTATATAAGTGAATGTAAAAGTCACCCAGTGGAATTGAACTGGACACTAAATCTGATGAAAAATCTGAGTAATAACATGAAGCTCTTAATAAGATATTTGAAGTTTATACATCTACATTCTCACTTGAAAATATCTCAAAAGTTTATTTTGTGTCACAGAAAGATTATTAAATGAATGCATTTGAGCATATTTTAGAAGTAATCGCTTCACTTTTGGACGTGGGACAGAGTCATTGTGTCTGACGACTCTGTTTGAAACAGGTTGGTTCACATTCTGATGGCTTCAGTTTCAGGCTGCACTTCCTCTTCACAGTCATCTCGTTAGCCAGGGTTCCCAACTGCCTTGGAGGACCTGCTGAGTGACAGCTTACTGGGTTAAGCTGCTGTCCCTGCAGCAGTTACAGGGTCCTGGCTACTGGCCATACTGGTTTATTTTCAAGAGTTCACAGTCTAACTCCAGTTCACTGAGCCTGGCCTCCAAAGCTACAAAAAGGCCACATTTATTACAAGTAACATTAGATTTAAAGAGCATTGTTTTTATCGTTTTGTGTTTTACAATCAGTGAGTTTACAGAGCAGGATTCTTTGTTTTGAGGTTTTAGTGTTTGAAAATGTTTCATTTTAGTTGAGTTTTTATTAGTTTCGGGGGGGGGGCATCCTAACATGTATGTTTGCCTCTTCAAAGCGTGAAATGCATACTCATGCAGAAGTTGCAGTAACAGCAGGGGGAGATATTGTTTAAGTCAACATGAAAATAATCAGAGGAAAGAGTTTAAACACACATTATTTACGCTTTTAGGGAAAAAAAATCTTTGAATGAATCCTTAAACAAACAGAAAGCCAGGGAAGGGAGCCGAGGACGGGACAAATGTACTCGTGTTTGCGAGTTAAAAGACAAGCTGCAGCATCTTGGACAAACAGTAAGGGGATCTTTTCAAAGGTCAAAACAGAGCACATTGCAGTAGTCCAGAGGTACTGTGACAGAAGCATAAATGAAATGTTCAAAGTTTGAAGGTGGATTTGTGCTTGGATAAAAGTCTCAAATGATAAAAAGTAGCTTTGATGATGGATTTTATCTGCGTATCAAGAATAAATCACAGTTTGACACCAAGATTAGTCAGTGTTGGTTTAGCACATGGCTGCAGGGGATCCAGGTCGCAGCACACACACCACTGAACACGATGACTTCAGTATAACTTTCACTGAAATTTTAAAAATATAAAATGCCATTCAGGCTTTGATATCAAATAATTATAAAAAGTTCATGGTGAACTGGACTTTATGCCGAAGCAGAGCGTAAAGTGATTCACGAGCCAGCTGTCCCATGCAGAGTGCATGAGTTTCACATGCAGGTCATATCACACATAAGTGTAACAAACTAATGAGGACTGGAGCATATCCCAGTTGCCACAGGGCAAGAGATGGAGTTCACCCTGGACAGGTCACCAATCTATCGCAGGGCTAACACATCGAAACAGACAACCATTCACATTCACACCTGGGCAAATCAGAATCCCCAGTTAACTTAACCCCGCTAACTGCAGCCTTTCGACTGTGGAGCGAACCCACACAGAGCGAACATGTAAAGTCCACACAGACTGGAACCCAGGACATCGCTGCTGTGCGGCAGCAGTGAGAACCACTGCGTTTCCCCTGTGTTGTATTTATGTCTCCTTATTCATTTCAGTTTTATTCAAATCACAACAGCAGTCACCTCGAGGTGGGGTTGGACGATATGAGGAAAATCTAATATAACAATATTTTTTTGACTATATCACACGATATGTGATATGTTTAAATAACCTCCTAAAACTAATGTTGTTTTCAGCCATATAGTGCTTAACTGGTACACTCATTCAAATAGACCACTCAGTGTTTATTTTCTACTTTAAATACCAAAAATCTGAATTGAAATGTTTTATTTTAACCATTTTTAACCATCAGTTGCAGACAGAGGTTTATTGCAAATGCCTGTACTGTCACACTAAGTCTCTTTCTGTAGTCAACACTGGACCTTTACCAAACAAAAATGGACATTAAGCAATAATTCACAACACAAAATAAAACCATTTTAAATAAAAAGGTGCTCTTTTGTGCTAATAACATATCAAATTTGTAAAATAAAAAATGTGATGAACAAAAATTATAGAAACAAAGCAGGGCTCTGGCATTTGTAGTCGGTGAGGGCCACTTCAGGACAAATGGTAAAAGGCTCCCATAAATACACTTGTGGAAAGAAGATTGGAGGATGTTATAGAAGTAAAGGGCGAGCTGACATTATATTAAACCCTATGGATTAAGAATGGGATGCTACTATGTGCCAAGGTTTTTGAGAGTGTGTCGAGTCATTTGAAGTCGTGCTGGTTCAGGAAGTGTTTCCAGTGCTGTTGGATTTAACTTCCTCTCACATTTCTGTCAAATCTGACCGATTTACAACTTAAAACACTCATAAATATTGTGTTTTACATCTGATTACCTCAAGGCCTTAAAACATCCTCCACACTATGCACTTGAACATATAAAAGTGATGAGCACCACCTTTCATTGAATTTTGAGTGTTTTAATCAACCTTGTTCCATCTGTGTCGTTCCCAGTCAAAAGTGAAATGAATGAGTGACGTCTTTCTTGATTTATTATGTTCACAAGATTATCAAGTTATCAGATTCCCAAACTTTGGGGTCCACACCACTTTCCCGGTGGGGTGACCCTTCAGCCTTCAGCTCCTGAAGCAGCAGCTGAGGGGTAAAAAGGGAAAGTCACCACCACCATCATCACCATCATCATCATCTTTATTTATAAAGCACTTTAAAACAACCACAGCTGAGGTAAAGTCCTGTACATTCTCCCTCGCCCTTCATGTTTCATGTCTGCGTGCCTTGTTTCCTGTTTTATTTTGAAGAGGTCTGGTGTCCTGTTCAGTGTGTTTAGTTTCACTTCCCCTGTGGTGTTATAATCAGCTGTTTCCCCATGTGTTTCCACTTCCGCTGATCACTTCCTGTGTGTTTCCATTCATTCCTCGCCCGTCTGTTTTCCTGCCTTGTGTCCATGCCATGTTTCCAGGGTTTTGAATTCATGCCAGGCCTTCATGTCAGGTTTCTATGTTCTTGTTTCTTTTCCATGATGTTTTTATGTTTAGCCTCAGTTCACCCAGTTTAGGTTTAGTTTTGCCAGCCTTAATAAACGGCTCGTTTTCTGTTACGTCAGGTTTTGTCTCTCTGCACTTGGGTCCACCTCCTCACTCCACACAGTCAGCGTCTCAGCCAAACTGTGACAGTGAGTGTCTGATGAAATTAAAAATAACTTTCATAAACACTTTGATAATGACATGTACACAAAGGTATGTCATTTAGGATTGATATATCTCATTATTACATATGAATTTCTATTATTATCATATTAAAACTTGGGTTGTCTTTGTAGTCGGTGCAAACAGTGTATCTACAGCTTTGGGTTCCTCAGGTTATCTGTAAAATGGCCACACAACAGTCCTAATGTTTGTATGTGAAACAGCAGGTCACTCTATGGTGATGAAGATGACTCATGCTGCATGTTATTGTTCAGTGAGGTTTTACACTGTAATCATACAACTATACATGTATCCACGTACAATTATTTGATATTCTGAAAACCACCCTTGTTGTTTTGAACAAACAAGTCTTTATAAAATCCTCAGCAGTCTTTTACTTTTTGTTGCTAAAGCAACAAGAAGAAGAAGAAAGTGACAACAAAGTAACAAAAGCAGTTTTGTGTCAGGAAGGTTTATTGACGTTGAATTTCTATGGAAGAATGGCAAATATAATCCCACAGTTTAAAACACATTCAAAATTGCATAAAATGTGTATTTAAGCTTTTAGTATTTTCCCGTCTTTACAAATATTTTAAATGTAACAGGTGTTAATAAAACTTTATAAAAGGCACTGCTTTTGGCGAGATGTAAGCTGTAGTACACACGAATGATGAACAGAGAACTGCAAACACAAGATAAAACCTCTGAGACACTTAAATACAAACTTTGATTTGACACGCTGAGCAGCGGGAGAGTGACATCATTCACATTTCAACAGGGCGACTCGCTGTTTCAGTTACATTTGTGTGAAGGCTACTCAGCTCCAATCAGTAGCACCTACATTTGTGAAATTCTCACCTTGACTTTTCTTGTGTTTTTTTTTGTTCAAAGCTGTTGAAAATCACACGTTACACCAAATTCAGCTTGAAACCATTAACTTTAAACAAAACGGACCCACACGGATGCTTTTTGTAATGTTGCAAGGCTGTTGGCTTTGTGCTGCTGGAGCTTCTAGGATCTATAGATCATCCATAGTCTAAGCCAGCTATTCTAGGCTTTCCAACCATTTCCACACTCAAACCCACTTTGCATCATTACAAACAGTTCATGAGGTTTAACTAGTGCATATATCAGGTAACAAAAGGGTTCCTAGTGGCACATGTTGAGACATTAAAAATGCAAAGCAGACCAAAACTTCCACTCAAGCCAAACTTTAATGTGAATTCTGAATCTTCTCAGATTCAGTGTGAATGTGCACTTACTGCTGACCTAAAACCACATCATTCATTCTGATAGCAGGTGACAGAGGAGAGAAAACTGCCTTGGCCCAACATTTGGAAGTTTGCGGTGGTCACTGCATCACACACTTCTCTTTCTGTTGTTTAGCATACTTCCTCCTGCGCTGCTCCAGGCCACGCTCCAGACGCTCATCCTCCTCCACAGCTCTGAGGACCAGAGGAGAGATGGTTACAAGCTGCCTGCACATGCTTTTGTGTTGGGAAAACTGTGGATGTCCATTTTTCTTTAAAAGTGTCTTTCAGTTATTTAGGGTAGTGACTGTGAAGGGAAGGCTGCTGCTGGACAGACCGACAGAGAGGGGGATGAGTGAGGTGACGGCAGCTCGAGAGGAAGAGCAGGTCATCTTCTAACTGGAAGGTTGTGCTTGTATGAACGTATATGAATGGCTGAGACCTTATAAGGCACTCTGACCCAGGTCATTTACCATTTACAACCAGAAGGTGAGGTCAGGTAAACAGGAGTAAATTCCTCATCAGAAACTAGTAAATCTGTTCAAAAACTACTGATGTTATCACCGACTTATTGCTGAGTCAAGAGGTTCAATAAAAATGCAAAAAAGATGGACGTAGAGTTTGAAAGCTGAATATGAAACCGTGATTTGCCTCCAGGCTCGTTGTGTTGTTTCATACAGGCTAATGAAATCCCTTTTTAGTTGAATCTGAAAGTCTAGGAATAGTTTATCATGTGTGTATCGTGAGTCTCACCCTCTCTCCTTGGCATCTATACTGTGGACCAGTTCATCCCTCTGGTTCACCAGTGACACCAGCTCCTGAAGCAGCAGCTGCTCTCTGTGTTTATGGGCCTGAGTCTTCTGCCACTCTGCAGCACACAGACACAGAGGTGGGACAGAGAACAGTTTAGGGAGGAAACGAGCTGTAACGAGCTGCTTCTTACTTTTTTTCTGTATAGATGTGGAACTTACTGTTACAAAGTAAGTTCCACATATCAGGATATCAAGTGGCAACGTTCATACAAAGTCAAGTCAAAAAGGAAATCTGACGTCGAGTTTCACGCTGAATTTAGTGGCTGTCAACTGTGCTTGATAAGACCTGCCAAATGAAAGGCTGACGCTCTGTGCAGGGACGTCACTACACAGGTAATATTTCTAGTGACACAGACACTGAGTGACTCCTGGCTTGGTGTGGAGTGAGAGGTTGAGTGATTAGAGGGTTGTGGCCACTCTGCTGTTGTCGACTCTGCAGCTCTGTTTTGAAAACATGTGCAGTGGAAAACACGTGACGAGTACTGAACTCTCTGAATGCTTCTTCTTTTTTACCAACTGGATTTTCTTGTTGTGCAAATTCTATTTAATTTGTCTCTATTTGTCGAAAAAGTGAGGGAGCTAGTGTCAAAGGTCACAGGAAGCTGTTTGAAGTGAAACATCTTCTGTTTGCACAGCCAAAGTTACTGAGGAAATTCATGTGAATGAGTTTGATGTGATTTAAAATGAAAGCTTTTGTGTCACGGTTTTGTTGAGGTGGGCTGTGAAACATTTCCTCCTGCCAAGTGAGGATGGAAAGGAAAAGTTTACTGACAGGCTAAGTCGGTGGTTCAGCCTGTATGTAGTTATACTGCATGTATTTTGTATTTCGGCTGCCACTACATGTACGCAGCGCACCAAATAGCAGCTGATCTCTCAGTAGAGATTTGCTTTCAAACAGAGGGTGTCAGTTCCCATTTCTTAGCTCTGCTGACACATCTCAGGAGCTAAACTAACCCTAATCAAGGTTTTAACTCCACTATGGGAACATGAAACAGTTTAATACCGTCAATTGCCATCATGTCCCTCAGCTCCTTGTTTAACAGCTCAAATCTTCGTTCCAAGTCTTGTTCTTCAAGCCTGTTAATCAGAACAGATGGAAATGATTTATGACACACAACATTTGTGTTTCATTTAACTTTGTCTTAGGTGGGAACCCCCAGCCAACATGTGAACCAAGATCCTTGCTATAAAGTGTTATGACAGAGTTGACAACTCCACCATCTGCTAATAGAGGTAAAATACCAAAATCCAAGGTGTGTGTGTGTGTGTGTGTGTGTGTGTGTGTGTGTGTGTGTGTGTGTGTGTGTGTGTGTGTGTGTGTGTGTGCGTGTGAATGGGTGAAGGTAGCATGTAGTAAAAAGCACTTTGAGTACTCAGAGTAGAAACGTGCTATAAGAGTATCACTCAATTTACCAAATACACCAATACGACCACCTGCCTAATAATGACGTTCCCGTCGAGACGTGGACTCCACTGCAGCCCTGCAGATGTCCTGTGGTCTCTGCCACCAAGATGTTAGCAACAGATCCTTAAAGTCCTGCTGGGCCTCTGTGGATCTGACTTATTTACTTTCTAATATTTTACACACCAACAGGAGTCATGATGAAGAGATAATCACCTCACCTATCAGTGGTCATAATGTTATGTCTGATTGGTGTACATGAAGCAAGTCAGCAACTTTGTGCTGAGATATACAGTACTATGCAAAAGTCTTGAACCACCCCTTACTCCTTTAAGACTGTCCTGTCATGTCAAAGTGGTTCTTGGGACACTGGCTGCTTTTTCACTTATGTTCAGTTCTGAGCTTGGACCTGACCATTTTCACAGGACTCTTCATTGTAAGGTAAAAACAGACCTACAAAAAATATATTCCTCATATACAATATATCTTAAAGTCACGTCCTTGAGAAAAAGGAAAGATCCCCGTCCGCTGACCCATCAACTGGTTACCAAAGCCTCGTGATAAATGGTGTCAGTGGAAGGCCATGGAGAAACCATTCTTAAGGAAGGAAAACAGGAAGAAAAGGCTGGCATGTGCCAAAATTACACAAGAACTCTCTGACATAGTTTAGGGCTGCATTCAGTAAGTGCTGTCTTAGAGCTCGTCAGAGTGAATGGAATTATTAACACAGATCCACCCTCTGGTAAATGGACTGATTCTTATACAGCACTCTTCTACTCTGCCAGAGTACTCAAAGCACTTCATATAACACGCCACATTCATCTTCTTCTATGATTTTAAGTGCTCACTAACTAACATTCACACACATTCATCAGAGAGCAACTTAGGGTTAACTCATTCACTGCCATTGACGTCTATAGCCGTCAATTGCAGTGAATGAGTCAATGGGTTTAACTCATTCACTGCCAATGGCTGGCAGTGAATGAGTTAATATCTTGCCCAATGACATTTGGCCTGCAGACTGGGATTGATCCACCATCTACCTCGTGAGCTACAGCTGCCTATCTGGAAAGCATCTGTCTGACAACAGCTTCATTAAACAGTAAACCCAAACACACTGCGAGTGCATTAAAAGCATACCTGATAGAAAAACCACACTATCAGGTATGGTTTGGCCTACGCAGAGCTTGGACCTTACTATTATAGAAGCAGTGTGGGATAAGAGAAGAGAACAGATACAACCGAAGAAGAATGTCCTACGTACTAATCCTGAAGATTACATGAAACATTGTGTAGGAGAGTTCAAGCTGTGTTGTAGAATGAAGGTGGTTATACTAAATATTGACTTTCAAGCTTGTTCAATTTGTACAAACTCAGGTTTTTTTGCCTTAAACGCTGTAATTTCATGTATTGTCTGTGAAGGTTCTCAGTCATCCAGGTCATCGTAGTCAAAGGAGCTTGCAAAGAAAACTGGAAAACACTAACATCATGTGGTCTGTTTAGTTGCTATTCTGGAGTTTTCTCAACAACATGGCTACGGTGTGGTGAATGATTATGAATGAACTTTAAAGTTCTCACAGATTAGTACTATTGACTCCTGGTTGTCTGCACCGTCCTGTTATTTTAGGGGAAGTTACAGAGCAGGTCACCTACTAATCAGATAAGTTGGTCGTTTGAACCCTGGCTGCTTCGGCCAGGCACGTCAAATATCCTTGGGCAATATACTAACACATCAAGTATATACATATTTGTAACCTGTCTCTGTGCTGCTAAATGAGCCAAGAGGAGAGATTTTTGTCTTAATGTCAGTGATATACTGGTATTCTACAGTTTCCTCTGCACAATGTGTGCAGTGTGTGTGTGTGTGTGTGTCTTACAGTAGCTGTAGATGGTCCTGCCTCCGGATTAAAGCATTTTTCTTGTTAACCAATGTGAACCATTCCTGAATCAACCGCTCCTCCTCCTCCTTGTCACTGCCTGTGGGGTAAAACCATCATTAATGTCCCGTCTTGGTTATCGTCTTCTTTGTTCTCTTTCTTAGATTAGAACATGGTGGGCAGGTAGAGCGGGTATTTTACCTGTTTCCAGCAACTGTCTGAGTTTCCTCTCCACCACACCTGCTCTGTTATCAACGTGATTTTGTTCTGCTTCCAAGGCTTCCATTTGATTCAGCACGTACTCGCTCGGGTCCTAGATACAACAATAATTACTCACTCTGCAGACGATGAGAGGAGAACAAAAGATTCTCCACAGACTTCCTGACGCACTTTACAAATTACAGTTAAACAGCTGCTTGCTCACCTGGCCCTCTGGTCTTCTGTCCTTTAACGCAGCATCCATTCTCTCTGCATGAAAAAAATGTAAAAATGAGCCACCAATCATTCATCATTATGTCCAAGTTCTGTTGTTGTTGTGTTTTTGCTTTTAGTTTAAGTCAAAGAGAACTAACCAGTTTCTGACTTCCTTTGGGCTTCAGCCTGCAGAGACAAACAACATCCACACACAATGTAGATAAGACAAAGAATGACATTTCAAAGGAATAAACAACTCAGGGGAGGCAACATGAGGTAACATACCGCTGATATGTCTCCTTCTTCGACTGACCCGCTCCTGCGCTGTGACCTACGCTTCTTAACCAGGTCAGCATCTCTGACATGAGAGAAACTAGACTTGAACAGAAAATGAGTCCGTGGTGGCGCCACCGGAGACTGAGCTGCACTCACCCCAGCAACCTGCGAGCGTTTGGTTCTGGGAGGCGGCACCACGTCCCTGCTGGCTTTACTGTCCTTCTCTGCAGTGCTTACACTCCCATTAGTCTCAAGACTTATACCCTCCTCCTGGAGCCTCTGGGCGCAGTAGCGAACAGTTGCCTCGGGGTCGTCTTGGGCTTCCCGGTCCCCTGCCACAGCATAACTGGACTCACTGGTGTCTTTGTCTATGTGAAGCACACTGAGCTCCTGGCCAGTGAAATATGTGCGGATCTGGTTAAGGTAGGTCATGACAATGAGGCGGTCAGGCACTGCAAGCATGACCATGTCTGAAGGCTCCATCAACCTTGAAATTCCAAGTTCAGCAAAGCCATTAAAAGCCTGCAACATGTTCAAATACAAGGACATTATAAGGACTTCCCAAATATTAAGTAATCAGTACTTGTAATTTCATGAGAATATAGGAAACTGTTAACCACCTTTTTGTTGTTTTGCTTGATGTCATATGGATCCAACATTTCAAAATTACTAGAAAAAGACAAAACAGGGCAACATACCACATTTATATCTTTTAAGTTTTCATTGAACCTTTAATTAACCAGTATATGCACTGACAAAGATTATTTTTCAAGGAAACCTCGCCAAGAAAGCAAACCAAAAACTATAAAATCCTGTGCAATGTGTAAAACTAATTTAAAATCAAGCATAAAACGACACGTTAAGACTGAGCAAGCAGTAAGTACAACTAAACAGATAATAAAAAGCTACTCTGTATTGTGTTGGCACATGGGATCCTTAAATTTAGTTAAATCTGTTTCATATAGACTACTAGTATTTTTTTTTCACAGTGTTGTGCAAATAGAAGGCGTGAGTGGACAAGGGATGTGGAATGCTAACATGCAAATAATCCCAGAGGAAGAGGTTGCATGAACGTCACAACGGACATATGGAATCTTGGACACCCAACATCTAGACCAACATCAAAACAACTATTAGTTCAATGTACCAACATTCGAAAGAAGATCACGGGGAGATATCATCATCCCCGCCATCTGAGATTGGGTACCAAGCTCAACAGGTGCGTGAGTGCGAGAGCAGCTGATCTGAGAGATAAGATCGTGGCTAAACTGGAAACCCTCCGTGCCAGATTACCAAGACTATGTAAAGTACCCTCTGATGGACTAGCAGAAGGTGTGAATGCAGCTTTATGGACAATCCCTACTGCGGCCATCACTGAAACCAGCCAGCTGATCTACACCACGGCAGCAGTGATAATTGAGATGCTTGGGTATAAGACACACAGCAACAAGGAGCAGTACCCTCCATGGAGAAGGAAACTAGAGGTCAAGATCAAGGCAGCATGGAGGGAAGTTGGGCAACTATCGGAGATGGGGTGTCTAAGAAGTACAGCAAGCTATTCACACCTGAGGCCTTAGAAACTACCAAGCAAAAACTAATAGCCTTGGCCAGCTGTTTGAAGAGATATACCAGAGAGACAGAATCCAGGAGAATAAACCAGATGTTCTCAGTGAAACCATCCAAGGTGTTCTCTCGGTGGCAGGAGAACAATTTGAGAACAGCTCCACCAAGCCTGGAGACAAATACTCGAAGAGCATATGGGAGAAGGATGCAACCCATAACAACAATGCTCAGTGACTAGATGAGCTAAGAGCAGACCATAGCAACCTCCACGAAAAGAGTCCAGTAACTATCACAGTGGCAGGCATTCAAGAAAGAGTAAAGGAAAAGCAAAGATGCCCCTGACACAATCCAGCACATAACAGCAGGGAGCAAGATGCTAGCAGGCAGGGAATACATGGAACGCCATAACCAAGTGGTCGGAATAGGATACAGGAACATCAGAGCCTGAGGTCGTGAGGTCAAAATGGGACATGCCCATCAGGGCGGTTGAGAATGACCAAGCTTAGATCCAGTAGGACTTCAACATACAGACGGACAAACTGGTGATGGCTAACCAACCAATATAGAATTGGCTGACTACATAACAATCAAAGCACTACATTTTTACATATACAATTAGCATTAAAAGACACAGAGAGGTAGCTAAACATTTGGCCAGTGAGCACCTGGAAAGCTGCACACAATAGCTGTCATTGCTTATAGTCAAGCTAAAAATTAAACTAGCAGTCCACAGTCTATCCAGTAAGGGTGATAGGGCAACTGTTTCTTACATCTTTTCTGGGTGGAAGTGGTGTAAGATGGCACAAAACGCGAGGCCGTTCCTCCAGGAAGTGCTGAAATTGGTAATCTTCACTCCCTTGTGATTCTTTGTGATCTCCTGACACCATTCCAGTAAGGACTGACTTGACGTAACTAAGGTCGGACTTCCCGGTGGATTCTAGAAAACACATTAAGATTATTTTGAAATTATAGTGACACAACTTTTGACATAAAGTGGAGAATTACACATTTTTAATTGAATAGGTTTAATGTGCATTAAACGTTAAGGAGTTTAAAGCTTTTTCAGACACATCCCCCGTTTTTAGGGGTCACATTTATTTAACAACAGTCAGAACCTGTTTTATAGACATGCCGAGGCTACTGTGTCATTAATTAATTAAGTAATTAATTTATTTGGGATTTTCTCCAGTATACAAATTGCCAAAAGTATTTGCTCATCTGTCTCCACATGCATATCACCATAACACCCCATTCTTAATTCATAGGTTCTAATAAGATGTCAGCCCACCCCTTGCAGTTATGACAGCTTCACTTCTTTTGGGCAACCTGGCAACCAACAAACCCAGAGCACATCTCCACTTCACTCTAGAGTCCAGTGGTGCCATGTTTTACACCACAGCATCAAATGGTTTGCATTGCACCTGGTGAGGTAAGGCAAGGATGCAGCGCTCACCCATTGAAACCTATCTCATGACGCTCCCTACGCACTGTTCTTAAGCTAATCTGGAGGCCGCATGAAGTTTGGACGTCTGCTGTGATTGACCTCTGTGCAGTATGCACGTCATTCTCAATCACTTTCACTATGTTATAATATCACCAACAGTCGACTGTGGAATGTTTAGTTGTGAGGAAATGTCATGACTGGACTTGCTGCATGGGTGGCATCCTGTCACACAGCCATGCTGTGATTCACTGAGCTCCTCAGAGTGGCCCATTCTTTCACATATGTCGGTCGAAGCTGTCTGCATGCCTAGGTGCTTGATTACCTGTGGCCAAGGAACACCTGAATTCAATGATTTTAATAGATGAGTCAATATTTGTAGCAATATAAATCACTCTTTTGTTTCTTTAATAGTCTATATCAGGGCAATTGGATTACAAAGATCGTTAGGCCAGATTTTCAAAACAAGGAATTTGTACCAGCCAGTAAGCAGCAGGTTATTATAAATTTCAAACAAACACAATGTTTTGACAAACAAGTAATGTTCTCTCAATGTTTCTCTTTTAAATCTGGTCATAACTCACACGGAAATAAGCATTTTGATCATACCTGACTCAAGTGGAAGTAATACAAACTATTAGTGGTATTTTCCTTTCAAAATAAAATAAATGTTTTGATGACATCAGACCCAGCACATCTTAAAGAGTACTTAACAGAAGTAAAAAAGAGCTATCAATTCTATCAAAGCTATCAGTGCACAAACCCATAGCAGTAACACATAAATACAACATCTACAGCTACACACTGAGGGAACAGGTTTTTTTCTAAATCTACACCTGTGACTGGGCGTGGCTTGTTAGACAAGCCACATTATGTTGATATATAGGATACAGTTACTTTGAAATTCCTAATGGGAGACGTGACAGAAAGCAAATTTTGACTCATAAGCTGAGTCAGTGCAAACCAAAGGAAATGATGAAGAGCACCGTCAGTCAGAGAGCAACGAGAGCTGATTTTTACAGAGTTCATGTGTGAAAAACTCGAGTCACAGCTGGAACTTTCTTAACATCAGGGAACTGGTTTGTGTCAACATCAATCCAAAACTTTATTGGTCCGTTAGCGTGACGCTCTTGTGGAATGGCTCGTCTAGGTAGGGTTAAACTGACGGTTCTCATTCTCAATATTCTGCTTTTGGGTTGACAAACAAATGTTGCATCACAGACTACTTGTGTCACTTGTAGAAATACGTTTAAAACAACACACTGCATTGTGGGTAGAATATTGCACTAAGCTGCAGGAAGTTCTGTTGGAATTACTGAAGGCTTTGAAAACATGTTTTTCTCTGTTTTACTCTGTTTCTGGCAGGACCATGGGCAGCGGCACTTGGAGGTTGCTACTAAGCCACCATTTGAATAGGTTGGGTGTACATACAGCCCAACTCATAGTTGGCTAAAGGTCTTTTAGCTTGGTTGATGGTTTATAACCATCAACAAGCTTCTGGCATAATTCTAACTGAATATTTGGCCACTCTTCTTGTCAGTTAATTTGGTCAGCTTCCTGGCACAGACAGAGCTTTTAAAGTCAACAACTTTTCAGTAGGGTTGAAGTCAGGGGCCAGGGATAACTCAGTAGGTAGCGTGTTCACCCCCATGATCAGAAGATCAGGGGGTCAAATCCTTTGAATGGCTATCCTGAGGTACTCTTGAGCAAGGCAGCATCCCTACACACTGCTCCCTGATTGGTAGATTCACCCTGTCCACTGCTTCACTGAGTGAATGGGTTAAATGCAGATGACTAAACAATTTCCTACGGGACAACATCTTAAAATTAGTTTGCTTTTTCTATCCCAAAACTGGTTTTGACACATGATTGAGATCACTATTGGAACACCCAGTTGTGTGCAAGTGCTACCTATGTACGTGCTGAATTGAGGTAAAGTTGAAGAATTTGAAGGTAGTCCTCCTCCTTAATGTTTACATCCATTTTGTGGAGTGTACCAGTCCCACTGGCAGCAAAACAGTGCTCTTCGGTTAAAAAGCCTCACCTTTAAGCCTCCAAATATATTTCTTATCATTTTGTCCAAGAAGCTCATTCATAACCTCGTCTCACTGTTAAAAAGGGCCTGAAGTTTAGTGGTTCCTTGGTTATTACTGAGCATCTTAACAAGTTTCCTCCCATCTAAGGGTGACAGTTTAGGTCTTCTTCCAGACCTTGACAAAGTGGTATAACTTGTACTAATGTACAGTTATTTGAACTAATAATCTTGGAATCTGCCGTAATTTGGAAAAGGCTCCAAGAGACTCTCCCACATTGAATCTGCAGTTCCTCCTCCTTAGATTCACTAAGTTCCTTCGACTTGGTGAACTGAGTACTGAATATTTTTGTCCATCTGTTTCCTGCACAGGGCAGCACAGTGGTGCAGTGGTTAGCACTATTGCCTCACAGCAAGAAGGTTCAATTTCATGACTTTCTGTGTGGACTCTCTATGTTCTCACTGTGTCTGTGTAGGTTCTCTCCAGCTTCCTCCCACAGTCCAAAGTCACCCAGTTAGTGGGGTTAGGTTAATTGCTGATCAACCACAGGTGTGAGCGGTTCTTTGTCTCAATGTGTTACCCCTGTGACAGACTGGCAGCCTGTCGCATCGGGACCCCGGGACAATATATTGGATAAGCAGAAGAGAATAGGCCTCTGTATTACCTGAGCCAATGCCAGTGACACAATGTGCATTGACCACTGCAGAACCGGAGTACCAAAGGTATCCTCAGTTATCAACCTTGCCCTTGATAGCCTGTGGTAGACCCCTTTATTTTATCCATAACGAGCTGCTTAATCCTCTGGTAAATCTAGTCGTTTAACCTTTAGAGTTTAGAGTCATAATATTTTCACCTCCATGCTTAACTGTGGGATGATGTTCTTTGGGTTATACACAGCATTTCTCTTCTGTCAAACACAGCTGGTCAAGTTGATCCCATGGAGCTCCAGACCAAGACAAATTGATGGTCATTTTATATTTCTTCCATTTTTGAATAACCACACAAACAGTTGTCACCTCATCGCTAAGCTGCAGCACTACAATCTTGTCCTTGACATTTTTTGGCAGCTCTTTGGACTTGTCTATCGTTGTGGCGAGGTTGGAGTGGAAGAAAGTGATTCTGTGGACAGGTGTCCTTTATACACGCGATAAGCTGGGATGTGTCTGTAATAGATGTATTGACTGATTGCAATCTTGATTGTGACCTGCCAGCCAACTGTGGGAGTCACAATTCTAGCTGGGGGTCAAATACTTGTTTATTTCAATGGCATAAATAAGGATTTATGCTTTGGTTGGTGTTCTGTCTCTCTCCATTAGAAACAAACCATAAAAATTTGAGAATGATTATTTCAAATGAGCAACATTTAAAATTCAGCACAGGACCAAATAATTATTTCCACTACCTCATGACTGGCTCGACTACTGGTTGTAGTTTAGTCAAAGGTGCACACCTTCAAACCCAGCAAGAGGCCTTTTGTAAATTTCAAAAGAATTCAGCTAAAATTTCTTTACTCCAAGAAATATATTACACCCAGTTATTTGATCAACTGTTCATATACAAATATACAGGTGAGTAAGCTTAAACGTACCTCCTGAGATGGAGATGTTGTTGGTTTCCTGTCCTGCTTAAGGGCAACAACTTGTGACTTGCTGTCATCTAAGGAAGAACAACTCAAACGCTTCTTATTCCGAGGCATCGGTACAGGCTGACCTGATAATTCTTCTCTTGTTTCCCTTTGCCTGGAATACACACAAATACAAAGCAAATTATAAAAATGTAAGCATCTTTATTCTAAAAGAAATGATCTATTAGTTGCTGATACGTTTCCAGACCATGTTGCTAATTTAAAATCATTTTTGAGTTTAGTTTCATTTTTTTTAAGGGATGCAAACTTTAATGTAAAAAGAGAAAGAAAAATATATACACATCCAAGTTAAAATTTTCCCCCTCACACATCGTAATGCATATTGACTAATCTTACCTGAACTCTGAACAACCTGCAGTGACAGACACAAAGCCAAAGTCCAACTCTTCATCTTTCTTTTCCTTTTTTAGTTCAATTTCCATTTGTTCACTATCTTTATTATCGTCTAGATGCAGCCAGTCATCCTGAGAAGCAACAGTACTTGCAAGGTGCCTATCGGTCTTTGCTTCCTGGACTGTCTCCATTACATACTGTTCAGTTACTGCCTCTACAGCCTTCTCACAGGGATCTGTAAAAACGTGTTCGTCTGTAAAAGTCCAGCCTTCAGTGGTCTCACCGAAAGCGTGCTCTGTATCCTCTCCACCTGACTGACTAAACTCTTCTTGCATTGCTGCTAGAACTTCCTTTTCCAATTGTAATGTATTGTCATATTCTTGATGAATTGTGACAAAACTTAATTCAGATATCGTACTTGAATCCAGTGATGGTGGGCCTTCCTTTGATTCCTTGTTACTGACAGCTGAACTATCTGAGATTTCAGTGTCGTCTGGGAAAAAATCACTAAGACGTTTCTTTACTCTTGGTTTCGGCACTGGCAAACGTGAGAGTTTTACTGGAGATTCTGAAGAATTATTATCCTCTGCTTGAACATTTTCCTCATTGGTTAATCTGCTTTTCCTTAAGTGTACACCAGCCACTACTTCTGGTTGGTAAACTGGGGAAAGAAGAGGAAGGTCTTTATTATGTTCCACCTCTGACAGTTCTTTAGCTGTTGAAGAAATTTGTGAAGGGCTACCATGCCTTGCTGACTGTGCCTGTTCTCCATTATCAGCTTTAGAGGCTCTTTCTGTAGCTGAAAGGTCACCAGAGAAGGTGCCACTGGAATGGATATTCGTACAAGGCTTTGGGATAGAATAAGCTGTTTCTGTTAGGCTTTCAGTTTCTGCAGTGACTGGTGCATCGTCTGACTTTTGAGGAGTTTTAATATTAAGTGCATCAATAGATGCGTCACAAGTTATTGCTGGTTGACTTAGTTCTTGCCTATCACCAACTGCTGCTTTATCAAAGTGGACTGGTTTATCAGAATTCGTAACTGTGACATTTAAATTCTGTGGTGTAATTCCCTTGTCACTCTCAATTGAAGGAAGATGTATCTCCTTAATGAGTGAAATAGTGCCAGTTTTCTCACAAAGCTCTGGTTTTGGGATGATATCGTGAGTTCTTTTGAGTGGGCTTGGGTAGGTAGCAGGTTGTGTAGATATTACTTCCGCATTAGCATCCTTGTTTAATGACTCCACTGGGACAACTTCAGGAAGGCACTTGACAGATACACCATTAAATTTGGGTTTGTGGTCTCGGGTTAAACTATCTTTCTTTCTAAGAGGACGTTTAGGAACTGTGTTTTCACTCTCACACTCGTTCTGTGGCGGGTCTTGAACTTTTCTTCTTTTTGGCTTCTTCCCTCGCTGCGGTACTGAACTGTCACCTTGTGGTCCATCTGAACTAACGTTATGATCACGTGAGGCTTCTTCCAAGGCAACATCCAACATTACTTCTCTATCTTTAGTGGCATCTGTCAGTGTCTCGTTTGATGTGGGCTTCTGGGAGGTAGCATTATTTTCTTCCATGCTTATTTGTTCAGGGCTTAAGAAAAACAAAGGACAAACTTCAGAATCATCTGTTCTTAACTTTGTCACATATTTCTACTGTGCATGCAACCGCCTATTAAGACAAAACCAAATCCTGATACACAACAAGTCATTAGAACAAAGCGGCACATCCAGGAAACAAAGGTTAACCTTAACAAAGCGACCAATATTGCAGTTCCATACTCCAGTGTCAGTACTGGCTGACTTTACCATCACAAGCATCCTGAGCAGTAAGCACTCATAAGCCAAATAATAGAGATGTTATCATCAAAAATGTACACACCATGCAACCAGCACTCACCCTTTTTCCAGCTGACAAGAAGACAACACCACTCTAACCTCATCCTGTTCTACCTCAGTCTGCTGCCTTGGAAGTAAACCTTCAGTGCACATTGGTGTTTGAACAGCGACCTTCCCTGTGAGTAATCTTTCCTCTGTATCCTCCGTAGCATGGCCGATAGAAGCCTCACACCTGTCCTCGATGGGAATGGTGCAATTTGTAAAGACTTGAAAAAACTCATCCGAAGGGGTCATTGTTGCATCCAAAGAAGAGAGAGGCTTGGGTTGGTGATCAGCTTCAGCTAACCCAGAGTTCGATGGCCCCAAGATTGATGCTACAGTTTCGTAACTGAGAAATGAATTCATATATGAGTGAATGAAAACTAGAACTATGTATAATTTGTCTCCTCTATCAGCATGTAGCTCATTACAGAAGCCAGTAAATATTGGCGATGTGTTCCCATGCAAATGCAGCCTAGTAAAGTTTTCACTTCACTTAAAACTACACATTTGAAAATTAAGGGAGTTTAATATTGTGGTGGGATGTTTTCTGTGGCTTGAGTTCAGGAGAGGGGTGGTGGAGTGGGTTCAGGGGTCAGTGCCAGGGGAGGCTGGTTAACCTGGACCTGGAGCGGAGGTGGAGTCAGAGTCACAACGTCACCTGTGCATGTTGGCACAGTGTCAAATAAAGTGAAAACTGCATCAGAAGCACAAGCAGTGTGCAGCATGTCGGGACTACGACAAAACGGAGTATGTTACGGTGGCGCCCAAGTTCCCGACATGCTGTGTACCCATGACCCGTGCAGCCATGGAGATGCTGGCTCAAATGGTAGCTGAGCGAGCAGGACAGGTGCTCTACACCATCGGCCCTCCGACGCCCTCCCCCAGTCCAAGAGCGACGTACAAGGCTGCAGTAAGGTGCTAACGGAGTACACAATGGGCTATGGTGGATTCGAGCTGCAAGCAGACCCTGGTTCACCAAACCT
Organism: Rhamphochromis longiceps; assembly: GCF_057381845.1. NCBI lineage: Eukaryota > Metazoa > Chordata > Actinopteri > Cichliformes > Cichlidae > Rhamphochromis > Rhamphochromis longiceps. Next base: position 67,748,418 of record NC_140559.1, on the reverse strand, counting down.
TGTGTTGACCGGGGGCATTGTTGGAAGCAGAGTGGGTGGAATTTAAGAGTGTGGATATCCCTTAATATCCCATAGTGCTGGTGAATTAAATGCACCGACTTAAGGCTGTGGTTAGCTCCCGACTTTCACACCCTGGGACCAGATTTGACTGGATTTAGAAAGCTAATGGGTGTCTGTAGGGGTGACATGTCAGTTTAATTCAATGGAATTGTATTTATATAGTGCCAAATCACAACAACAGTTGCCTCAAGGCACAGCATGCGGACTCTAGCGACATGGAAACAACAGGGCCTTCACTGGAGAACCCGCCGGTTCCAGTGATTCGCTCCATGGAATATTTTCCACTAGAGCATTCTCATAAAGATACTACACTCAGCTTTGACCGAGTGATGAATGGTTTTCTCTGGGTGCCACTTTAGCTCACTGGGATAAGCATGCAGCCATATGCCGTACAGCTGAAAGCAGCTGGCCCTGATTCTGACCCGTGGCCTTTTGCTACATATCTTCCCCTCTCTCTGCTTTCAATTGATACATTAACTGTATCTATTGAATAAAGCCAAAAAAGTGGTCTGCCTAGTCCACAGAATGTCTTCTGGTGAACCAGCCTGATTAATCTGTTAAGGCCAGCGTCTACCACCCTGAGAATGACAAGCTGGTGGAGTCGCTGAACAAGACAAGTCAACGAAGTCAAGACAAGGATGAGAGTAACTGGTATCACTGGCTAGACTCCACCGAGTTTTCTCCCTTTTAGTTGCTGTTTGGCAGAAACCCACAGGGAGTGTTGGACCTGATTAAAGAAAAATGGGATGAAGGTCTCACCCAGGGAAAAATAAAATTCAATACATCCTGGACCTGAGAGCAAGGCTTTAGTCCAGTTTCCACAGGAGAATCGCCCCCCTGCCCAGTAACATCAGCAGTGGCTGTACAATAGAGGGACTAGGCTAAGACATTTTGTATTGCTCCCTTCATCAAGCTCACAATTACTCACCAAGTGGCAAGGACCCTCGGTGGTCACACGGGGAGTGGTTGATATTGACTATGAAGTGGTGCGGTCAGACAGGGGTGAAGCCACACAAATATACCACCTCAACCTCCTAAAAGAATGGAGAGAGGCTGATACTGCTTCTCTGGTGAGCTCGGTTAAGGATTGAGATGAGTTTGAGCCCAGCGTACCAAATTCAACCATTGCCCCAGCTTACCCCATGTCCCAGGTCGACAAACTCCTAGACCAGTTGGGCACTGCTTGCTTTTTCACAATGCTGGATTTAGCCAAAGGCTACTGGCACATTCGCTTGTCTCCAGAGTCTACAGAAAGAAACTGCCTTCTTCTCTTCATATAGATTGTACCAATTTATTACAAGGGCTGGGGGCTTTTAGTCCCAGCAGGTGAGCGGGGTTGACCAACGTGGACGAGGCTGACTAAAAGAGCCAGCCTGTGGATGTTGGCACATAAAGATAAAGTGAAAACTGCACCGTGAGCACAAACAGTGTCACAAGTCTAGAATGACCTGGACACTGAAATATCAGACTCTGTCTAGGATTATTAATAAGCAACCCATGCTTTATGCAGTTGGTTTCAGTTTGAACACTTACCCTTTGTGGAAAACACCCACAATAGCACCCACTAATCCAGAGATATCTTTTTCCTTTTCTGATAGAGAGGATTCTCCTTTTTTTTCTGTTATTGTTCCTTCAGCTTCCAATAGTTCCCAACCTAAGATTCCCACCAGCTCAGATCTTTCCAATGGTTTCTTCACTCTTAGGTCTTCTTCTGCTGTCCTCTCTATTTCAGATTTTCTGAGGACCCGAATATAAAGGATTTTAAAGCCTGGCTGTTAAAACTTAATTAGCACTAAAATTATAATATCATGAAATTCAACGTCATATTTGTTGTCAGTTTACCATGCAATCTAAATTTGCTGGCCGAAGCAGTGCATGTTAGGCAAACACTAAATGCAAAAAACGCAAGAGCATCAGGCACGTCCACTTACCTATTATCTACATTAAGTTCTATGTTTTGCTTGGCACCAATTTTAAGTTTCTCTTCTGTTTAAAAGAAAAATCAAATGGATTAAAATGTATGGCAAAGAAAGATAACTCCGAGCTTTATATTAACATTACAAATGTCTCACCATATGAAAGTTCTGTGCTTGGACTGCTACCAGGTACAAAAGAAACACCAGGATTTCCTGTGTCTTTGAGATATGACTCTGCATGAGGTAATTCTTGCAAGGTTTGCTTCTTAGTTGCAGGTGGCACAGGCATTGTTTTTGCAGTTGGATTCAATTGCAAAATACTGGGGAACCCAGGAGTTTGAGTGAGTTTTGGACACGATGGAGCCATTGCTACCATGTTCTTAACTTCATCTTGCTTATGGTCTTGTTTTGCAGGAAACTCTCCAATGCTAATTCTTTTATTGCGTAGGTTTTTAAACAAGATCTTGTTGAATGTTGCCACGGTTTGTATGTTCATAGATTCAGCACTATGCCTTCTGGCTGATGGAAAACCTGGGATGCATGAAACACATGGAGCAGAAGAGTTTAGGCTGACCATATTTGGTGATTTGTTTGTAATTTGAGCAGACGGAAAACCGGATGCTCTGGCTTTTTTGGGGCAAGACCCCACTTGTGCTATCATGTTTACGTTGAAGCAATCCGACTTGACCTGTTGAGTAAGTACCACAAACATTTCTGCCATTTTCTTCTGAGGTCTTGACAAAATAGATTTTGTTTCACTTAGCCAACCTGTGCTTGGTACTGGAGTCATGGATGCAAATCCCTTGATACATGAAGCACTGGCACAGTAAGGTACAAAACTTATTCTGGATTTATTCTTGGAATTGTAATGGGGCGCAGACTGGAATCCAGGGATTCTGGAGTTTTCTGGGCAAGCTGGCGCCATTAAATGCATAATCTCTGCATTTTGATTTGGAACATCTTTAAGAAAAACTGTCTCCTTTGGATTTTTATGCATAGATCCATAAGTATATGGATCTAAAAGCCACTGGGATTTTAAGCCCACTTTGAGTGAGGCAAACCCTGGCAAACTTGATACTTGCGGGCAAGCGGGTAGGAGAGTTAGGATATTGTATTTAGTGACAGTAGGAAAGCCTGGAATCAATGATGATCTTGTACACGATGGAACTAAAGGAAGCATGTGGCTTGGTTTGTCTATGATCACTGGTGAGCAGATTATGCTAAGATGAGTATTCCTTTGTGGTCTGTGCATCAGTAAATCCGTTTCAGATGGCCATCCCACGTTCAGATGTGATTCAATCGATGAAAATCCAGGTACAGCAGAAATTACTGGACACAAAGGAAGGAGGTTGACCATATTCAGGCCATGAATTTTGGGACATGGAACAGATGGGAAACCAGGAATACTTGAAACTTTGGGACAAGTTGGTAGAAGGAAAACCATTAATTTCATTACTCTCTCATTACTTGTCATTTTGCTCTCTCTGTCCATCTGCTTGTCTTTCATTCTTGGTTCAAACAGTGGTTCCTTGCTTATTATCCAGTCTTTTGAATCATAATATGATGGAAATCCGGCTATTTGTGACAGTTTGGGGCATGAGCATGAAAGACTGACCATATCTGTCATATCTGCAACATTATACAATCTGGGATTTGGCACAGAGGGAAACCCAAAGATGCACGAATTCCTTGAGCAACTTTGTGCAAGAGAAACGATTCCATTCATGTTTTTAGGTATTTTATCGAGCTCCATTACTAACACGAGCTCCCTTTCAGACGGCTTCTTCCACAATGGTTGATGAATGGTGTTCCAGTTTTTGCTGTCAGCTTGTAATGATGGAAAACCAGCTATACTGGAGACAGTGGGGGAAGATGGAAGGAGACTGAGCATTCTAGACTTATTACAGATTACTGTCGGTGCAAAAACAGATGGAAATCCTGGGACAGAAGCTTCTTTTGGACAAATCGAGGCAAAGGTTGACATTGCCTTCATTTCACCATGGTCAAGGCTATATTCAGTCATTATGAGGTTGAGTTTCGCTTGTTTTACTGCTAAAGGTCTAAAATCTGTTATCCAGTTTTTGCTGAAAGGATTCTCCAATAATGAGGGAATGCCTTCAATTAGAGAGATTTTTGGACAAGAACCTAAAATGCTGTTTTTAGCCAATCCACACTTTACTATAGTAGATTGTGGAATCACGGTCATGTCTGTTATTGAGGAATGCTCTGGACATGTTGGCGTCAAAACTCCCGGTTCTTGAATTCCATCCTTCTCTCTTAGTAACACTTCTCTTTCAGTCATGGCACTAAATTCTTCTTGCGACATCTTTGATCTGCTATCAATAACAGATTCTGAGCCAGGTATGCTGCATACATCTGGACCAAAGTGATTTGTATAACTGTATTGAGACACAGATGGGAATCCTGGATTTCTAGCCTTCCTGGGGCAAGAGCGTGCCAGTGAAACCATTTCCTTCTTTTCACTTTCATTCTTCTCTAATGAAGATGGTGGTAATATTCGCTGTATTTGAGATTGTTTCTTCCAGATTAGCTTTCGATCAACACGCCACTGTTTTTCATAATCTGGTGGCATTTTGGATGGCATGCCAGCAATGTTTGTCAACCTGGAACAGGTCCCCAAAAAATTAACCTGTTTATAGCCCGTTTCAGGCGCCACACAACTTTGCACACATTGTGCACTAGGCTGGCAAACATTTTTATCTATTTCTAGATATACGTCTCCTTCTGGGTGAAGAGCAAGTTCTGTGGTTGCAACTTCAAAATCTTTTGATGACTTTTTCCAAGTAGATTCATTGTGCACAAGGGATTCAGATGTTTGTTCAGAAGTAGTAGGAAATCCAAATGTGCTGCTGATGGTTGGGCCAGGCAACAGTATGTTTACGTTGAAGCAATCCGACTTGACCTGTTGAGTAAGTACCACAAACATTTCTGCCATTTTCTTCTGAGGTCTTGACAAAATAGATTTTGTTTCACTTAGCCAACCTGTGCTTGGTACTGGAGTCATGGATGCAAATCCCTTGATACATGAAGCACTGGCACAGTAAGGTACAAAACTTATTCTGGATTTATTCTTGGAATTGTAATGGGGCGCAGACTGGAATCCAGGGATTCTGGAGTTTTCTGGGCAAGCTGGCGCCATTAAATGCATAATCTCTGCATTTTGATTTGGAACATCTTTAAGAAAAACTGTCTCCTTTGGATTTTTATGCATAGATCCATAAGTATATGGATCTAAAAGCCACTGGGATTTTAAGCCCACTTTGAGTGAGGCAAACCCTGGCAAACTTGATACTTGCGGGCAAGCGGGTAGGAGAGTTAGGATATTGTATTTAGTGACAGTAGGAAAGCCTGGAATCAATGATGATCTTGTACACGATGGAACTAAAGGAAGCATGTGGCTTGGTTTGTCTATGATCACTGGTGAGCAGATTATGCTAAGATGAGTATTCCTTTGTGGTCTGTGCATCAGTAAATCCGTTTCAGATGGCCATCCCACGTTCAGATGTGATTCAATCGATGAAAATCCAGGTACAGCAGAAATTACTGGACACAAAGGAAGGAGGTTGACCATATTCAGGCCATGAATTTTGGGACATGGAACAGATGGGAAACCAGGAATACTTGAAACTTTGGGACAAGTTGGTAGAAGGAAAACCATTAATTTCATTACTCTCTCATTACTTGTCATTTTACTCTCTCTGTCCATCTGCTTGTCTTTCATTCTTGGTTCAAACAGTGGTTCCTTGCTTATTATCCAGTCTTTTGAATCATAATATGATGGAAATCCGGCTATTTGTGACAGTTTGGGGCATGAGCATGAAAGACTGACCATATCTGTCATATCTGCAACATTATACAATCTGGGATTTGGCACAGAGGGAAACCCAAAGATGCACGAATTCCTTGAGCAACTTTGTGCAAGAGAAACGATTCCATTCATGTTTTTAGGTATTTTATCGAGCTCCATTACTAACACGAGCTCCCTTTCAGACGGCTTCTTCCACAATGGTTGATGAATGGTGTTCCAGTTTTTGCTGTCAGCTTGTAATGATGGAAAACCAGCTATACTGGAGACAGTGGGGGAAGATGGAAGGAGACTGAGCATTCTAGACTTATTACAGATTACTGTCGGTGCAAAAACAGATGGAAATCCTGGGACAGAAGCTTCTTTTGGACAAATCGAGGCAAAGGTTGACATTGCCTTCATTTCACCATGGTCAAGGCTATATTCAGTCATTATGAGGTTGAGTTTCGCTTGTTTTACTGCTAAAGGTCTAAAATCTGTTATCCAGTTTTTGCTGAAAGGATTCTCCAATAATGAGGGAATGCCTTCAATTAGAGAGATTTTTGGACAAGAACCTAAAATGCTGTTTTTAGCCAATCCACACTTTACTATAGTAGATTGTGGAATCACGGTCATGTCTGTTATTGAGGAATGCTCTGGACATGTTGGCGTCAAAACTCCCGGTTCTTGAATTCCATCCTTCTCTCTTAGTAACACTTCTCTTTCAGTCATGGCACTAAATTCTTCTTGCGACATCTTTGATCTGCTATCAATAACAGATTCTGAGCCAGGTATGCTGCATACATCTGGACCAAAGTGATTTGTATAACTGTATTGAGACACAGATGGGAATCCTGGATTTCTAGCCTTCCTGGGGCAAGAGCGTGCCAGTGAAACCATTTCCTTTTTTTCACTTTCATTCTTCTCTAATGAAGATGGTGGTAATATTCGCTGTATTTGAGATTGTTTCTTCCAGATTAGCTTTCGATCAACACGCCACTGTTTTTCATAATCTGGTGGCATTTTGGATGGCATGCCAGCAATGTTTGTCAACCTGGAACAGGTCCCCAAAAAATTAACCTGTTTATAGCCCGTTTCAGGCGCCACACAACTTTGCACACATTGTGCACTAGGCTGGCAAACATTTTTATCTATTTCTAGATATACGTCTCCTTCTGGGTGAAGAGCAAGTTCTGTGGTTGCAACTTCAAAATCTTTTGATGACTTTTTCCAAGTAGATTCATTGTGCACAAGGGATTCAGATGTTTGTTCAGAAGTAGTAGGAAATCCAAATGTGCTGCTGATGGTTGGGCCAGGCAACAGTATCCCAGCTTTTCTATTTGTCTCCATCTGCGTGTCAGCCATTTCTTTCATCATCTCACTGTCTTTCTGTGGTGCTTTTCTAATTTCCTCTGTAGTCACCTTTGGTAGCTCTTCCCACAGAATGATCCTGTCTGCAGGATAACTTTCTGTAGTCATTTTTGGTAGCTCTTCCCATTGAATGGTGCTACTATTTGGAGGTTTTTGTAGTTGCTGTTCAGCGTTATTTACTTGGGTTTGGGATAGTGGTTTTGCAGCACCAATCGAACATGTTGACTGCAGTAAAACCACGTTTTCATCACTAAAGAAAAGGTAAATACAAAGTCACAGTCAATACTCTACAGTCAAGGAGGAGGATGCCACAATAATATAATAAATATATTAAATCATTTTATTAAAGATCAATGCAATTCAAGTTCATAATCTTCATAATAATACAGTGAAACTCTGGTACAGGGTTACGGTCACTGTGAAGTAGATATAAATCTTTTAAAATCATTTTAAAATCATTTTTTTAAAATAACACGCTTGAATAAAGCACTGTTACTACTCTTTGTTGCTTTAATAACTTCATAATGTCATGCATGGTATTCGACAAATGCATTTCACAACAAACAGTCCAGTACTAAGACACCACACTCAAGAACTGCACCCCACAAACAAAGCACCAAGTCACAACATTTTGCTGATGATGATTCCACAGCGACTGTGCAACTTTTTTTTTTCCATTTCTTCTGACTTTGTTGCAATGCATAGTCTTTGATTACTTTTTTATTTGCTTTATATTCAGTGCTTTTAGCTGCAACCAGTGTTGCTCAGTAACATCACTATTGCTGGAATAGTGACAATAACAACAACTGAAGCTCATCTCATAAAAAGAGCATAATTAATGGCATCCAGAGCAGAGGTCAGGTATCACGCTCACATACACTTACCTGCTCTCACTGTTTCACTGTTCCTAGCATACCAGTAATACCATAATCTGACGTAATGGCAACCAGTGACTCTGAAAGTGACTTCAGTGATCTCAGCTCCTTTGGCAACACTCTCTCTCCTTTGTAACTTTAACTTACTTTATATTTTTAGCAACCACAAAAAAGTTCAAAACTACACAACTGATGCAAACTACAAATAAGAATTCTGCCAGCTGGTGTTTAGCTGTAACAATGTATCACATCACTGCATCACAATGCAAAGCAAGGGACTAGCAATCACAAATAGTGGCCTGTCAGGAATTGAGTGGCACATTTTACAAATCACATTTCTAAAAGCAGAATCAAAAAGCAGAAGTTTCAAAAATTTCACCCAGAAACATCAAACAGGGAACTCAAACACTGTTTTTAAAGCAACCGCTTCATCTTCTTAACATGGAGTCTAAAATCAGATCTAAAATCTGATTGGTCTGGCCTTTTCTCATAACTTTCCAACCCTGTTCAGTTGAGATGATGATTGGTTGACTTGAATTTCAGCAGCCTTGATGGGAAAGGTTCATGACTTCTTATGCAGCTTGATTAGAGACAATATATCAGGCGTAACTCGACTTGACAGAAGCCTTACTAAAGAAATGTTCTTTCAGTGGATGTTGTTGACTGTTTCCTTGAGGTGGATGTAGCTGCTCTGAGGTAGAGCAGGTCATCTACTAAGGTTAAGGAAGGTTAGTGGTTTGATCCCAGGCTGCTCCAGTCTGCACACCAAATATCTTTGGGCAAGATACAAACTCCAAGTTGCTCTCTGATGCGTCCATCTTTCCAAAGCATGCCACGCATTCTGTGAATTTTTTCGGGACTGAAATAGCATGGGGTGGTTTTATATATTGTAATAAAAAATTTCATTTTTGCAATTAGTGCAAACTCAAAAAAAATTTATTGCACTAATTTTTGCAATTAGTGCAATTTATTTTCTTGATCTCGAGGCTGTTTTGTTCATTCTTTCTTGTAGACCGCGTTGTTGCTCAGTAAATACATGTTCTTCTTACAATTATGACACTATTATCATTTATTAAAAGCAACACTTCCTGAGTCACATTAAACATTATGTAATAATAAATAAATACTTTTTTTCTATTCCCCACCAGAATCATCTTCCTGTGTAACTCTTTACAGTTCAGGTGCTATTTTTAAATCACTTAAAGTGAGTCCTGTTTTACCTCCTCTTGTAAAGTTGAATACTTGCAGAAAATAAACTAAATGTGTGTTTTTTCGGTGCAAGATTTCCCGTTGACGATCGCTGCTCATGTGAGTCTCTGAGCTTTCAGCAGGTTATTTGATGAATACATCGTTCCCAGGCCAAAAAAGGAAAATCTCAGTTGCACGGTGAGACCACGAGCATGATCGTTGTTTATTTCAAAATTCACTGGTTTGTTTCCTAAATTTGTCTCACGTGGACAACAGTGAAACTGTTGCATAGCATGCCAGCATGTAATTTTGTTACACTGAAAAATTGGGGATTTGTTGGTCACACAAACACAATCTTTGCACACCTCACTACTCAGATTTGTTTCACTGTGACTTTGTTAAAAAATGAAAATCCAATCAAAAGTTCTGACAAAGCACAAATGGAGAGAACATAACTTCCAGACAATGTCGTTACACAGCAGCTTCAAATAAAGTGGCTCAGAATTACATGAGAATATAACCTTAACCCTCCTGCCATCCTTTAAAAAACTCACACCCATCACCCTAGGGACCATTCTCAGCCACGCCATAAAAAGACCATATATCCATATTTTATTCCACTTTAAATTAGCCAGCCTTGTAAAACTACTTCTCCCTGAAATATTCATGTAAAGTTTTAATTATATTTTCGTTGTTTTAACCCTTCAAATCCCAGTGTTATTACATGAGCGCCCTGTGTTATAAGCCCCAAAAACCAAAAAACGAAACTAAATATTTCCACAAAAAACCAGTTGAAGTAATATGTGATTGTCATTATAAGTAGGCCTTTAGATGGACCAAAGATTGGCACCAACATACATTTTGACCTGCCATTATTTTTTTTGCATTTTTTTTGCAATTTAAAAATTAAAACTTCAAGGCCCTGAGTCTTCATTGACATCCAAGAAAAGAAGAAAAAATAAAATCATATGATGATAATTTGGGGTTGAAAAATAGCGTTTATAATGGAAGTCAATGGGCAGAAAATGGTCCCCAGGGTGATGGGTGTGGGGATTTCTGCTGCTCAGCCATTTTAGGCTGATTTAAGGAATTCACACTGGAATATTAACATTGACAGGTAAAAACTATCCTGTGGCAAGTTTGGTTATATTCCACTGAACACAGTGGAAATGGCAGCCATTTAACACATAGCAGTGGCACAAAAAGGTCCCAAGAAGGCAGGAAGGTTAAAGAGGAAAAACAGTGTTTTTCATTTTTATAGGCCAATTAAACAAGGATAACTACACCTCATGAAGTACTCTCGAAACTACAGTTTGATAGAACCATAAGCAAAAATGTTGTGATATGGGAACGTGGATTATTGTTAGACGATCGTGAAAACACAGCAAATGTTCAGAAGTGCCAAACTCAAGCAGCCTGCAGGAACAACTTACCCTGCTGATGCTTTGGCAGCGTCGAGTCCACACGCTGTATCTCTTTTCCTCTCTGAAGCTCTGACCTTCTCTGACCTTTGGCTGGCTGGGCCTCCAGGGTTAGAGGCTAATAACATACAGTTCAGAGAGTTAGCCATGCAGTCCGTACTGTAGGCCTTACCCCACTGAATGCTGACTTGATGCTTACCTGTGGGTGCTGTGCACTGGTTATCCTCTTCATTCAGGGTGCTCAGCTGTCTTTTGAACTCTAATAAGAAGGAAAAGCAAAGATACGATTTTACAAATCAAGCTAAAAAACGAGGTTCGTGTGCCATCACGCTAGCATAGCAGCTACACTCTTTTCTGTGCTGAACCTAACCATGTACCTGCATCATGTTCACAGACTGAAAGAGAAGGAAACACATGAGCAGAGGAAAGATGTAGAGAAGGTGAGGCGGTCTCTAATGCAGATGTGACCTGAGGTTTCCAAAAAGAAACATATCCAGACCCTCCGCTGGGTTTCTCATCTAAAGGCTGAGCAGTGGGCAGAGAAGATGAAGCTGACAGGAAAGAAAACAAGAAGGGAAAAACAGAGACGAATGAAAGAGAAGTACAGCAAGCAGCCTCTGATCAACATGGCAGAGTACTGGTCTGGGTTTAAAGTAGAGCAGAATTACATGGCATCTCTAGTCTCTGCTTTTTCTGCAGAAGTGCAGCTTGTCCAGGATCACTGACAAAGGGATGCAGAGACGTAGGAGAGTGGGCCAGCTGTGCTAGAGGGACCTGAGATTTAGGAGGCCTCCATTCAGTCTGCCAGGAAGCTGGAAAACAAAGGGGAAAACATGGGAGGACAGAGTAAGGAAAAACCAAAGGTAAAGGTCAAGTAAAGGGTGTGGAAAATATCTGCTTGGTCTACACTTTAATCTCTGTCCCTTTACCTGACTCTGGGGAAAACGGTAGACTGGTAGGTTTGATATGGGCAGACCCCATATCAGACTCTAGCAGAGGTGGGGCAAGCTTTTCAGAGGTGGAGCAGGCTTTGAGAGCAGGACGTGGCGGAGGTATAGGGAAAGAGCTGAGTAGAGCTGAGGATGATGATGAGGAAACAGAGGAAAAAGAAGGACCACTCTGCTCTCTACGTGCACTAGTACAGGCTGAGAAAAGACAAGACAAGAAAAGAAAAGACAAGAAAAGAAAAGAAAAGAAAAGACAAGACAAGACAAGACAAGAAAAGACAAGACAAGAAAAGAAAAGAAAAGAAAAGAAAAGAAAAGAAAAGAAGAGAAAAGAAAAGTTATCGCTGCATTATTGTGATAATCAAGACAGCAAACTTTTCACATGTGAAAATATACAAGGGAAGCTTACCTGTGCATGCAGAGTACTACATATAACATCGGCTGCATGACACACTACTTTGTGTAAAACACTACATTTGGCAGCAGTTTGACAACTTTCCAAGGATACATTTAGTTTTAGTATTTAACATATGAAAGTATTTATTCTGCAGTTATTTTCAAAGCTATGACATCAGAGCTCTGTCAGTGCTTAATGTAATGGTCTGTTCTCAAAATAGATTCAGATCAGTAAGTCTCATTCTCAATATGAAAACTATACTTCTAATGATGGGTCCACACAGGAAGTGACCAGCAGTGACGTGGGGCCAGAGGCCACTGAGACAGGAACAGCCTGTGAAGCAGTGGGTCAACTTTAACACTTTAACCACCTACCAACATGCTCGGCTTCCCTCTATCACATCTCAAGGCCAAACTGGTTTCATCATAGGAAGACATGGATTCTTTGTTTGGAATATTGTGCAAAGAGAAACTGCTGAGATCTATCCTGATTTAAATCCCATGTGTAGGCTGGACGGAGATATTTAAAACACTTTTCAGGTTTTTGGGACTCCTGCCCGTCCCGTCTGCCCAACAGATTGATTTTCCCAAGTGGACCACCACAGCTTTTGCTATAATGGTCCACTTGACTGGCATAGTTTGTTCAATTTTTATTATTTAGATTTTATTACAAACAGAACGTACAGGACTGGGGGGCCAGGAAAGAGAAAGACGAGGGGGAAAGAAAAGAAACTGAAAATCTGCTCGATCACCTGCTGAGAAAAAGAAACAGCACAGCAGGGAAACCACAGCACCAACCAACATGAGCATCAGTTACAGTGAGCAATAAATATCCAGTGTTACTGAGCAGCATACAGAGCTAATAATGCATGATATGTTTAGACCACGATAGTGTGTGTGTGTGTGTGTGTGTGTGTGTGTGTGTGTGTGTGTGTGTGTGTGTGTGTGTGTGTGTGTGTGTGTGTGTGTGTGTGTGAGCTTGTATTCTGCTTGTATTACCACTTGTCCCTTAACCGAATTGATAACTTATTTCCTTGTTAATTTACAGTTAGCCATAATGCTTTAATTTATACATTGCTGGTGTAACTTTGTTTGACACACTATCCTGGGTTTGTTTGTGGTAGCAGCAGTTACATCTATTACATCCATGCATATGTTTTAAAGCAAACACTACTAACCATCAGGTCATTTGAATTTTCTTCTGTTCACAGGCAAATGTCCGGTAAATTATGTTTCTTCATATTGCTTTGGTTATAATTACCATGTTTGTCCATGTATTCAGGTCCTATATTTAAGACGGGTATATGGGAAGGGCCGCCAAGTATTTCCTGTTTATACCCACATAGCAAAGTTGGTATGGCCCTGATCTGGCCCACACAATGTGCTTACACATGGCCCACATGCCGCAAAGAATGACGGCCCTTTGGTGGCCCAGATCTGGTTTGCCAGAGGTGGCCCACACATGGGCCAGCACAAGGCCAGTTGCAGACACACTGCTGGCTCAGATGTCAGCCTAATGTGTACCTTAATCAAGCCATGTAATAACAACATGTGCCGGAACATAATAGTGCAAAAGTAACATAACTCTGTTCTTTTATAGCGCTTTTTTGCTCTCCCAGATTACTCAAAGTGCTCTATGCCACATTCACCCACTTTCTCTAAACTGAGTGCTTCCTAACTGCATTCATTCACATTCACACTCTTGACATGCCGACTGGAGGAGCCAGGGATTGAACCACCAACCTTCCGATCAGTAGCTGACCTGCTCTTCCTCCTGAGCTACAGCCACCCGGTGGTGACCGTGAGTAAACCGTCACTAGGTTTTGCATAAAGTGTAAACTAACAAACCTGTCAAACCTGCATTTGAAACGTTGGCTACCATAGCAGTATAGTATTGCAACAAGGCATTTGGGTCCTCTAACTAAAATAGGAAAACAGGAACATGAATAGTGCCATCATTGCCAGACCTGGCCCACATCTGGTTGACATACACCCTGCCATGACACCAGTCAGTCAGAAGTGCCAGCTTGATGCCGGATCCGGGCCAGACCTGTTTTCTATGAGCATGCAATCACATAGACAGTGCCATCTATGCCAGGCCTGGCCCATATCTGGATGACATACGTCTTATCATGCCAGAGGTCAGCCAGCAGTGCCGGCTTGATACCAGCTCCGGGCCAGACCTGCTTGCTATGTGGGTATAGGGTCATGAGGTCATTAATTGCATCACTGGGTGTAACCAAATGAAGTTTTTTTTCATTTTGTATTGATTATTTTCTTTAAAGTAGCCTTTTGAGTTGTACTTCATGCAGTGTTTTACTTTTCAAACCATTTAGCTGAGTAAATGAGTTTGTCAATTTCATGCATAATCTTATTCCTGTTCTTTGTTTAGAATTGTATTGTTTGGTCCGACCTATTTGTTTCGATGGTAGAGACTAACGAGGTTCAGGTGTGGATAAAATCCTGTATAAAGCAAGTGGGATTTTTTCCTACCAGGTTGATTGTTTTATGGAGATGCCAGAAATAAAGTATATTTAAAAGAAGCTTAAATAGTCTGCTGATGCTGTTTACTTATCACCTTCCTTGCTGCTTACGTTATGCTACTTCACAGTGTCTAATAATGGGCGTGGGGAGCTAGAGGGCACGGGAACTCAGTCCTGAGTTAAACCTTTCTCAATTCCAAGACAAGAAGCAACTGCCAAGATAGCCAGGATAGCATTGGCTGGCTAGGACAGCACATCCATGAAATGGTTACCCAGGCAACCTAAGACAGGAACATCAGCTGAACACCAACTAAGCAACAAAGCAAAGTATCACTTCCTGTGTGGACCCACCTTTAGTTTACCTGTTGCTATCAGATTTTATTTCCTTCATACATTTTATGGTATGTTTGCTTAAATGGATGTTTTACCCTGAAGTGCAGCATTACCCTAAATACATAAATACCAGTTTACATGATGCATCTACTCTAATGTCAATACGAACAGAGCAGAACGGGATTCCTTGCAAACAGCTTTGTTTTTTCCAAAACAAAGCTGTTTGCAAGGAATTTGAGGATTGAGGGAGATAGAAAGATGGATCAGAGGGTAAAGGGGAATTTTGAAGAAATTAAAGAGAGGAAACCTTGGGCCTTCAAGGCTTCAGTTGAAGAGGAGCCAAAATGGAAGCTTTGGGGCCTTTGAGGAGCTGAAATGTCCACGAGACGCCAGCAGAACATGTCCAGGAAGCGCCAGAATCAGAAGAGAAAGGGAGCAGTGTGAAGATAAAAGACAAATAACGAGAGCAAGTGAAAATATGCAGACTGTTAACTACGCTACAACCAGAAGACAGGATTCACAGCATTTATGAAAATGCACATGAGAGGTGAAGGAGAGAGTGCAGGCAGTGGAGATGAGTTTGATGGCAGGAGTAACCTACAGCCTCACCTCAGTTGTTGCAGCATTAGCTATAATAATGACTTCTAGCATTATAATAGGATATAATGAGAAAGAAATATCAACAGTGAGCTGCAGTTTTATCCTAACTTTACTAAGAATAGGTGTAAATCCATGAACATACACTCCTTTAACAGAAAGTGCTTCAGCTCTGCAACTGGTGCAACAGATGCATTGATGCATTAAATCAAATGCAGATAATCCCTTTAAAAATGGGCTCTCAGGGTCAAAGAGAAGAAAGGGAAGCACACAAAACTAGTAACATCTGTTGACGAGTACCTGATCCAACAGTGTGCTGGAAGATTTTGGGGAGTACAGGAAGGTGAGAGTGTGCAAAGGCTGGCAACGAGTAGGCATCGGGAGAGGGCCGAGCTTGCTGGGTAGTGCTCGGTGGTTGTGCGTGGGTTTGCAATGAGAAAGATGGAACAGATGGATCAGGGACTGGCAGTGACAGTAGAGGATAAGATGGTGCTGAAAAGGTGGAAGAAATGCCAGAAGACCTTTTCCTATCAGTCTCTGAGGTCACTGAGTGAAAGATATGACATGCACAGGGATAAGGGAGAAGATGGAAAATAAAGAAATGAAATAAAGGTCAGCAGGAAACAGGAAACAAGCAGAAATGTAAAAACATAATGACATGTGTACTCCCAAACTCCCAAACTGGCTCTAATAAATAAAAAGGTCAGGTTGGACACTGATTTTAACCCATTAAATCAGTTTTAGGCCAAACCTTTAGGTCAAATTAATGTAACTCTTGTTCCAGGGGCACAATCGAAAAATTGCAATGGTTTATAAAAGCACCAACTCTGTGCTTTTCAGTGATATTAGGGTCAGTATGGTCCTCCCAGGCAAGGCGCCACATCCAGATCTTGTCAAATAACACAGAAAACAACAAAAACAAAACAAATTTTTAAAAAAACACAATAAAAAGAACCAAAATGCCTTTAAAATGTCTGTTTTCTGCAGAGCTCCATCACACTGACTCTCTCTTCTTTCAACCAAACTTTAATGCAACACCATGCCTGGCATTACCGTAATTACTCTAATAAAACTGAAAAGCACAAATCGCTGCTTTTAGGAAGCTTTGGAATTTTTTCATTTGAGCAAATGTTTCAGGAGTTACAGATGTTTAAAAAAAAACATTGGAAAATGCACGGCGACAGGTTAGGCTTTAGATCAGGGTGTCAAACTCCAGTCCTCGAGGGATGTTGCAGCAGTGACACATGAAAAGGTTTCAGGACACCGGCCCTCGAGGCCTGGAGTTTGACACCCTGGTTTAGAGGGTTAAAGTAAAGTCGCAGATGCATATATGAAAGTGGGTTTTTGTGTTATTTTTAAGAAAACATATGTGAGTGTGGAAAGTGGAAGAGAGGAACTGAAAGGAGGAAGAGAAATGATAATAAATTCACAGAAGTGAGAATTACCTGTGGGGCCTAATTCAACTACAGGCCTCCAGGCCAGATCATGAACTCTTTCAGTGGGGGAAGCAGAGGCTTTTGTATGAAGAAAGAAAACAGCAGGCAGAGTGATTAAAAGAATGGAAAGCACATTTTATATAGGAAACCAAAAAGGAAGCAGCAACAGTTAAGGAATATAAGTTCAAAGAGAAACAGAATAGAGAGAAGGGGCATAATTTCCTCCCTCCAACATGAGTCTAAGCTAAAAACAGTTTCTAAAATGCTTCGTTCATGTGGCATTGATTCCATATCTACCAGAAACAGAACAAATCTGTTTGGAAGTGCCATGAAAAACATATGAGCCCTTTTCAAGATTTCTTAGTTTTTTCATATTTGTTGTTACAAATCAAGAAAATTTTAATATCAGACAAAGATAAGGAGAATAAATACAAAATACAGTGCAACACAATAAAGTTACGATTTCATTATTGGAACAAAGCCATCCAAACCTACCTGGCCTTCTGTTAAAAAGTAATTGCTGCCTTTATTAAATCATGAATTAACTGCCTCCAAACCTAATAACTGCTCGTGCCACCCTTGGCAGCAAGAACTACAATCAAGTGTTTGCAATAACTGGCAACAAGTCTTTCACATCGCTGTGGAGGAATTCTGGCTCTCTTCCTTGCAGAGTTCAGACTTTTAGCAGATTGTTTTTTTAGTCATTCAGAGGTGGACTTGCTGGTGTGTTTTTCAGATCATAGTCCTGCTGCATTATTCGAGTATGCTTGACTTTCCTGCCCTGAACTGGAGATTATTTGATTTTCTGGATTCATGGTTCCATCAATCATAGTAGTCTCTGCTGGTACAGAAGCTTGAAAGCAGCTCCAGACCATCCCAGTACCACCTCCATTTCTGACTGTTGGTATCATGTTCTTTTTATTAAATATAACACTATATTTAGAGTTTTAGTAGTCAAACCTTCCAAAAAGTTAATCTTTTGTCTCATCAGGTCAGAGAATATTTTCTTAAAAGTCTTGGAGGTCATTCAAGTAGTTTTTTGGCTAATGTGAGACGAGTCGTTGAGGTCTTTGGGGTCAGAAGTGGTTTTTGCCTTGGAACTCTCTCATGGGCTGAGGCAGGTGAGGCCTGCAGTTTTTTAGATGCTGTTCTGGATTCTGTTAAGGCCACCTGAATGAGTCATGATGGTGCACTTAGATCAATGTTGTTGTTATAGGCCGGCCACTCCAAAGAAGGATCGCCTCTGTTGGTTGGCTAGATTCCCAAACCCTTAGAAATGGCTTTGAAACCCTTTCCAGACTGATAGAAGTCAATGACTACGTTGCTCAGCTGTTCTCCAGTTTCTTTCAGTCATGGCATGAAGTCCATTTTTTTCTGGTCAGCATCACTTTGTCACGCAGGTTCTAGTCAAGTGATTTCTTGATTCCTAGGTCTGGCAGTAATAAGGCCTGAGTGTCACGATATCTTACAGCATCCTGCCATGACACTGCGGGGCGACCGTGGCTCAGGGGGTTGGGATGCGTATCTGTAACCGGAAGGTCGCCGATTCGATCCCCGGGCTCTCTGTCCTGGTCGTTGCGTCCTTGGACAAGACACTTTTCCCTACCGCCTACTGGTGTTGGCCAGAGGGGCCGATGGCGCAATATGGCAGCCTCGCTTCTGTCAGTCTGCCCCAGGGCAGCTGTGGCTACAACCGTAGTTTGCCTCCACCAGTGTGTGAATGTGAGAGTGAATGAATAGTGGCATTGTAAACCGCTTTGGGTGCCTTGAAAAGCGCTATATAAATCCAATCCATTATTATTATTTGTCTCTAACCATGAAGAACCCTCACGTTAACTTTTATCGAGTGGAAAAAAGTTAGCATTCATTCTCCAGCTTCGCTGTGTTTATGTTATGGTAGCATAGCTGTGTCGCTAGCGATCACGTAGCACATCATTATATACCAGCTAGCCCAACTTCAGTAACCCTGCAAACGTCACTGCTGTTTAGTTTTCTGTCTTCATTCATGTTGGAAGTGATAGCAGAGCTGTACGTTTGAATTTTGTCAAAAATCTCTCAGTCAGAACATGCTATATCATGTTTAGGTGAAAGCTAGCGAGCTAACTTCCTGCTAGCTTCTAACTCTGTTAAATGTAAATAATCCTGTTTTTATGGATGCCTGGGTGTTAAAATTAATTGTTACACCTGGTAAAGCAGCAATGCTGATCATTTTATTAAAGATGAAAGATTTTAGACAGTTTTTAACTCTCAGTGATGCGGCTGTGTTCGTTTGACTTTGGGACCTGAAGCGGACAGAGTTTAGGACCCAGATTACTCCACGAGGCTCCTGACTACGGTGGCCGTAATGCTCCGACAATCCATCAAGCGGTGCGGCTTCATAGCTTACCAAAGTCGTACTAAAACATTTTTTGACAGATTTTTGAGCGCCGTGTACCACATAAAATCGATTTGAGGTCAGTAAGCACAACCAGAATTCATACATAAGGCGCACTGTTGATTTTTGAGAAAATTAAAGGATTTTAAGTGTGCATTATAGTGCGGAAAATGTGGTATACAGAAGAAAAGAATATATCGCGATATATATCGTTACCGCACGTGCTTCAAATTATACCACGATATGGATTTTAGGCCATATCGCCCAGCCTCAAATGGGAGTAACTACTTGTTCACACCGGGCAGGTAGATCTCCTTAGTTTTTAATAAATGATTCATCATTTAAAAGCTGAATTTTATATTTATTCAGGTCATCTTTGTCTAATCCCAAAAAGTTCATTCTGGTTATCTGGACGTCGCGTTTTCAGTGGGAGAAACATTTCGTCACTCAAACATGCAAAGCACCCAGAAGAAATCAGGAAGGGGACAAATACTTGTTCATGGCACTGTATGTATTAATTCTGGTATTGTCTTTTTAGGTACATATTTGCACTTTAAATCCAATATTTCTAGCTGCAAATTTTAAAACCTAAAAAGCGCAGGCATGCATTGACTCTTGTAGCAGAAAATATTACACAAACAAAAATCACTTGTAGAACTATCTAAGACTACCTCAGGTATTTATCCTGATTCATCAGACCAGACCACCCTATTTCATTGTCTCATCATCTAGTTCTGATGCTGTCAGGCCTTTTAGGTACTTCTGCTGGTGAACATGTACCAGCACTCTGACCAGTACATATCCATGCAGTCCCATATGCAGCAAACACAGAACCTGAACTTTTGGAGATGATATAACTGTTATCTAGCCATCATATCTGGGCCTCATCATTACATTTACTATCTGTAGGCACCTACTAAATGTGTGACACAGGTAAACCACAAGACATCGTTTATCTTCCAGGCTTTGCTTTTACCTAAAAGTTGAGTATTTTGTCTTCTGTCATTTTTAGCCTGGTTGAATCAGTGCACAGGTATCCTCACAAATCTTACCTGTAACATAAGTAACTTGTCCTGTTCCAAAGTTTGACCTTCTCTCTTCGCTGACTTCATCGTCGCTGTCATTAAAGTCATCCAGATTACCAATATCATTCTGTTTTATGCTCATAAGACTGGCCAAACTCTGCATGTCCTCATCTCTGTGATAAAACAAAGAAATCAGCAGACATCACTACCTTTATCCAGCTCCACTAATATTTTCACATACCTAACAGAAAGTTTTAGATTCAATGCAAAGCTGCTGATGTCACACTGGATGTTACACAAACTGCTGATCTGAGCGTGCTGTGCTCAAATGTCCAGATACAAATTTAACCCAACAGATTTTTATAGACCACATACGGCCATAATCCACCCAGTAAAACCTCAACAACTTGGACATTACGTTGGAAATCTGCAGAGAAAAGTAATCCTCACTGCTCCTGGAACGTCATAAAAAATAATAAATAAAAATGCTTCTTGACTTACGTGGCCTTGCCTTCCCTGAGAAAGATGCACGACAGGTTGAGCTTCAGTGTGGCTTCCACCACTTTCACAGAGAGTGGTTTGAGCGTCAGTGTTAAATCGTACTGAGCTGGTGTGGCGCTTGCATACTTCTTCATATTGACATCAGCTGATGCCAGCACTTTTTTACATCCTTTTGTCTCCTGATTTAAAAAAATAGAGTTCAAGTTTGAATGCACACACATTCATTAATCCCAAAGATAATTAGTCACCACTCAACAACAACACAACTCAAGGTCTAACCACAGTATGGCATAACATAACATTGCCCCCGCCATCTTTTTACTCAAAATATTTTTATTGAGTGATCAATACTAACAAACCCTTTCCTTACAAACCCCACAGAAGTTAGCTGCAACACCACTGAGCTTCACGTTCCCATTAACACAGACACAAATCAGACCTCGATGGAATAAGCAAGTCAGTTAGTCAGCAGGAACATCCTGAAGGTTAGGTTAAGGTTAGAGAAGTTTGTCAGAAAAAGACCCCAGATTTGATCAAATGTGCCCTTTTGGTTCTGGATGGAGCAGTGGATCTTTTCAAGACTGAGACACAACATGAGATCAGCCAATGATCGTGGGAGGGCGGGGCAGCAGCCTTCCACCTCAACAACATGGCACGCCTAGCCAGGAGGGAACCAAAAGACCGCAGCCGACGTTTTGCCCAGTAATATACTGATCATCCTCACAAAAATTTGCCAAGGCAGGGTAAGTCCAAAACGTGGGTTAGTTTGGCATCATCAGACCTGCACCTGTTACAGCGAGGGTCTAAGATAGGATAGATTGTAGCTAATTTGGATTTAGATAAGTGGGCCCTGTGGTACTTTGAATTGCAGTAGGGAGTAGCACAGAGCAACGTGGAGTTTACCAAAGGAATGAATCCCAGACGACATCTGCCATAGATATGTCCAACTCCCTCTGCCCCACCATCTTTGATAAGGGATTCGATGTGCTTTGGATCCTAAGCTGTTCTGGTTCTACTTCGTACTTTTCTTGTCCCATCAGTTCGGTACTAGTTAGTCACATAATCATCTTGCTATTGCTACTCAGTATGGTTGGATATGGTGAGAAAATCTTCTAATTTAGTTTGTTGTTCTTCCATTTTGGTCCCGTGTCGTTACCACAGAACACCTCTATGTCCTATTAGCCAGGTAGCCAAGTTTCAGGCCCCAAGTGTTTATGATCATACCACAATATGAAAGCTAGCACAAACAGATCAGACTTACATTCTCAATAACAAAAGTCCATTCTTTGTCTTCAAACTCCTCTGCAGTCGGTTCCTGTCAGAGCATAAATAATTAGCTGAATGACTAAATGACATATTCCCCATCTATAATCCATATAATTAATCAGCTCCATACCTTGAAGAGTGTGACCGTGATATCTAAACTCTCTGGAACCTGCCAAACCACCAAGCCTCTGTAGGGGTTCTGGATTCCTGGCTGCCAGCTGTGCAGCTGACAGAACAGAAACAGGAAGCATCAAGAAAAGGCTGCAAATCACTAAAGAGGATTATATCAGTCCAAAATGGAAAATGTGGTACGTTTTAATTGCTATGCAAATTGGATGTGCAGCCTTCATGTACTAGGTCAAAATATTTAGTAATGACTAATCCCAGTGTAAAAACTACTCCATCTGTCAGATGCTCACGTAGAAACACTGGTTTTATATTATGACAAGTCAAATTTTGTTCTTAAGTAGCGCTGGCACAACTAGCTCCTTTCAGTGCTTTGTAAAGACGCTCGTTTGTTTCTCCTTTTATTACCTTTGTGCTGTGACGTCTGCTCCTTCTGATCCACACCACTCTCAGTTTGTCCGGTTGCCTGAATAACAGCAGAACGTATATTGTATTTTACTGTATTTTACTGATTTTACT
This sequence comes from Rhamphochromis longiceps, assembly GCF_057381845.1. Lineage (NCBI taxonomy): Eukaryota > Metazoa > Chordata > Actinopteri > Cichliformes > Cichlidae > Rhamphochromis > Rhamphochromis longiceps. Next base: position 67,725,779 of record NC_140559.1, on the reverse strand, counting down.
GTGTCTGGCAGCATACAATGAGTATATTACAGCAACAACTAAAATCCTTTTTCAACACAGACACTGTCTTACACACAGATAAACAAGTTAACCAGTTTCTGAATGAAAGTTTGACTTTCACTTCAGCCAGGCTGTAGATTTTCTTCTCCAGCTTCATGTTGGTAACAAGTCCCAGGCTGTATGTGAAATCTATTTTTTACAATAGACACTGACTCTGTTGTGAGCAGAAACACTGACATGTTTTGCCTGTTTCATTGCAATCTGTGTGGCAATGATGATGGCACCCACGATTTGGTCAGACCTTGTGTAAAACACACAAGGACACACACACACACACACATACATGCCAAACACACAGAGGACAAAGACAAAAGGGGAACCTAAATGGACAAGAAACTGAAACATACAAGCGCAATCCCAAAAGTAAGGACTCCCGCATCGACCGAAATGGGGATAGAAAGATAAACAGGTCGTGCCCGTGTCATAGCTGCTCACCAGCGCCGCCGCACAATCTTTCAAATGTTCTTTCAACTTTGGGAACAGGTGAAGTCCAGACTGTAGGGTGGATGGGTGATGACGTTTCAACCAAAGTTTTGCAACAGAGCGACAGTTTAACGGGCGACGTGTGGATGCGCGGTGTTGTGGAGAATGCTTACGCTCTTGCTCAGCATTTGTCTTCTCCAGTTCAGAAATGCCCTTCTGAGTTTTTCCAGTGTTTCACAGTGCCAGCCATCAAAGTCAACCAACAAAACCCCCTTTCAGTCCCAAAACACAGCTGAGCACTGTGCGTAAGCATCGTCCACGACACCACACGTCCACACGTCCACACGTCGCCTGTCAAACTGTCACTCTGTTGCAAAACTTTGGTTGAAACTTCATCATCCACCCTACAGTCCAGACTTCATCTGTTCCCAAAGTTGAAAGAACATTTGTTCAGAAGGCGATTCTACAGCATCGGCGATGAGCAGCTATAACATGGGCATTGTAAAACTACCAGGCTGATGCTCAGTGGACTGAGGCATAGTTGCATTATCACAAACAGGCATGGTGCAGGAGAGAGTGTCTCCTTTGAGTGGACTGGTTCTTATACAGCACTTTAACACAACCTGTAGACTCGATCATTCGCAAAAGCACTTTTTTCTACGCTGTTTCCAATCTAACATTCAGTGGATGCATCGAAGAGTAACATGGAGTTAGTATCTTTCCTGAGGATTTGGCATGCAGACTGGAGCACCATCCAACCATCAACCTAGTTAGTAAGTGACCACCTGAGCTACATCCCTCAACCCTCAGTGAGCGACTAAGCCCGTAAACTCATCAGAAAAGAGTTTACAAGGTCAAGGTTCAGGGCAGCTTTCCCATAGACATCTATGGGTTACGGTCAGGTAGGTTTGGTATACTTAAACAGGATGTTTTCAGGTTTAAGGCACCTTCATGTTCCTTTCAGTTTTCAGGCTGAAGCTGAGCCCATTGTTTCTACAGCCTGGGGTAAGACACATGCATGGGTGTGGGCGAATCATTTAAGCTTGCCATAAATGACATTTCTGTGGCATCACAATCATTGTACAAGTCTATCAGAAGAATGTTTTAAATATGGATCAGCTAGGCTGTATGCTCCTCAAACTGTGAAGCCTCCTCTAATATGGTTACACTGTAACACTGTGCATTTTAAAATGAGGTCGTTATACATCATTCCTGGTACCTGTGAATGTTTTCTTTCAGGCGCTTTTGTCTCTACAAACCACTGAGTTACTCACCACCACAGGCCTGTACATTTATAGGTCAGCACAGAAACATGTCTGTTATAAATAGTGCAGCAGGTGTTGCTCTAAGCTCTGTGAAGCGTGTTGTCCATGTCTGTTCTCTGTCCGTTGCTTTCATTCTCACTCATCGCTCACAGTCTCTTACCAAAAGCAGCTGGTTAGTTGATCATTTGGGCAAGTGTTCAACAGTTTTCTGCTTTACTCACTGTATTTGTTTTTGATTTAGAGCAATTTGGTTAAGCTTTATGACAACTTGACAACTTGTAGTTCTGGGAATCTTTTCTATTAGTTATGATCAAAATAGTTTTCATCAAAGCCAAATCAGTCCAGTTTTGGGTGTTTACATGATGAATCTGCCTATAAAAAACATTTATTGAGATCATTTTAGTCGGAGGTCAAACTGAAGCATGTTGTTAACTCTTGTTGCAAATTAGACAGTGTGACTGGGTGGTAGACGACCTCGGGGTCACATCTGGCCCTTTAGTTGTCTGCGTGCATATCTGCATGTTCAATGTCCTACTGTCGTTGTCTGGTTCTCACTGTACATGTCACTTCCTGTCTTACTTTGAAGGTGCCTCGTCTCATGCGTCTGATTGGCCCCAGCTGTGTTTCCCCCCGTTTCTCGTTCCCTCATTATCCTTGTATACTTCAGCCCTTCGTTTCACTCTGTCCGTTGTCGCGACCTCCTTCATTTCCCTGCTGTGTGTTCTGCCTGCCTGATTAGTTCAGGCGTCGTCCCAGTTTACTTAGTTTTATATTTCACAGCTGTGTCTTCTAAAATAAAGGCCTGTCTGTGAGTCTGCAGTGGGATCCTGTCCTGCCTGCTTCACACAGCAATTCATGACCCTGACATCAACAAATACACAGATTCTCCTTCAGCCCCCTTTCACTGGTCTGAATTGGCCCGATGTTTTCAGAAAGAAATACAGACGTATGTAAACCGTCTGCTTACTACATTACTCACTCCTTCACTGAGTGTCCTCGATCTGAGCTGCTAATCTGCATTACTCCTGGTATAAAACTGGTTACTATTGACATGAACTGGCTGCATCTTTGTCCTACAGACATGACCAAACATTTTAGCAGTGACACAAAGTTTGTTTCTTATGCACTTTGCTGCTTCAGTTTTTGTTTCAAATAACAAGAAGAAGAAGAAGAAGAAGAAGAAGAAGAAGAAGAAGAAGAAGAAGAAGAAGAAGAAGAAGAAGAAGAAGAAGAAATGTACAATTATAGATCATAAGTTTCAAAAACTTTTTGCTGGGAAAGAAATAAAAGTTTAGTTTTAGTCGTGGTGTCAAAATCTTTGTCACCGTTTTAGCTTTGACATTTAACTTATTTCAGTGTTAAACTTTTGTGTGTGGTTTTATTGTTCCGGTGAATATCGGCTTTGATCTAATTGTCTTGGGATGAAATCCAGAAAAGAAAATCCTATGGGACAAAATAAGGGATGCTTAAAACCACCTCGGGCACTCTGACCTCAGAGATTCCTTCAGAGCCCAAAAAGAAAGGACGTGATTACATGATAATTACCTTTTACAGTGTGCTGTCATTAGATTTCCAGTAACACTGCCTTAACAGACACCACTGACCCCAGTACAGAGCATGCAAAATGTGACAAATCTCTCTAAACTACCACAAAGCACAAACAGTGTGAAAGGAAGGCCGGCCAAAATACAAGCCAGGGCCAGAAGACTGAAAACACATGTTGACTGAACAATGACTAACGCCAGTGGAATTAAAGGAACTCCTACATGCCGAACCTAAAACAGCAGCTCTAAAGCTAAGCACAATATCCTCTGTATACATAAACTGGAAATGGCCAAGAGGAACATGTTTCAAGCTTGTCCTGAACACTGAAAACCAGACTAATCATCCAATCTGTTCACGAGAAGAGAAATGCCGAGCAAATACCAAGATTTTAGATGTTTTCTGGAAGAGGCCAATGGGGACTGATGGTTCATCCATGAAGATGTCTCTGGCTCGTAGAGTCAGTTATAGATCTACCTCCTAAAGAATTTTCTTCACTTTGCAAAATATTGTAGTTTTTCTTAAAGAATTTGGCAATCATCATCCTAATCATGTACTCCTTTATACTCCTTTATTCTCATACTCAAGTTCAACATCTGGGATCAGGTCCAAATATCTGATCTGATTAATCTGTCGTGGAATAATGAGAGAAAAAAAGGTCCTTATCTTGCCAAAACAAAACTTTTAGTGACTGGGCCAGTCGGCTTTTTGGGTTCATTTAAGGCCCCGTCTCTCACTGGTAGACTCATTTAATAATTCTGTTATTTAGATTTGTGCACCATTACATGCTGATGTTTCACAATCACAACAACAGTGGTCAGTTATATTGTAAGGTAAAGACCCTCCACCCTATAAGAATAGTCAGATGACACTAAATAGTAACAGTGGGAAGGAAACAAACTCCCTTTTAACAGGAAGAACCCTTCAGCAGCATCAGGCTCAGGGAGGGACAGCTACCAGCTAACAGCCAGGACTCGCTGGAGGTGAAAGGAGGGAGACAGGACAAAAGCAAGCCAGCCCTTGCAGCCTGCGTCTATTGCAGTGTAACTAAGGGAGGATTCAGGGTCACCTGGTCCAGCCCTAACTATATGCTTTAGCAAAAAGGAAAGTTTGAAGCCTAATCTTGAAAGTAGAGATAGTGTCTGTCTCCTGAATCCAAACTGGAAGCTGGTTCCACAGAAGAGGGGCCTGAAAACTGAAGGCTCTGCCTCCCATTCTACTTTTAAATACTCTAGGAACAACAAGTAGGCCTGCAGAGCGAGAGCGAAGTGCTCTAATAGGGTGATATGGTACTACAAGGTCATTAAGATAAGATGGGGCCTGATTATTTAAGACCTTGTATGTGAGGAGCAGGATTTTGAATTCTGGATTTAACAGGAAGCCAATGAAGGGAAGCCAAAACAGGAGAAATCTGCTCTCTCTTTCTAGTCCCTGTCAGGACTCTTGCTGCAGCATTTTGGATCAGCTGAAGGCTTTTCGGGGAGTTTTAAGCCTTTAAAAAAAAAATTAAGGACAAACGGCCATAATTCATATTTGTTTTTGCTTAATTCTTAATTGCCAATATATATAATCAGTGTGTGGGTGTGACACCAAGGAGCCACTAATCTGAGAGAATGTCTGACTTTATAAATGTATGATTAAATAAAAGAAAATGTATTGAGTATTCAGTTTTAAAGAAAAACAGCAAAAGAAAGTATTCCTGTAACTGGATTAAAAGGGATTATGCTAAAAGATGTTCATGTAAGAATAAGATCATGACAGAGAGGTTGTATAAACTAATGGAACATAAGGAGAAATATGCGACTGAATGTTCATATACAATGAAACTTTCTATGGTAAGAATAACATGGAAAAAAAGAAACTGTAATGAAGTGATTTTAACTTTTAAAGTTAGTTTTAAATCATGTATGATGACAACTCAGACAGACAGGGAGAGGATGATGAGGTACGGGTGGACAGTGATTCCACAGGTGAGACCAGACGTTATCTTAGACGATGTGACGTAAAAAGGGGGAGAAAGGAGGAGCAGGTATAAAAGCTTTGTGCAGAATAGATAAGAAGAGCAGTTCAGAGGATTGGACCTAAGATGTTCACAGCTGGAAGCTCCTCCTCATGCCTGGGTGTGCCCATCTCTCCAACCTCCTTCTTCACAAGGATCCGAACAAGCTCAGCATTAGCTTACAATGGGTTCATTAGACACATGTAACCGAGGTGATTTGATTAATATTTTCTGATTAGTATTATTTGGTTCTGCTTTTGTTTTGCTCCTATTATATTGCTTTAATAAAATATCCTTCGTTAAATGGTTTTAATTGTGGGCCTTTACAAAGGGACTGGTAAAGTATTCATCTACATCACCATGAATGACTCTTACAGGTTAATCCAGCCCTCCTCAGTCTTCCAGGACACTAAATTTAACCCAGTTAGTTACCAAGTGCACCAATCTAGAGGGGAGCTGCAGTAACAAACGGGGCTGCTGGCAGCTGGGCCTGTACTGGCTCTGTCACAGGAAGAAGGGTAGGCATTCAGGGCTTTTCAGGCAGTTAGTACTGGGCTAATCCCCACACCCAGTAGCTCCATCTAAGCACTGCTTACTGGGTAAGACTCACAGCACCAGAGATTGGGGTTGGTTTTTCCCTCTACAAATAAAACAAGCTTTTTTACACTGACTCTTTGGAGATGTTTTGAGCTAAAGGATGATTGGAGATCGACCTGCAATTAGCTAAGACAGCTGAGGCTGAGGCTGTTTGAGTAACGCTGCCATCATAGGCCTGTGGTTCGTAGGTGATGATTGAGACAGATTAATCATATTTTAAAATTGAAGCACTAATTTATGGTAGGACATATTATAGCAGTCTTGAAGTAATTGGTTTTAATAGACACATGATGATTGCTGAGGTTAATGCAGTAGGATCAGTCAGATAAAGACTAAATAAATATAAATAGTATTGAAAGTAGCTGAACATATTATATATCTGTGGTCAGTTATTTTTTCTCTAATTGTTAAAATGTTATTAGTAAAGAAATTAGTGAATTCAATACTTTCTTCAATTAATGATGAGGAGTGAGATGTCACAGCTTTACTGAGGGCTTTTAAATAGAGCAACAAACTATCTTTCCTGGGAAAATGAAGGTATTCTAAATTAGTGAGATACCACTTCATCTCAAGGTGCATGTTTGAGAGTTATACCATGGAGTCCACTTCTGATTTGAGGCTTTCTTTCACAGAGGGGCCACAGTACCCAACAATCACATGACCCCCTATGAGCAAGCACAACAATGGGAAGGAAAAACTCCCTTTTAACAGGAAGAAACCTCCAGCAGAACCAGGCTCAGGGAGCACAGTACTCTCTGCAATGAGGAATTATGTTACAGCACCTTCCAAAAGATACTGTAATGAAATCTATTCCCCAGCTGTCTTTATTGTAAATGTAAATTTTGTTAAAGTGGTGACTGATTTCTTATACAGCCCAGCCTCACAAAATGTGACCAGTTAGTGTAAAGTCAGCTGGTGGTGGCCCAGCACTCACCCAGAATCACATTATGAGCCACAAAAACACAAGTGTTTGAATCTGGTTGAAGCGCTACTTTACCGGAACAACTGTTTGCCTTCATAAAAAGGTTTCCTCGTGTTTTTAACTCCTCCCAACAGTTATTGCAGACCTGGGCCTGCCACAGATTTCTTATAAGAGGGGAAGTTTTTATCCATGACCTCAGTGTCCAGAAGTCTACTTTCAGCCACTGATGACGGCGTAGATGCTTCATCCTTCCACCAGCACACGTGACACCAGCAGTGACACTAAACTGCACCACCACTCACTCCCACAGCCACGACAGTTTTTTGGCTTGACCCGTTGCCATGGTTATTAGGATGCCGCATGGTAACAATTACAGTTCTCTTATCAAGAAAACAAACACGGAAGTAATGGGGCGGGCTCTCTCTGCAGCAAAACAAAGCATTTAGCATTATTTTTTCTGAACATTAAAACCTGAGGTATTGTGCCGACGACCTGTAATTACACGGAGTAATTGTATTAAGTCTGTCAATAAGACGTTAATGCGCAGTGATGAATACGCCGGCTCGTGTAAACTGAGTGTGGATGATACACTTAGTTTCACAGGCTTTACTCGCCGAAATGAGAAGTTCACACGCCTGACCGGAGTTTGGCATCACTCTCTCTGTCAGCCTCTTTAACGCTCAGAGAGCACACCACGGAGCAGTGCCGGGGTGCGCAACAAATCCACAGTTATCAAATACTGACAAATATAAGAATTATATCACTCACCATTTATGTGTACATTCTATGATCAGCTCTTGAAACGAAGCCGCAAACTGGAATTTCGACGCCTTCTTTCCTACCCGCTGGAGCCGTTTCCAAACCGAAGTCATGCTCGACCCTGTCACACACGCTGAAGTTAAATTACACGGAGGGCAGGCGTGTCCCCTCTTCCGTGTTCCTTCACCGGGGAGTGGATGGGAGACTCCACCTGCCTCGATGACAGATCCTCACCAGTGCTCGATCCGTAGACACGGTACAAAACAAATACTCCGGTCACATATCGTGAAGTTAACGCGGACAAACCGGAACCCATCGTCACTGGGACTTTCAAAATAAAATCAGATGTCTCTTCCAACTTCCACCCATCAACAAAGGAGGAAGTTTACAGTTTAAATCTCATCGTGAGCATTTAAAACAAAGGTTTTAACAAAAATAATGATACATTTTCCACTAGAATGCTTATATTTTGGCACAAATACATAAATAAATAAGAGGAAGTCAAAGGAGAGCGTCACAGGGCGAGCAGCCAAAGCACACAGAAGAGCCCCACCCAGTGTTTACACTGTGGTTTCACTGCTAATCACACTGCCAGTAAAAGTTTGGACACACCTTTTTATTTAATGTTTTTTCTTTATTTTCATGAATGTTTACGCTGTAGATTCTCACTGAAGGCATCAAAACTATGAATAAACACATGAAATTCTGTAGTAAACAAGAAAAGTGTGAAATAACTCAGAACATGTTTGATATTTCAGATTCTTCCAAACAGCCTTTGCTTTGAGTCCTGCTTTGCTCACTCTTGGCGTTCTCTCCATGAGCTTCATGAGGTCGTCTCCTGAAATGGTTTCCAACAGTCTTGAAGGAGTTCCCAGAGATGCTGAGCACTTGTTGGTCCTTTGCCTTCACTCTGAGCTCCATCTCAACCCAAACCATCTCCACTGGGTTTAGGTCAGGTGACTGTGGAGGCCAGACCATCTGGTCAGCACTCCATCACTCTCCTTCTTGGTCAAACAGCCCTGACACAGCCTGGAGGTGTGTTTGGAAAACAAATGATGGTCCAACTAAACACAAACTGGATGGGATGCATGTGGCTGCAGGATGCTGTGGTAGCCATGCTGGTTCCGATGAATGCGTCCTCAGCAGCAGAGGTGACTCTTGTGACCATGTCAGGTGATGACATCACGAAGCTCACTGAGAGAAGGCCGAGGGTTTGCAGCGCTGCCAACAAAGCAAAGGGTGCTGCTTTCAGGAATCTAAAATACAAGACAGACAGATATTTATTAATGTGTTTTGCTACATAATATCTTGCTTCATATATTTGAGTTGTTCGGTTTCTATCTACTATCCATCTTAAGTATCTTAAGTAGTAAAAATAAAGAAAAACCATTGAATGAGAAGATGTGTCCAAACTTTTAGCTGGTAGTGTAACTTATCTAATTTGGAGATGTGTTATTTAATGAAAGCTGTTCTCTAACCTATTAAACTTCCTGTTTCACTACAGTTATAACTATGGGTGCCTTGACATAGCTCAGATTAATTTAACACGTCACACATGCAGTGGCTTCATATCCTGGAGGATAATCTGATAATAATAACATTGTTGCTGTTGTTCAGATGTTTTAGCAAGGAGTAAATGTGAAGCACAAACTAACTGGCAGGAAACCTTTCCCTCTGTCATGAGCCCCCCTCAGCTGGGGGGACTTTTCCACTTTAGGTGTCAGTCTATTTATAATCTGTTGCTTGCACATGAAGGATGTAATGCAGCTTCTGAGGCACACACAGGCATTAGCCTTTTATATTTGTTACATGCAGAGTCTAAAGAATGATGACATTGGGAAATTATTTTTTTTAAAAACATTTGAGAGCTAAAAGTAACCTATTTTATCATTTGTAAAAACATTTAAAGAAGAACTTCGACTAGGGGATTTTCACCTTTTATTACGTTTATGCCAATGTATGTATCATGACTTCCTTTTTTCCAAATCCAGCAGACCCAAATCACTATACTGGCAGAGTAATGCCCAACTTTAGTGGCAATCAGGGATTGGACCAGTAAGGCCTCCAGCGACCTCAGATAGGATGAGGAGCTTGGTCATTTAGGAGAGTCTCAGACTAGAGCCACTGCTCTTCCATCCATCCATCCATCCATCCATCCATCCATCCATCCATCCATCCATCCATCCATCCATCCATCCATCCATCCATCCTTTTCCACTTATCCTTATGTTCCACAACAAAAAAAAATATCTGGTCAGGTTAGATGTTTTGGGCATGTGTAACTGGGAGGAGACACTAGACCCAGGACCCGTTGGGCAGATATTTTGCCCACCTTATAAATGTCTCAGGGTCCCACCAGAAGAGCTGGAAAACATGGCTGCAGAGAGGGATGTCTGAGAATCTCTGCCTAGACCACTGTTCCCACAATCTGGACAAGGGTAAGCGAAAGAAAATAGATTACTGTGTGGATATCAAATGCTCCAGTGGTCTGTAGAGTGGCTTTTTACTGCTTTTTACTGTAAACAGAACAATTATAACACCAAAGCTTTAAGATCAGGGAAAAGCTGACTGCACAGTTTGAGTTGACACAGTTGACCGTGGTATCCATTTAACCCATCTTGATAATAGGTTGGTTTCTAAATGTGCTCTTATCTAGATCCAAACATGTAACACGTTACAGAGAGGAACGTGTTACATGTGAATAGTCTTAGTTTGGACTTTTGTTTTGGAGTTGCATGAGGAAACTGGCTGGGAGCCCTGCTTTTTTCACTACATGTAGATATTATCAGACAGTACAATGATCATTCTTTTCCACACCCACAGTACACAGCTGTACCACAGGAGTTTTAAAACACGTCACCCTCCATGTCCCAGGTCAAACAGAGCAGTATGTTTTCTTAATCTGATGAACTGAACACAAACGTCTACACCATAAAGCTTTGTAGAGGTAAATTATAGAAACACTATACAAATATATGCGGATAATATTTAAAAATGCTCTTCTGCCTAAAGTGTGTTACAGTAATGAATACGAAATGAACAGTGAGTCACTATAATCCATCTGCATGTGTTGTTTTACAGAGGCTTGGTGCTCTGCTGCTTACCAGCAGGAAAGCAGGAGAATAATAAGTCTGTCATTGCTGTTTACAGTGAATTTATATTTGCATTTACAGTTTTGAGGAATGTATCTTTGACATTTCTGTAACTAGAAAAATGAGTAAAAAAACAAAAAACAAAAACGATTTTCAATTTCTTTGTCTTTTTTTGCACATTTTAGCAATGTATGTAGTTACTATGGACTTAATACATACATATTATTAAAATGTGGGATATAATGTTTGTATTTTATTGCATAGCAAATTGAAATGCTCCCAAAATATGGCACTACAGCATGTAAAAATGTAAAGAGGGTTGTTTTTGTATTTCGTGTAAGGTACCGATCAATGTTAAAAAATAATAATAACGATAATAATAATTTTTTAAAAATGCAAAATTCTATAAGAAATAGATTGATTCATTTTTTAAAGAATGTTATATTTTTAGGGTTGGCAAGATTAGTAAAATTAAAGTAGAGGGCACTGCGGGCGGTCTTTCTCCTCAAGCTCGAGTCCCCTACCAGAGACGAGGAGCTTGAGGGTCCTGCGCAGTATCTTTGCTGTTCCTAGGACTGAGCTCTTCTGGACAGAGGTGTTGCTCCTGGGATCTCCTGGAGCCCTGTGCCCAGCTTGAAGGTCACTGCACCAACTGTTCTGATTGCCACTAGTACCACTGTTGCCTTCACCATCCAAAGAAAGAAAGAAAATTAATTTTTTCTCTTTTTTTTTTTAATGGAAATGTCCCTCACCTGATCTCAGAGCATGTTTTTCATTTTCTGAAAACATAACTGAACGCAGGGAGACCCAAGAGCAAGCACCAACTGATGAAGGCTGAAGCAAACATCTGGCAAAACATCAGAGGGGAGGAATTACAGCATTTGCTGATGTCCATGATATTTACAGTCTTTGACAGCGAGGAATTTTCATGCAAGTATTACATGAATAGTTTGCCCATTTACCTTTGATCCCCTGATGTGGCCTGCTTCAGAGGAACATTGCTGTAATTCCTGAACACTTAATGTAACAATGATGTAACAATTTAAATCTTTGTCATCAGAGCTAAACATTCTCTTCGAACACATCTTGATTGTTTAAAGTTAAAATAAAGGAAGTGTGTCATTGTGAACCTAACTGTAGCTGCTATTTTTCCAATGCTTTGGTGAACCTACAGAAACTGTCAGTGCTCTGGTACAACCACATACAGAATCATTCACCACAGCCTGGTGATTGTGATGGTTTCCATAAACCATTTCAGTATTATTTGTATTGTTTTGAAATTCTACTGTTCAATAAGAGCTCACTAAAAAACATCCAAGAATTCAAGCTCAAAATGATCATAACATATACTTGGAAACTTGTAGTAGAGGTCAAAGCAATCAGATCCCTGCTGCACTCCTGCCTGTGACCTTTGTAACTGTAGCCTGGCTAAGCCAGACACCTGTGAGCTGTCTGTCAGAAGCACGCACTGAAATATTACCGTTACAAAACATCGAACTGTCCTCGCTGCCATGATGCAGCAGTTTACATTTCAGTCTCAGTTACATAGACTCTAGACAGCACAATATGTTACAGAAAGATAAAACTGAAAATCCTGCTCTTTAGCTCCTACATTCTCTACTGAGTACATCCTGGAAATGTGGGACAAGCAGAGGAAGGAATCCAAGCATTCAAGTTGGAAGCAGGAAACCAAAAAATATTAAAGATTTTAAAAACTATTAAGACTCTAAAGTGAATGGGAGCTGCAGGATTGTCTGTACTTGACATGCTGTCTCTGAGGATCCTAAATCGGGAACAACAGTTGGCTGTGGTATTTAATCCTGTGCTTGACCATCAGTCATCTGTGCGTCTCACAGCCGCAGCACAGCTCAACACTGATCTCATGACTGCAGGGAAATGACAAAGGAGGCTCTCAGCAGCGAGTCAGCTGAACTCAGTTTCACCTTCAAATGTTTCCATGAGTCTTTTTGTCTAGTAACAAAAACAACTCTAAGTGTATCATGTTAACATATTTATTCTACACTGTCTCATGCTGACAGATCCAGATTTTATATTTAGTTTTCCAGTGACTGAGTGAGTGGCCTCTTCTTTATGTGGGCAGCAAAAAACACCTATTGTGTTTCAATGTTAGGGTAAAGAGATGTGTTGAGGTTCAGGATGTGTTAGGTATGGAAACGGTAAGCTGCAGTGCTGTTTAAGATGACAGTCTCCAGCAAATTAATGTAGAGTCATGGATGCACAGCTGGGTATGAGCGTGTGTTCCTGAGGGGAGGTGAGAGCAGACCAGCTTGGCACCAGCTCAATTTCAAGTCTACAAATACGTCCATAGCAGGAGGACACAACAGCCCTCTGTTCCAACTCCAAGAAAACCAGCCTGCACCTTTCAGCTGCTTCATTAAAGGCACATTCATCCAAAATGTAAACAAGTCTTCAAACTAAACAGTTATATGTTCTTTCACCAACAAAATGTATACACAACCAAACACTGGGGTTTGTGTCCTCTGTTTATGTTGAAGTTACCAATATGTTAACCTCCTCCTGAACAAACGGGGACAACGCCAGCATTCCCCTTACTGGTTATAGAAACTACCAGTGGGGTTATCAACATTCTGTTTCCCAAATGTTCCAAAGAAGAAAATCCACTGGATCACCATGTTGTTCCTCATTACAGTCATTTATGATAACATACTTGTCATAAAGATGTGGTAACACTACAAATTATCATGTATGAAAATAATTTAGAAGGAAATGTCTATTTTAGAATAAAACACAAAACCCATGTGTCAGAGTGTGGTTTGTGGCACGAGTGCAGAGGAGGGATGGGGCAGCGGGTTGAGGGGGCAGGGCAAGGCTGGTAACCCTCATCCAATCATGTCTGTGAAGATTCTCAGTCATCCAGGTCATGGTAATCTAAGCAGCTTGGAAAGAAAAGTGTCTGGACTTTTCTTGAAGACGTTTCACCTGAGAACCTTCTTCAGTTCTCAGAGCAACTGGTGGACAGTCCCAGATTTTTAAGCCCTACTGGGAGTGTCCCTAAAGAGTTGACCCACTATTGATCATCTGCCTAATCACATGAGCCAAAGTGTGAAAACAGGTGTGGGTCACCATCAGCTGAGGTAAACCGTTGTAAGAACTTGCCCCAGCCTATCATGTGACTTACTGAGATCAAATGACCCAGGATGTGAGAGGGCGTTAAGGCGTCTGAGGATGGATCTCAAAACTGGGTTATAGCTGGCAGACAGTTGGTATTGTAGGAAACCCCCTCTGTGGCTTACAACCATATTAGAACCGGGGGCTGATAGTGACACACACTATCAGCAAAGGGTCAGGGTTTAAAAGTCTGCCAAAGGGGTACAGGTGTGATTATGGGGACGGTGGAAATGAAATACGTGGATAAAGCATTTACACTGAAGGCTGCGTTAGCTCCGGCGCATCCCTGAGTCTGGGAGCTGATTGGCCCGGGTTCAGTAGGTTAATGGGGCTGTGTGTGCGGGTGTGTTCACAACTGGCAGGGACATGCAATGTTTGTGTTGCGCTCAGCTTGACACCCACATACGGGAAGACCACACCCAGCTGTTGATGCCAGAAGCTGCAAAAAAAAAGAAAGAAGCTGAGATGATTATCCAGGTGGCTCATTTGAACCCCGTGCCAGGTCATATAGGATATGACAAAACTCTGGAGTGAAGGGGGGAAGGGTGCAGTCCACGAGGACTGTGGGGTCAACGGCTGCTAGACCGTCCCACTATATCAATGTACTGCACACCGTCTTCCTGGCGCTTTGGCACTTTCTGCCTCGACTGCAGGGGTTCCACGTGATTCGTCTCCTCGGTCAGATTATCAGGACGGACAGCATGGTTGCGGCGGTCTATGTGGTCGAACAAATCTGCCACGGCTTCAGGTGGGCAGAGGTCAACCTCTTTGCCTCCATGGAGTCAACACACTGCCTCCTGTTTTTCTCCTTAAAGGACACGACCCTCCCCTAGGGTGGGATGCCCCAGGTATTGCCTTCCCTCCTTTCTCCCTCCTCCCCTCGGTCGTCCACCAGGTCCAGACCGAGGAGGCAAGGCTGGTCCTGGTGGCCCCTCATGCCCTCAGTGATCCCGCACCCCCTGTTTGAGGGATCTTCTGTCCCGGGGGAGCAGGTCACTGCTTCATCCCTTTCCTGGGGAGGTGCGGCTGACAGCCTGGCCCCTGAGAGGGAGAGGCTATATTCTCCCCCTTCTACTTAAAATGGCATCTTATATCCATAAGATATAGTCCACCTGCTTGCATTTTCCCCCACTGCAGACAGGTTATGCTGATTCAATGATCCTCCCTCTTCTTAAGAGCTTGAAAAGAAAGCATTTTTAAGTTTTTGAAGACATTTCACCATCCAAGCTTTTTCAGTTCCAAAACCAAATAATGAAGAGTCCTAAGCATCTACACTCTGTAGGCTGTCTCTTATGAGGTGGTTGTCACATAGTGCTTCAAATGTGCTCCCCAATCATGTTGATAGAAATTAGCCAGGATTATTACTTGATTCCTCATGGCCTGTTGACTTTTGCGAATTCCCATCTCATGGCCCATACTCACTAACTTTCAGATATTAATTGATTATGAATTACATCATAATCAAAGTGGTGAGGTGATATAATGTGTGTCACCTCACCACAATGTGTGTATGGTGCATTTCATTACTGCTGGGTGCAGGAAATTACAGGCTTCACCTTCCACCCATCTATCCGTCCATCATCTTCCACTTGTCCCCTTCACTATCACGGGGGAGCCTATCCTAGCTGCTATGGGTCGACCTCTGACAGCCGTCCATTGTCACCAGTCTATGACGGGGCTATCACAGAGAGACAGACAACCATTGACGCTATAGCCATTAGTAGTAGTACAAGACGCGGTTTACACATTTGCCTAAGAAGTGAAAGATCACTGCCTTGCTCTGAAGAGGAGCCAAATCCCTTTGGGGTTGTGTCGGGAAGAGCCTCTGATGTAAACAACAGTCAAATCAAACATGTATGACTAAGTGAGAAGCTAAAAGTAGCTTCTTTATCGTTACTCATCATGTTGTTAGAAAGGAATTTCCCAAATAAGTGTATTTCTCTTCTTTCCTTGTAGTACTACAATTAATTAATGCTTCAATCTTAAATATGACAAGGTTGATAATAGGGTCATAGTAATCAAACCATTACTTAAAAAGCCATCCTTGAAAGAGTTAAACAGCTAACAGATCATCTGCAGAGGAATGGTTTATTTGAAGAGTTTCAGTCAGGTTTCAGAGCTCATCACAGCACAGAAACAGCTTTAGTGAAGGTTACAAATGGTCTTCTTATGGCCTCTGACAGTGGACTCATCTCTGTGCTTGTCCTGCTAGACCTCAGTGTTCGATACTGTCGACTGTAATAGGTGTTAATGTAAGTGGACTAGTTCTTCTATAACATTTTTCTACTGTATTTGAGCACTGTCAGAAGGTGGGAAACTCAGAAAAGTCCCACTTCTGTACCAAAAGCAGACTACTCCCACACACACTAAAGAGAGGAGAGATGGAGCGACAAGAGGAGAGAGAGAAAGCAGCAAATCAACCTGAGAGGGCCGAGGCACCGTGACAAACTCGGGGTTTTGCATCTTGCCCGAGGATATTTTGGCATGCAGACCGCACATCAGAGATAAAACCACCAACCGCCCAGTTAACAGACAAGTTCAACAATTGTGCTGCAGTGATTTCAATGGACTCCAGTTTGTTCATGGAAATGGGAGTTTTCTAATTATGGAGTTACAAATCTGTAGTTTTATTAAATAATACTGCTTCAACAAAGTATTCAGCTAACTCTGTAAATACATATGCACGTTATATTTTTGTTTTTTATTTTATTTTTTTTATTTGTTCATCAAGAGATTATGCAAACTTACATACATTGTATTGTATGCATCTTACATGACATATTTTCTCAAACATTTCTTCCCCAATCATTTTAACTTTTTCTTGTTAAACAAAAGACAAATTAAAATACAAAAAAAAAACATCATACCAACACAAGAACAGAAAACTGAGAAAAGAAAGAAAAAAAGAAGAAAAAGTGAGTAAAAAAAATAAAGTAAAACTCAAATAATAATAGTAATAAATTAAAAATTAAACACTATATAAATAAAATAAATTAAAAAAAGAAAAAAAAGGGGGGGTGCTTAAATCCTATGCCTACCTTTAAAAAAAGTAAATTTCAAATTCTTTTCAGTCCAGTCGGTGGGTAAATTGCATTGTTCTAAGGAAAAGATTTGAGATATTCCACTTGCAGATAATTTTTACAGAACTACCTTTCACTTTGAGTGAGATCTTCTCCACCCTCAGAAATGTCCGGACAGTATTAAGCCATTGCGATGCAGATGGAGGCGTGGGAGATTTCCAAAGGAGTAAAATACAGCGTCTAGCAAGAAGGGAACAAAAAGCCAAGATCTGTTTGCAGCGGAGTCATATTTGGAACTCCAAATATGGCAATTAGAGGATCTTCAAGGATCTGAATTCCAAAAAACCCTGAAAGTACAGAAAATAATTCACTTCAAAATTTGTTCAGACTTGGACAGAAGAACAACACATGGCTTAGATTGCAAGGAGAGGTCACATTTATAACTAAAGGAAAAAGTTTAGATAAACGGACTCTGTCTATTACTTTAAAGTACAAGCTGTAGCACATGGTGTACTTGAGCGCATGATGACATTCACCTTATCCCAGCATGATTCAAACAGTTCAACACCTAATTCACGCTCCCAGGCGGTTCTGATTTTACCTGAAGTCAGATTCGGTCACCATAAGCGTTTGATGTATATTTGATATAGCTGATTTTTGATTGGGCCTAACAAGCAGAAGGTCAACCCATGGAGGATCAGCAGGGAGAACTGGGAAATTTGGAAACAGTGATGAGACACAGTGTCTAATTTGCAAATAGAGAAACCAGTGAGAAGGAGGTAGGTCACATTTTGAGCTCTGAGAAACTCAGAAGGACATCATCTTTGTAAAGGGCTCTCATGGTCTTTGTGCCTCTTTCGTGCCAAATCAAATAGGCAGCGTTAGTAGTGCCAGGGGAAAATAGAGGATTCCTTAACAATGGTAACCTGGTAGACGGCGATATGAATTTAAAATGCGACCTGAACTGAAACCAGATCTAAAGTGTAGAGAGCACCGCAGGATTTGAAGCAACAGAAGATGTTTTAATGATGAAGAGATAAGGGAGGCAGGAGAAAAGTATGGAGAAATTGATTGAATCTCAAGTTTACACCAAATCAGGTTGGGTGAATTTAGCCAGTAGGCCAGCTTATGAATATGTGAAGACCAGTAGTACATTAAAACATTTGGTAGGGAAAGACCCCCATCAGAGGTAAACTGTTGCAATAAAGAGAGCCTCAGTCTAGGGGCCCTTACAGTCCACAAAAAAGGTTTTTATTTTTAATCACTCTACAAGAGCTTTAAACTGTCTTCACTTTGTCACTGTGGGATATTGTTTGTGGAATTTTGAGGTGAAAAATTAATTTATTCCATTTTGGAACAAGGATGTAACATGTGGAACAAGTGACACGAACAAGTTCACTGTAATAACTATTTGATCCCTGCTGAATTTGCAATTTTCCTCAAACAGGAGCTCTAAAAAAGAAATAAATAGTATTTAGTTATTGTGGTAGTTTCATTTTAATGGTAAGAAAATTAATTTTAACCAAAAATCTGGAAAATAAAAAACACATTGTATAAAGGTTGATTTGTATGTGTGGCGGGGTGTAGGGGAGTGGAGCAGGGAGCTCGGGGGCAATGCTAAGGAAGGTCAGCTGACACAGCTGATACTGACTGCAGGGTGAAGATGATGATGGTGCTGGATCAGCCCAAAACTACACAGCAGGGGTTTGTTAGTGATTCTGTTAAAGGCAGTCAGAACCATAGTCACCACCACTGCTAACACACTATGTCCTGTACATGCAGGCGCTGCTTCAGTTTGCCAGGAAACATCTAAATAATCCAGAGAAGCGAGAAAGTGATGCGGTCAGATGAAAGCAAAGTTTAGCGCTTTGGCATCGACTCAACAGAAATGCTGCACGTGACCCAAAGAACAGCATCCCAACAGTCAAGCATTCAGGGGGGAAGCATTGGTGCTGTTTTCAAGGATACAAGATAAGTTCACCGAGAGACCAGTGGGTGGCGCTATTTATCGTGAAACCTTGGATGAGGATCAGAAACTTTATTATTCCCTAAGGAAATGATGTGGTTGCAGTTGCTCCAAGACAACAAGAACAGCAACAGACTGAAATAAAAGAAATAGTCAAATATATTACAAAGTTAAAATATAACAGAAACTCAAATATATGCTAATAGCTCAATTATAAATATCCAGAATATTACAGAGATTAAATGTGTATGATTGACATTTCCCTCTGAATGTGTAAAGCGTGTAACTCTTGCACTGCGTACCGTTGATTAGATGGAGGATTGATGTGAACTCCAACCTCCTTGCCTCAGCCACAACACTGAAGATGCGTCTCTCTTTTTTTTGCACAGTGGAGCGTATCAGGTCACATTTCACTGCATGTTATATCTGTATAACCATGCACGTGACAAATAAAGAATCCTGAGTCCAGCATGACCACCAAGCACATGAAGGTCAGTCAAGTGGCAGCCAGGAACCTACAGGACAGAGTCTCTGTGAAGAGGAGTGGGCCAGAAGCTCTCCTGAGACGTGTGCAGGCCTGCTGACCAACTAAGGAGAAGTTTGTATTCATTTATGTTTATTTGAAGATCAAAACCACATTTAACACTAGGACATGAAACTCAATACTTTCTTGTAATGTGTTTTTCTGGATGTGTGGTTCATATTCTGTCACTCAGAGGCTGTTCATTCATGAGTGAGCAGACTCACAAATTCAGCAGGGGGGTCATTTATATACTTTCTATATAAACAGTAGAGTTACATCAGTTCTGGTGCATCACAGCTATAAAAACGGTGCTTGGTTATCCTTGGTTGGAATAATGACACAATGGTCAGCACTGTTGCTTCGTAGCTTAAGCCTTGCATGTTCTTCCTGCGTCTGCACGGCTTCTCTCCGGGTACTTCGGCTTCTCCAAAAGTACAAAGCAAAATAAAATATAACCTAAATAATAATAAACAAACATTTAAAGTTAAATTCAAACAGATTGCACTTAATGAATGATTAAATAACAAAATGCCTTCTATATCGTTCTGATGTTGTGCCAAAGTCGGCCAAACGAGTCTGTTTGAAAATGTGAGTACAAAGTACAGATATTACAGATTTTTAACTCCTCCTACCCCGAGCGGGCGCCCACGGGGAAAACAACATATCAGACACACCTGCTCTCCTTCATTCTACTTGATGCTGTTTCTTCATAGAAAAGCAAAAAGAAAAAGTAGTATCTGTTCAGAGGGTAGCATGTAGCATCATAGCTAATACACCAGTAGTGATCTACTGTGGGAGGCAGCACAGATGTGACCTCTGACCTGTCTCCTAACATCAGCAACAAGTAAATATTTATTCAGTCTATGAAAAACAGTCATTAACAACATATCCCATCTTGCTCCAACATTGCCCTCAGCAGGTATTCACTGATATTATGAGTTTAATCGACACTAGCACAAGCTAAACAAGAGTTTCAGGAAAACATCAAACAGTGGAAAAAACTAAATGATGGAAAAACGTGTCAACTTGAAAGATTTATTTAGGGAAGATCACAGCTCCCTCTCTGCTCCACACACATCGCAGGATTTTGTCCATTCTCCGATGAAAGTTCAGCAGACACGTCGGCGCTGTGATCCAAACGTGCTGGTCCTGACATGCATGCAGCACATCCAGCTGTTGCTTTTTACAGGGACCAAAACTGACTTTGAGTAAACAAATAGATTTGTTACAAGAATAACAGATTAATTAAAAAATGAAGCAGTAATGAAATATTGGCAGAATGATCATTTGGCGACTGCAGTAAAGATTTCCCACCAGCATGAGTGAGCTGAGGCTAAACAGGCCCGGCAGTAACTGTGGAGACGTGCAAGGCAGCAGAGGCCCAACAAGCTGTCACGTGTTACATTTCATGCTCTTATTCCCAGATGCTGACAGTCAGATATTGACTAGCTGTTTAATTAGCATGTTTAGAATCTCTTTGGGCCTCATCTGTATGTTCATACATGTGAGTGGCAGCTTAGCCCTGTGTTGCCTCTTTACTGGCAACATCCCCTAAAAACTCCAGCAGCTTAATCAGAGCAACGTGTGCCTGGAAGAGTCTGCAGCAGTCAGACTAATGTTAGCTCATACAGTCTGTGACACACACACACACACACACACACACTATAGAGGCAGGTGAAGGGAGTAATGTGAACATGTCCAGCGACGTACAGGTTTGCCCACCCTGCCGATGACGGGCAGTTTGTGTGCATAGGTACGTGGTGGAACAGCAGAAACAGGCGGAGTTGTTGCAAACATTGTCTGGAAAGGGCGGCGGCCTTGACAACGCTGGCCCATTTGCCGCCCACCAATAAGAAAGGAAAATGCAGGAGGTGTGGTCTGAGGTGAGGTGAAGCGAGCTTTGGGGAACACTTCACGAGACAGACCAGCTGAACGTTGGCGTGAACATGATGAGGAGGATTTGGAGCGCTGCATAGACGAGGCACGAGGCACAGCCCTGGGTAGACACACAAAAATAAATCAGCACAAACACACACACAGACACACAAAGATAGATAGGTGCTCCTCTGGTTGCTTTACCTAACTGACCCTGTGCCTGAAAGACTCGGCGGAGGTGGATCGGTGCGCGGACTCCCGTCCTGCCTGGGGCTGATGTTGAGGTTGGCGGTGAGCTGTGGCATCTTCCGGGTGGTGTCGAGGTTGGAGGCGGGGCCGGGAGGTTCCTTCCTGGAGTTACTAAGCTGGGATGGAGTGCAGGGCGAGTGGGTGCCAAATCCTGGTCCTGTGCTAAAGCGGACAGCCAGGCTGTCGCCGAAGAAGGAGTAAAGCTCACAGTACATGGCGGGGAGAGGGACGGGGGTCCATTCCTCCCAGTGACAGCCGGCCCCACCCACCTGGAGGTGGCTGGCAATTCCAAGGGCAGCTTCTGACAGAGGCTCTGGAGGTGGGCTGAGTCCCGGAGAGTTCACCCTGTAGCTCGCAGCTCCCACCACAGAACCCGGATGAGCACCGGAGTGTCCCTCTGCTGACTGCGACAGAGACAGCGCCTTCATCTTTAGCAGGCGCTCCACTGCCACCTGCAGGACAAAGAGAGGAAGTGGCGACGTAGGTGGGACAAGATGAACTCAAATTATGATTTAATTCGTTTTTAATCACAAGCATCATTAGGCATAATGTCAAGATTGAGCTCATCTGTTAGTTATCCTCAGCACAAATTTGGGGCTCAACATCTTCATTAAATCAGCATTAACCACACACTGCTTTGAAGTTCTTGAAGCATATAGAACAATCCCTGATCCAGGGCCAGTTAACCTGACCTGCATGTGTGTGGACTGTGGGAGGAAGCTGCAGAGAAGACTCAGCTACAGAGGAAACTGCACGCACAACGAGCCAAGCTGAGGTTTAAACCAGGAAGCTTCCTGCTGTGAGGCAACATTGCTAACCACTCAATTTATATTTGACAATAATTCGTTATTTTATGGCTCCCAGAACTAAGTTTGTATATTGTCACAAGCCGTTTTATTAGGTACACCTTGCTAGTACCAGGTTGGCCCCACTTTTGCCTTAATTCTCCATAACAGAGATTCAAAAGGGTGCTGGAGATGTGGCACATGTGGCAACTGCAGCTCACAGCAACATCAGAACGAGCACAAAGAGGAACAGCTGGAGCAGATGTGGAAGTTGACTCCAGTGGACCTTCAGACCAACCAATCAAGATTAACCTCATTCTGTTTTTAAAGTAATTTTCTACACTTAAATACTTCATTAAGTTGACTAATGACAGTCTATCAGTGTCTGAAATCACCCAAAGCAGCAGCAGTACTGACCAGGATGGCTCCGTAGACCTTGTGTCCGTCAGCTTTCACCTGGGCGTTGGACACAGAGTAATCATCTAACACAGCCTGGAGGTTGGCCCAGTACGCAGGAAGGTGTGGAAAGAGGACGCGCTCGACAGCCTGCCAGCAGAAACCGGTGAACACAGAGAGAGGAGCATTCAGGACACAGGAGGGTAGCAGTGGAGCACTCAACAGCAATAAAAACAGTAATGACATGCAGGTTTGCAAATATTTCACAGCTAAATAATCAAGATGTGAGACTTTTCATTTAGGGAATGATTTGTTTGAAAATATCGACTGAATATGGGCCCAATCTAATCTATAACTGTCAAATATTTACTAATGTAGAAGCTGTGGCCATACCTTCCATCCCAAAGCATGAAGGCCCACAACAGCTCCATAGTGGGAGCACAGTGGTCTCACTGGGTCAGACAGAACCTTCTGGAGCGACAGCACGATCTGGTGGTAGAGACCACTTACCAGATCACCATGAGTCCTGCAGAAGAAACACCAGAAAGAAGAGCGACTGTTGGATTTCCATTTTTAACGCAAACGCCGAGTGAATGTTAATGTTGCCCTTAGCAACAGCCTGCTAACATTAGTCAGACTGGTAACATTGTAGCAACACAGGTTCTTTGTGAAATGATGCTGCATATTTACTGTAAAACAGGCTAACACTACAGTAGTTTTGTATTCTCAACACTGATGTTAAATCCTGACTGGCTAACAATTTTAGTCCAAGCTTGCCTAAGCATCCACAGAAAATCTGCTCACCAAAAGATGTGGCTGAGGAGCAGGGCAGCGTAGTCCCTGAGAGTCCAGTGGTCGTTGAGTGGGTTGATGGAGGCTGCCAGTGGCTCTAGGATGCAGTACATGACACTGGAGACCAGGCTGCGTACATACGAGCCCAGGTACAGGTAGGGATTCTGGACCAGGCTCTTCACCATGTGCATTAGTCTGTTAAGCTGCTCCAGGTCGTGGCTTACCGACTTTACCTGGACGACAAACCGAATCCATGATCAGCTGAAACACCGGTCAACAGGTTCAGGAAATCTACATCCTAACTGACGACATAATCAGAACCTTCGACGCCGTTCAAGCCGAGGACACGTAGGTTACCGTGTAGAGTTAAAAGCGCTTCCAGTTATGAGATAGGTCTGATTCATGTGTCATGCTACGATATTTTCTCTTACTAAACACACCAAGCATTCCTAACAAAACTGGTGATGAGAATCATAAATGCTGATTTGTGTAACCCTAAAACTTACTCCACTGATGACATAAACAAAGTACGGAAGCAGGGCTGCAATCTTGGAGTTAGACTGGAGGTCCAGCAGAGCCACCTGAAACACACACGAGCGTCGTTTAGCCTGTTCACAACAAAAAGTCTGCTCTGTCTGTAGCAGCTCACCTTCATGAGATGCGGGTCCTCTCCTAAGATGGCCCTTGTGATCTGCTGGTAGTACTTCAGTAAGTCATCTGACAGAGACTGTACTGCTGTAGGAACTGGGACAGTTTAACACAGACAAACACTGAGATTTTCTAACAGGATAACAATGATGCTCTCAGTGAAAGGTGGAGCTCAGTTTTTAGAGTATTAGCTACTTTATTCTATCTACAGGTCCAAGTACAACAACTGTGGGTTAGGTTATGCCTGCTGTGTGCGTCTCACCTGTACCCTGAGGCTCCAGGTTACCTTTACCATCCAGGTATGACACATTGACTGCAGGCAAACATGAAACATCATTAGTAAACTCATCACGTGAATATGGATATGACAGAGCATAGAGAACACTACAGGATGAGCCTGCGTGTGGAACGTAGCAGCGTAGCGTACCTCGCACCATGGTCTCAGCACAGCCTTTGGGGATGTTGGTAGCCAGCGCCAGCTCGACCAGATTGACGTCCCGATCCTCAACAAAGAAGAGCTCGCCTTCTTTCACTGAACGGAAAGGCAGCGCATCCTGGGCTCCATAGCCGCAGATGGCCTGGTAAAGAACAGAGACAGAAACATGAAGGAGTTCCCTCACATCAGACCTGAGGGAGATCGGATATGGAAATTACACGCTACCTCCACGTTGCTCCAGCGCAGAGCTCTGTTGAAGTCCTCCACCGTCAGCTTCCTCCTCTTGGCGTGTCTCATAAACTGAGAGCTGCTCTGTTGGGGACAGCAAAACATTACCACGTACACCTAACACAAACTTCTCCCAAAGTCAGAACATTATCTATGCATCCAGGCATCACTGACCTGCGTGGCCTCCCTGAGTCGGTAACACACGTCCTCGGCCAGCAGAGCCGCCACATCATCACCGAGCTCCACACCTGCGCCCTCCGCCATCAGTCTGACAGACTCCCGGGAAACCTCGGCGAACCGGCGCTCCTCCCGGTCCGCCATGTTCACCGAAATCACTCAAACTAGCAAGAAAGATCACGTTACGCTCATGCCTTCTCTGCATCTCACAGCAAAACATCGCGTTTGGCGGTAAAGCTTAACGGAACTTCATGCGTCCTCGGGTACACACTACAGGGTTAGCTAAAACATACGTGTGTCTATAAACGTCTTCACTGTGGACCGTCACGTATTGGGGACCTTTTTCAGCTGTGGCCCGTGGTTTCTCCGAACCACCGCACTCATTCAGCATGCTAACAAAGTCAACTCTGGTTTTATTCAGTTAGCTGGAAGAAACCACCGCACTTTGAAAGAAACCACGATAACAAACCTATTACAATACAGTAACGAATGAAATGACCGTTGTGTCTTTATAAAACTGTCGCATCAAATACGGCTAAATACAGCTACAGTTAGCTAAAATACATGATGCTAAAAGCTAGCATCAGAAGGACAGAAAATACAACACCAGGCCTTCCCAGTATCATGCAACGTTAGACTTTACCTTCTAAACTGGAACAAAGGGGGACTGGAGGTCTTTAGCGCCTGAAATAAAGTTCACACCAGGGTAGCTGTCCGATACACTAGCAGCTCCATAACATCAAGCTAGCAATCATGACCAAGACATCCGCTGTACCCTTCAAAATAAGGCAGCGAGGTCCAGTTTATTTTCTCACAATATCGTCCTGACGAAACACCTCAGAGGTGCAATTTAACTAAAGCCTAAAAAGATTTAGCTCTATGCTTACAGCCTCGAGCTACCTTTACCCTCCCAGGTCTACCTGTTGACGCTCTGTAGCAGGAGGTTAAGGCCAGTGATTGGCTGCCGAGTATCAGTAGACGGGATTGGTTGGTTGAAGGTCGTGTCTCTTTAAAATACTTTTTAGACGTCCTATACGGAGGTCTAGTATAAACATTTCACCATCGCCTCCACATTAACTAACCCGGACGTACACCAGCCAGAGCTGATCATAGGCCAACTTTCAGTTTGAGCCCAAGACTCTTGTCTTTGGTCCCATGAGCATGGTCCCAGCCAGCCATCCCATTCTTTATTGGAAGGAAGCTTCAGAGTTTTAAGACAGTTTCAGGAGCCTCTTGTTTCAGCAGCAGCTGATTAAGACTGACAAATGCCAGCCTCGCTTGTGCTTGAAAAGGCAGCTACTGGACTTCTGTCAGTCACCCCACAACTTTAATCCAGCCCAGCCAAACACACAAACACAGCAGTTAGTAAAAAAAAGCAACATGGTTTATTTACAGTGCTTTGGGCAGACATATAGCCATGTACAATTAAAAATATTACACATATAGCTGCACCTGTAAGATTCTCTTTCCAGAGCTACTCCAGACTGATCCATGACTGAATAGTCATGTTTGCCAAGGCCTGCTTGGGCCTTCTGAAACAAGCTCAAGTCAACTGGAACATATATACAAAAAAAACCCTTGGGGTAAAGTGGGGGGAATTACATATTAAAAAAAGAAAAAAGAAAGTGTTCAGCAGCAGTTTAGAGCCTCCTGTTGGCCCAGATATCCTGGGCCTTCGTGCTCTCCAGCTTCTGCAGGTGGAGGGCCAGTGGCAGGAGCAGATCATTTAAGTGCTGACTGGAGAAGGTGAAAGCATTGTGCGCTGGTGCTTCTGGGGTGGTGGGTGGAGGAGATGACGAGGCTGAAGAGTCTGATGCAGAAGGCAAACGTGACGCGCATGTGGACAGCAACCCATTGTGTTGACTGGAGGTTTTTATCCTGTTAGGGAGGCCGTGCTGGAAGTGACAGCGGGTTCCGTACAGGCAGAAGCCAAAGGTGCTGAAGGTGTGGCACAGAGCTCCCCGAGGTTTCCACCCCTTGGGCTTTTGCACAAATGCGGTCTTTTCACCAACACTGGCCAAATCGTGACGGCCGTCTTCATCTTTACCCTCCACATGCAGGAAGTTACAGCGGGTTCCAAAGGGACAAATCCCAAAGGCACGGAAGGTGCGGCACGGGACGTTCCTGCGACGACGGAGGGTGGGGCGTTGCTCTGTGGGACTGTGGACAAACAGGCAACGGTTGCCATAGTAGCAGTAGCCATCTGTGTGGTAGCTGCGACACAACTCGGTCTTGTACTTTGGATGGTGTGAGGGAACGTGGAGTTCGTGGAGGCCGTGGGCAAACTGGCAGCGCTCGGCATACTTGCAGAAACCATCATCTGAGTAAGTGGTGCAGAGCTCCGTCTTGTAGCGGGTTGAGCAGACCCAGGGGATTGGAGGTGGTGAGGACTCCGTCACAGGAAGCAGGGCTTCGGCCAACGATACGGCGCTTCCACCACAGTCACCGTCAGATTCCTCCACAGACTGCATGCTGTCCAGTAGCTCAGGTGAAGGCAGAAACAAGTCTTTGCTACTGGTCTGTAAAGAAAGAAGTCAGCGTTTTAAACATTTATCGAGTTCTGCCTGGTCTTTCTGATATTTTTCAATGTATAGCACCAAATCACAAGAGTCACCTCAAGGTGCTTGATATTGGAAAGCAATTTCAACGTCTGCTTAAAATGATGGCATTTAATGTCTAAAAACAGATTGTATAGATATAAATATAGACTATACACAATGTACCGGGTTCTCCACTGAAATGACAGCAGTTTAAGTACAAATGACAAATCTCATCAGGACATGGTCAGCATACATGAAGTCTTTCAAAAGTGACCGCAGGACACAGACCAGAGGAACTGAATAACTAGCTTTGATAGGGAGCCAGTCAGCTCTTCAACTTTGCTATTCCACTTTAAAAAAGAAAAACACACTTCCACTCACATAATTACAACCAGATGGACAGTAAACTCAAACGTAGCAGATACAAACCAGAGAACTTTTCTTTAGGACAGCCAACTGAGCGTAACTCACATTTGTTTTGCAATCTAAGCAGAGTCATGCTTTAAAACTGGCTGCACACGCTGGACCCCATGTGTCAAAGAGACGAGGGGTACTTCCTAAAGTCTGACCTGCATAGACTGATCCTCACCGTCCTCAGCCAGGCTGGTTACCGCGATTGCTGCAAAAGCACACTGAGCTAAATAAGCTCACAGTAACTTTGTGGCAGTGTGGAATTGTCTGAATTCATGTAACTTACAGTTTAAGTCTATCAGCAGGATTCAGCTAAGGAGGCACAATTGTTGTTACTTTTATATATTAAAAAAAACAAACTCAGATCTGTGGCTAAGTTAGTCCTACCAGCAGGACCCCAGTACAAGAAAAGCAACCAGGGTCATGGACCAGCACGCACTGCAACCACTTGTTTGAAAAATCAAACTAGTTTCACAGAACCAACTATTCTCACCATGGGATAAAAAGCGCACTCTGATATAAAAGCTCTGCTGGTTCACAGGCCTTCAGGAATAACCGTAGACCCCCGATCCTGATAACTACACACATGCTTCAATGTGTGTGTGTGTGTGTGTGTGTGTGTGTAGGACAAGGAGCAGCTACATGTGGAGGCGCTAAAAGGTGCTGCGGTTACCTTAAACATGGCTGCAAATGCAGAGCTGCGTGTAAGGCTGTGGGGGGTGAGAAACTGCGTCTGACGAACAGAAACCAATGAAACCTGCACCGTCAACAAGGCCACGAGCCTCCACGCGCCTGCTGTCCCTGGGTCACGAGCACCGGAGCACGCGCTGCGCGGCTGTCATTTAAACCTCCGCTCAGCGTCCCGCCTCTCAGCACAAACGCTGCTCAGGTGCGCTCGGCTCTACGTCACAATGACGTCTGCAGGGAGCGCTTTGCTGTGGGCCGGTTGGTAACCGTGGATTAAGTAGGGGTGACACCCCTGATTTACATCATACAACATTTTGCGTTCATGCAGCAACAACGAAACAGGAAGTAGTTTTTATTCCACCAGTGTGATGTTCAGACTTCGGCTGTGCATTTGATGCTAAAAACTTTAATTACATCAGCAGGTTATTGCAGGAAATGAAAATGCAGTTACAGTTAAGCTTTCTGCTCCACTTTGTTATGTTGCTGTTTTCAGCTATGGTCCATTACTGTGGATTAATGATGGTCCTCTGTATCTTTGCTAAAGGAGCAATAAAGGAAGCATTAAAGCGCCTTTCCTTAATATTTGGAGTATTGGAACACTCTTATTATAGACGCCACACAAGTCCTTCTGGGTCACGTCTCTCAGTTAGGAACCTTTCTACAGGTTATTGGAACACAGCCCTGCTCCTAAAGACCAGAGCCTGATCTCTGCTACAGGTCTGAACATTAAAGCCATCTGAAGGTCAGTGTACAAAGTCTTTCCACTCAGAGTCTAAGCACCTTTGGACATTTCCTTGGGCACTGACAAATTCTCTCATGTTTCTGGTGAAACTAGTGAAATATTTCATGCGGCTGAGCTGATCTGAGTGAAAACACTGCAGAAAATCTAAAACTCTGGTTTATGTGATGGTTCTGGTGTCTGCTGCAGGTTTTCCTGCTCCGTGCCCTCCAACCAAGGCTCTCATTATTTCCCTGTGATGCTGCTGAAATCCAATACTTGAAAACAGTCAAAGTTGTGCAGGCTTCTAGTACGTCACAGAAACCTGTCTCCTCCAGGAATCCTCTGATGACACGCCCATTACTGGAAGTATGGAGATGGGAAGAGAAAAGGAGTACAGAGGACTGATTGATCACTGAGGTGGTGTGAGGTGAACCACCTGCAGCTGACTGTGGCCAAAACAAAGGAGCTGGTGGTGGACTTTGGCAGAAACAGATCCCTGTCTGCATTGGTGGGATTGATGTCGAAATAGTCACGTCCAGAAGTATCTGGGAGTTCATCTGGATCACAAGCTGGAGTGGTCTGCCAACAAAAAGGGCCTGAGCCAGCTTTACTCTCGATGAAGGCTCAGATCCTTCAGTGTCTGCAGCAGGCTGCTTCTAGCAAGTTGTTGCAAGCAACATCGTCTTTACTGTGGCGTTCTGGGGTGCAGGCATCAAAAATATTTCCACACGTCCATTCAGATATACTATTTGTAGTTTAATGTCGAAATTTCGACTTTAATCTCAAAATTGACACAATTCTTTTTCTTAATTTGGCCCTAAGTGCTCTCCCAAAAGCCACCAGTTTTTTGGGAAAAGCTGGAACGTGTGGAAAGTAAATGATCAGAGTGATTTAGTGGTCATTAAAATGTCCATAATATGCAAATTGATGATGATTCATCTCATAAATCATGACATACTGCTTCATATCACCAGTTTCCCACCCTCTCAGATCCTCATCTGCTATTCATCTTACTGTTCCTGACGTCTTCTCCCTGTGGGGAACAGAGCCTTCAGTGCCTCTGCTCCTGGGCTCTGGAACTCTTCCTCCAGCCATAAGAAAGCTGATTTTATCTGTTGTCAAGTTCTGTTCTGCAATTTTAACTTATTTTATGACTATTGCTCATTTTATTAATTTTGTTCTTTGTAAGGTGACCTTGGGTTCTTGAAAAGCACCCTCAAAAAATGTATTATAATTATTTATAGGTTAAATGAATGTGTTTTGCAGTATTGCATTGTTTAGCAGAAATAACCCATCTCTACTATCAGTGCTGAATCTTTGCTTCAGCTCACATGTACTGTCTTCTACTCTGCATTGGCCTGTTTAACTTCAGGCTTGTTTGTAACAATGGTGCAGAAATCATAGCAGAACAGAAGAGACTGCAACCTTCCCAGCCCCCGAGGCAGTGAGAACACCTGAGTCGCGTCGTTTCTACCATCAGGTTCCAGGCAATCTGCTTTTTCCTTAACCAAAGAAAAAAATTCTGTGATCACCACTTCAGTTTTCTTTCAGGGTGTTTGGGATGTTGCTAAGCTGGCCCGTGGCTTCGTTCTCTGTAAGAGCAAAAAGACTTTAACTACCAAAGCTGTCGGCCTTTCTCGGAGAGGTTGGCGCTGGCTATCGCATTAACATCTCTTTAATCTGTTGCATTTATTATTAAAGAGCAAAGGAACATGCCTCACCTGGCCATGAAGCTGCTTGTCAGTGAGCGAATTACTTTTGAGCCAGTGCTGCCGATCAAGGGGTCACTGTGGAAACCCTCGTTCTCAACTGATCACATTCACAAGGTTTCGAGAAAACCTACTGAGCGAGCTCAGAACCCCATCAGCGATTAAAGCTGAAAGTCTGCACTTCAGTCACAAGCTGTTTCATTTAAACCCGTCTGTGGTGATATACAGAAGGGAAATTACAAAAATGTGCAATGATCAGAAATCTATGGTCCTGATGAAGAAATGACTGAAGTCATTGCTAAAACTGACACTTTATATTCAAATGGCACCTTTGAGGTTTTTATTTACAGTGGTGTGAAAATGTGTTTGCCCTGATTTCCTATTTTTCGTATGTTTGTCACATTTTTGCTTGGACCAGTTTGCAGTCAGTCATGACCTCCAGGACGTCACAGAGAAGCAGAAGCAAGAACACACAGCGGGGTCCTGTCAGACTAAACTGGATAAAAAGAAACGTGACAACAGTGTAGGTCAGAATGTGGTCGGCCGCTGTGTCTGTAAGCTCCCAATGTGGCGTGTGGGACAGGACTCGATGCTCTTTACATGTCGATGTATAAAAATGGAGAAATGCTTGAAACATTTCCAAGAGGAGGCCTTTGCTGTGTACCAAGAGGATGAAACCATAATCAGGCCGACAGTGTGAAAAGCTCCAGCTGTTTGATGTGAGGCAGCAGATGTGAAAGATGTCTGACCACGAAGAAAAAAAAAATCTTTATTTTTTTTCTTATCAAGATACATTAAAGGATACAGAGACATCGGAATAAAAAACACTTGAGAAAAAGTTTCACTTGTGGCATGTTTGTCTCTCCATCATTAAAAAAATCCACACCCTGTCCCTTTTGAAGGTCAGTCCTGGTTAAAAGAAGCAGTCCACCCACCCGATGAAGAAGAGATGCTTCACACGTACAGTAGCCTGTTAGCGCAGTCTCCTCATTAACAGAGTTACACACCTCAGATGTACAAAATTAAAAACAAACAAACCAAAACTAAAAGTTTTCAATATTCCACTTCTGCAGTTTTCTTTACACACATTAGCATTTGCTACAAACTTGACAATTCAATTTCTTTTTTGAGAGGAAATATTACAAAGCTCACATCGGGACCAAATCTGCTTAAAAAAGTCATCACTGCCGCGGACGCAGAGGAATCGTAAGGATCCAACAGCTCGGTTTCAGCACTCTCCCTCCGATAAAGGTACAAAGAGAGGGAGGAAAAGAAAAACCACAAACAGCAGAAGAGTCCTCCGCACAGTCCTCACATCCCGTCAGAACCAAAACATCAGCACATGTACAGAACAGGATGAAGGCTGCATGAAGACAAAAGGGTCAAAGGTCAAGGTGTGTTTCCCATTTGACTCCACTCCTAGAGCCCCGTGTTTTTGCATACATTTTCTGCTTGATTCGACCCACATTTATGAACTGACCACTAACATCAGGAACACTGTCCTGTTCCTTCAGACTGTCTCGCTGCCTGTTCTCCTGCACATTATGGCTTCATTTTAGACTTCTGCAGAAATCCCACACATGATCTCAAAGCCAAATTCATGATAACTGAGTTGTGAGTAAGCAGCCTCTGTTGTCGGCTGCACCTCTCCTACTGTATGTACTAACAATTTACAGTAAGCAAAGCACAGAGTGGCTGTTGGAATAAAAACCTATTTCAAAGAAACCTGATTGGCTGCTGCCCAGAGTAGTGATTTACCATTTCCTCTGTACAGACGCACTGAGTGAGGGGAACAAACTAAACCAAAAACAACTGCAGACAAAGTCTTCAGTGTTTTCAGTTAGTGCTTTCAATCAGCTCAAACTCTTATTTTGATACAGAGGGTTCAATAATGGATGGAGCTCCAGAAGAAGGAAACAGGTTTGTATGAGGCTCCGATTCTGCGTCTTTGTAAAGTCTAGGTCAGACCCTGTGACATTTACACACCGTTCCAGTGGGTGGACAGGTGTGCACACCTGCATCTCTGATGTTTGTTCCTATAATGAGAGAACTGAACGTAAAGTCAAGTGTGTTGAACGTTTCCAGGCCTGAATGACAGACTGCAGCCATGGAAAGAGTTACAACACGCAGCAGACTAACACCACATTTCCCTCCATCACCACAGCCCACCCGATGATTCTGCTCTGCTAGGATGGAGGAAAGGAGGCTCGAGAGGAATCCTGAAACCGAGGCAAACTCTGGGCCTGCTCAAGCTGTCCTACAGTCCTGTAAGGGTGTCGCCCCTTCAGTGATGCATATATTTACACAAAGATAAGAGACGGGAAAGTCAAACAATGTCTGCTTTATCACCATTGCTTCAGGAAGAAAAATATATGAATTTAAATGACACATTTAAAAGCAGGGCAAGTGTGAGTGTGAGGGCTCCATCACGCTGGCTGCTGCTCTACAACAAACTGATGTGACATCTGCTGGTACGAGATGCTGCTCTGCTGTCACTTCAGCCAGTCGTGCCTCTCAGCATTTGTGCCATTGCTGCTGTGTGTTGGATTTTAACACTATTTTAATGACCAGAGCACAGCAGCTCAGAGCCTCCGAGTGCACAGAACAGACTGGAAACTTTAAAAAAGGATCTGCTTCTGGTTTTGAGTTCTCCTCCGATAGTGGCGACGCCTACCACTCAGGACAACACTGCACTCTAAGTTCTGGTATAAATGGTACGGAGCCGAGGCAGGGTTACCATTGGCGACCAATTCAGCATGTATACTGGAGCCCTGAGGGTTTAATGTGTGCTTACTGAATAGGTGTGTGTGTGTGTGTGTGTGTGTGTGTGTGTGTGTGTGTGTGTGTGTGTGTGTGTGTGTGTGTGTGTGTGTGAGAGAGACAGAGAGAGAAACACATTAACTTATGGGAAGTAAAAGAGGACTAAAAGGAACATGACACTGAAAATGGGGGAGGAAAAATAAAATAAAAAGACTACTGTATGCTGTACTGTGCTGCCTATAAGTGATGGCTTAAACACAGCCCCTCCCACTGCCCACCCCACCCCCATGTCCTGTTAAAAGACCACCCTCAGCCCTCATTTTCAGTCCTCCAGGACGATGGGCTCGCTGGTGTTGGAGGGGACGAGGGGCATGGCTAGGGAGCGTGGCGGCGGCGGCAGTTTGATCCGGACCAGGAGGTGAGGTTTCCTTGCTGCCCGGCGCATCTCAGACTGGGTGAGATGTTTCCTCAGAGCCCTGGTTCACAGAGACCAGTGATAAGAACACACATCCACTCTGACACAATAATGCTTCAATTAGCAAAAAGGTTGCTAACACTGTGTGTAGCAAGGTGTGTGTGTACCCAAGTCACTCTGATGACACCCGTCTGTGTGTGATCCTGCTGACTGTGCATGTCTGTGTGCTAAAGACTGCTGGCTTTAGTTAAGTTGGGGCATTGATGATCTACTGTGGTAAATCAGGAAGTGCTGTGCTGCCATGTACCTGGTGTCCTTTGTGGCAACAAACACCACAGGGTTGGGAGCTTCTCCCTGGCTCACTTTCTGCCGCTTGATGACAGACTGAGAGGTGGTTCTCATACCTGAAGTATATGGCCTCCCATTGGCTGGGTATGGCACTCCTGCAGCCTGTGAACCAATGAAGAAAACAACAATTGATCAGACTGCAGTGCAAAAAGGAAACACGAGAGTAAAACATGCTGGCTTTCCACCACTTTTTGGATTTAATGATGCACTACTATACTACAAGCTGCCCAGCAGGCCCCAACATAACATGCAAGAAATTAGCAGCCATTAGTTCTGTGAGGAGTGAAATTACATGCACACTCTGAGGAAAAGAATGAAAACAGGCAGCAGATGAGTGTGTTGTAGCAGTTACAAAAGGAGCATATTTTCTTAAATATAAGCTATGTGAGAAGAACACTGACGCTTTCAAAGCTTCTCTTCCCCAGCAGGCTCTGGCCCACTCGAGGCTGGTTGGCCTGGTTCCTGTTGATGGGTGTCGGGGGTCCTCTGGTTGCCTTCAGTTTCAGAGGAGCAGAGATGGCTGCGAAGACAATTCAGAGAAGACAAAAGCAGCAGGGCAAGTTTATCTCTTTAGCATCTTTCAAAAACAAGGCCAACAAACAGTGTTTCTAAGACACTCAAGGCTTGACGAGAGAAAAAAGGCTGATAAGATTTAGTGACTTACTCTGTCAATAAATATCCTGAAACACATCGTCTCATAATCACCATTTAACAATATAAACCTCAGGCTACAGTCCCACACAGCAACACAAATCCATATCCTTAAGAAGACACACGTGATGCTTGTCTTAGCAGTAAGGTATGGACAACGCCGACAACGCACAAATGAAGACACTTTAAAGCGATCGTCACGGTGATTCTACTGCTGCAGCCAGACGGCTCATCAGTTTGGTACCTGCTGAAGTTCAGGGTCTGACTGCTGATCTGGGGTCTGCATTCACTCAGCTTTAGCGTTACTCTGGGTTGTTGGCTAGCCTAGTGTTAGCATGGTGTCGGTGCAGGTGCTTGCAAAGAGCTGAAGGTGTTAGCAGCATAATAGAGCTGTTTCTACTAGAGCAGGGCGATATGGCCAAAAATATTTATCACGATATATATTTGAAAATTTGCGATAACGATATAACCGACGATATAATTGATGCGAGACAAAATACAACTCCACAACACTACTAGCGCAAAAAGACAACCTTCCATTTATTTTCACTTAAACAAGAAGCTGGTTTTTATGTACATTAAAGCTTTATAAAAATGTAACAGTGCAAATGCAAACTCCTTGCTGAAAGTTTAACCAAAAGGCATTTCCAGTAGAAATGGGCTGACATATCCTGAGCATAACCATGTATAATATCCACTGAAGTTAAAAAGAGGTGCTTTGCGACATTAAACTGCAGTGTGCAGTACGTATTTTTCGGACCATAAGGTGCACGGGATTATAAGGCACATTAAGCGAAACAAAGCAGTCAGATAAATCAAACTTTATTAAACTCATTCTTCTTGCTTCCTCCACTTCTGTACCATTGATTCATTAATGTTGAATTCTCTGGCAGCTGCTCTATTCCCATGTTGTTGCAGTATATTAATGACTAACCTCGTATTGTGGATGGATTATCTCAGTTGTTCTCCTGACTGAAGTTTGGTCCGTTTACAGCATCCTGCCATGCGATTGCATTTGTCTCTAACCATGAAGAACCTTCACGTTAACTTTTATAAGTGGAAAAGTGTTAGTGTTCGTCCTCCAGCTTCACTGTTTATGTTATGCTAACATAGCTGTGCCGCTAGCGATCACGTAGCACATCATTATATACCAGCTAGCCCAACTTCAGTAACCCTACAAACGTCACTGCTGTTTAGTTTCCTGTCTTCATTTATGTTGGAAGTGATAGCAGAGCTGTACGTTTGATTTTTTTCAGAAATCTCTCAGTCAGAACATGCTATATCATGCTTAGGTAACTAGCGAAACTAGCGAGCTAACTTCCGCTAGCTTCCTGCTAACTTCTAACTCCGTTAAATGTAATAACTTTTGTTTTCATGGATGCCTGGAAGTTAAACTTTATAGTTACACCTGGTAAAGCAGCAATGCTGATCGTTTTATTAAAGATGAAAGAATTTAGACAGTTTTTAACGCTCAGTGATGCTGCAGTGTTGTTTGACCTGAAGTATACGGAGTTTAGGACCCAGATTACTCCCAGATTTAAGAGCATCTTAGTCCGACAAATACGACAATAACGACGGCCGCTTGCATGTTCTGCAAAAAAATGTGCTTTGTTGTGTATCTGACGGACAAACACCAAACCAGTTCCACATCACGGAAGTTGCACCATTTTTACAAACCAATTCTGGTTCATCTGTTTCACTCAACAATCGGCCATGTGCGTATGAAAACAAAGGCACTGCGCATGCGCGTTTTACTCCCATTCTATCGCGATATTTCATTTTCCTATCGTTGCCTAACATTATACCGGTATTACCGTGAACGGTATAATATGGCCCAGCCCTAGTTTCTACTTTACTACTGTGCTCTCGTCCTTTTGTGCTATAAAAATTAAAGTAGTCCAAATCACACAAACTGAACTCAGCTGATTGGCTGAAGGCACACTAACCTACATGTGGCATCACAGGCAGTAGAGGACTTTAATAATTACATGTGGTATAATCTAAAGGAAGCATTAACTTGGAACAGCTTCATATTCAGTGCGCTGGTCACATTCTGCGTTCTTACCCAAATCCTTCACTATGGTGGCCAGTGACTGTCGAGGCACCAGCTTGCTCTTCACTGGAGTTTTTGTGGCTTTGGGCAGCCTGATCATACCTGAGGAAATAAAAAAATAAACTCTGTTGAACTCATTTAAGGAGGTTTGAAAACATCACTGAAGGACAAAGCTGTCAAACTTGCTGCTTTGTTAGTAGGTTCAAATGAGCTTAGAAGAAAGAGGGGGTGAGTGTGCACATACACTCAGCCTTGACAGCGTTGGCGTTGATGGAGGCGTAGGGGCGTCGAGCAGCACGTCGAGGCTGCAGAATGTCTTCGCACACCCGCCGAGCAATGCGGGTGAGCTTGGTGGTCTGCAGGATGAATGTCTGGCGGTTCTTGGCCAGCAGCTTGGCTCGACCCTCGTTGCGGGTGAACGGTGACATTCCCTGTACCTCCTGGCGTGTCATGTGACCACGAGGGCCTGACTCCTGGACGGACAGAAAGAACAGATTTAGTCTTAAGGAGGTGCAAGACAGCCCGAAACATTCCAAGTCTGCTGATTAGCTCATGTGGATTTCTTTACTGCTTTTCATTCAAACTAGGGCTGCCACAAACGATTATTTTGATAGTCGACTAGTCACCGATTATTTTTGCGATTAGTCGACTAATCAGATCATCATCCATTGGACGTAAAAGTACAGCTTATTGCACCAGCAGCATCTGCTCTTATATAACTATCATTAGCTTACAGCTTTAAGTGTTTAAGGTCTGTGCTAACTAAAAATAAAGACAAGATGATAGTTAATTGAATTCTAATTAAATGTGCAGATTGTTTCGGTGGAGTTTAATAAACTCAGCCGATTTACTCAGGAACAAATAAAATACTGAAAAAAGCCAAACAATAACATTTTTAAGTTATCTAAGTGACTTGTATATGTTTAACCTGAGTAGGGCGGTGGGTTTGAAAACGATCTGCCGGGAGTCCGGTGCTCTCATGGCCCCCGGCTAGCTATCGAGCTAGTGGGTAACAGACGCCTCCGAAAACGTCGGAGCGCTTTTGAAATATGTGGTGTCTTGATAAACTGAGCAGATATTTGAGGTTTACACAGCTACACTCTCGCCTGAAAATATGTTAAACGTTTATTTTGTGACCCAGAAAGAATAATAAGAGTAATATTAAAACTAACTAGCTGCCGCCATTGTTGACAACTGCGCTGGGC
The DNA here is from genome assembly GCF_057381845.1 of Rhamphochromis longiceps. Lineage (NCBI taxonomy): Eukaryota > Metazoa > Chordata > Actinopteri > Cichliformes > Cichlidae > Rhamphochromis > Rhamphochromis longiceps. The sequence continues at coordinate 67,687,375 of NC_140559.1, read as the reverse complement.
CGCGCTATGAATTCTGGGACACAGTTTCTTCTTCTTCGGGGTTTAACGGCAGCTGGCATCCTTGTACATGCAGTGCTGCCATCTTCTGTTTCAGTCCGTTATTACACTCTTAAATCCTGCTACTTATTCCTGCTTTTGGGATCTTACAAAGCTTCAAACGACGCGTCGACTATTAAATCAGTCGTCGACGATTTTGATAGTCGACGTAATCGTGACTAGTCGACTAATCGTGGCAGCCCTAATTCAAACACATTTCTAAAGAAAGAGCCGATGGGGAGACTTACAGAGCCAGCTCTAGCAGCACCCTCAAGCTGTGTGGGAGTCTTCAGACCTCCGTACTTCTTCCAGTAAATCCAACAGGAGGCGCACAGTCTGCACTGCATATTTGGGGGACCCCAGGCGTACCACTGAGGAGACTGAGCCGCTGGGTTGGAGACAAACGATTTAGTGAGTTAGCACCTGTATCTGTCAGGTCCAGGTGCCTCGATGAACACCTGCCAGTAATACATGGGTCTTCTGTGATCGCCGGTAATCAGAACAAGTTGGTGGCATAAGAAAGAAAGACTGTATTTACATCTATTTTAATGTGTCCGTGTGGACAGTCAACACTCCCACTGCAAACGAGTGTGGTTCAGACTTTATCTAAACCCAGCCTGTGTGCACACTTACTGTGGCAGCTCTCACAGCTGAGTCCCTTCTGAAAGCCTGCCGCTCCGTTCATCCCAGGCTTGCTGCTGGGCACCATGATCTGGTTGGGGTTGGGTTTGGTACTGGTGAAGGAGGACAGAGTTATTCAACAATTAGTGAAGCATGTTCCATCATGTGGTTCAGTTCTCCTACATACAGAAAGGTGCTGGTTTACTGCCTCACATCATAATACCTCATGGCTTATTTGTTAGAATGCTTCTGCGTTAAACACAGTTTTTAGTTGTTTGGCTTTTGTTACATTTGTAACTTGTATTTATTTTAAGCTGTGCTACTATAATATCTTTATTCATTAATCCAAAAGTGACATTTTAATCTAATTAAATCTATGGTAAGACTTTAATGACTGTGGCTTAAATAGCTAATGACAATCACAAATCCAGCATCATATTTCCCAACATCTACCAGAAAGGACAATGATAAAGTCTTTACTGTTTGAACAGTGTTTTCATTCCTTTATTCAATCAACACTTTGCTGGGGCTCCTTAAACATCTGCCCAACTGATTGTAGCATAAATGAACCGATTAGCGTGATCCGTGGCCAGCAGACTGACGGACCACTGTTCTCTACATGAGCTCTCTATTCCCACGCCTAGCTGCAGCCACTTTGCTGAGCATGTCTGTGGTAGCTCTTGATACTCTGACAACAGTCCCAGTCCTCCCCTTGTGAAGCTTGCAGACTCAGCCGGGGTTCAAAGCGATCCAAGGCGGTCTGAAGGTGTAACGCCAACAGACTGCATGCCATTGGCTGCTGAGTGGCATCAATGACTCCTGAGAGCATCTTTTTCACAAAAATAAATCAACGCCATGGTTGAAACCCGGCGACACAAAAACAGAACGCTGCGGTCACAGAGTCTGACAACAATCACCTCGACGTCCTCCTTTGTTGTGACGCTGGTGTTGTATACAAATGGTGTCATGTGACCTCTGGCTGCGTTGCGATAACAACCCAAAGCACATTAGGTGGTCCCCAATAGTAATGGTAAACTTGTAAACTAGTAAACTTGATAGCTGTCATCAATACTCACTAGGTAGGGATGTACACCTGCTTCAGCTTGCTGTCTGCTTCTGCTGCTTTCAGTCGTTTCTGAGAGAAGACGTGGAGAGAGCGGGAGATTTTTGTTGAAAACAAAACGTCTGAAAGTGTTTGCTGATGCCGTTAAACACAACATGCTGTCGACAAACCTGCTGGATGTAACGGTCAGTAGTCTTCCACATGTAGTAGAACTGGACCACACTAGCTAGGGATTTCCAGGGCAGCTGAGGGAGAGAAGGGAAACATCTGCTGATCCCAGGACTCAGAGTGCAGCTTAAACTTCCTCTTCAGCACTGAATATCTGTATCACTACTGTTCAAATGCCCACGTGAATAATGTGAGAGAAAAACACTGAGGAGAGCTTACAAAGTCCTGGCGGATGTCATTGAAGTCTTTGCCGTATTTCTCCAGCGCCTCCTCAAACAGCATGGCCTCAGAGGCGCTCCACTCCTCCATCTCATCGCGGCAGAGCACCGGACCTCCCTGAGGAACCAAGGTGGACATGGCTTTGGCCAGGTCATAGTTGTTCTTCTGCAGTGTGTCCATAGCATGGAACTAAAGGCAGAGACAGGGAGTAAGACGACTGACCAAAGTTTTCCATCGCACACAAACAATACAGAACCCTGCAAGTCAGCTGTTGTGCACTAGGGCTGCCACAAACGATTATTTTGATAGTCGACTAGTCACCGATTATTTTTGCGATTAGTCGACTAATCAGATCATCATCCATTGGACGTAAAACTACAGCTTATTGCACCAGCAGCATCTGCTCTTATATAACTATCATTAGCTTACAGCTTTAAGTGTTTAAGGTCTGTGCTAACTAAAAATAAAGACAAGATGATAGTTTATTAAATTTTAATGAAATTTGCAGATTGTTTCGGTGAAGTTTAATAAACTCCTTGCTATCTAAAATATAACAGGACACTGGAGTATATTCTGGAGCATCTCACACTTCTGATAATCAGTTGTCTGCTTGACGTTTATTCAGCTGTGTAAAAACTATAACTTTAATCTCAGACAAACTGATTTACTCAGGAACAAATAAAATACTAAAAAAAAAAAGTCAAACAATAACATTTTAAGTTATCTAAGTGACTCATATATATTTAACCTGAGTAGCGAAAGACGGCGGTGGGTTTGAAAACGATTTGCGGGGAGTCCGGTGTTCTCACGGCGCTAGTGAGCCTAGCCCCCGGCTCGCTAACGAGCTAGTGGGTAACAGATGTCTCCGAAAACGTCGGAGCGCTTTTGAAAATATGTGGTGTCCTGATAAACTGAGCAGATATTTGAGGTTTACACAGCTACATTCTCGCCTGAAAATATGTTAAACGTTTATTTTGTGACCCAGAAAGAATAATAAGAGTAACATTAAAACTAACTAACTGCCGCCATTGTTGGAAACTGAGCTGGGCCGCGCTATGAATTCTGGGACACAGCTGCTTCTTCTTCTTCTTCTTCTTCTTCAGGGTTTAACGGTAGCTGACATCCTTGTACATGCAATGCTGCCATCTTCTGTTTCAGTCCGTTATTACACTCTTAAATCCTGCCACTTATTCCTGCGTCTTTTGTGATCTTACAAAGCTTCAAACGACGCGTCGACTATTAAATCAGTCGTCGACGATTTTGATAGTCGACGTAATCGTGACTAGTCGACAAATCGTGGCAGCCCTATTGTGCACAAATCCCCTTTGTGACACACAAAGTAGGGCTGGGCGTCATAAAACCATTATCACCCAAAGTATGACCCAATGCAGACTAAAAAGCTCGTTACACGAGTCTCAACAGATAATCGTGGAAACAACACGTACACAGAGTGTCATATTTAAACGTCTCAAATCAAGAAAATGGATTTTTAAAAGCGATATCCGCTGTCCGCTTGTCAGTTTTTCCACGTAACACTTCACAATCAAGCTCAAGGTCCTGTTGAGACTTTTCAAAATAAACTGAATCACATGAAAGAGTTTATTGAGCAGAAGCAAAACAAGAGACGTCAGGTGCTAAAAAACAAACCTTAGACTCAAACTTTGAAAGATGGTGTCCGTTACAACTTATGTCTAAAATGTCTCGTTTCATGCATCGGTTAAAACACTCGACTCCAGCTACGTGACGCCCAGGTGGAAACACTTCACGCAAGTTGAGCTGCCTGAGATTCACAGAATTTACAGAAAATGTTACATTTTTGTGATTTATATCGTTGTCAGGACGACAGATGTCTTATATATGAGATTTTGGTCATATCGCACAGCCCTGCTATGAACTAAAAATTCACCCATAGCACTGCCCCGTCATTGCTCATTATTTCCTGTGTTAGTGCAGGTGGAGTATGATAGCAACCTTTAAAGGCTTTGGTTAGTGTTCATGTCTCACCAGTGTGATGTCTCTGGATGCTGCAGCTGCACTCATGTGGAGGCTGGGCTGGCGGATGGAGCTGCTGCAGTCCAGGGCCCGAGCAAACGTACCCACAGCCCTGAAACAAACACACCACTGACTGCTCAGTAAAAACCAGGAAACATTCAGTGTTAACCATTTGAGGCCCTGTGTGACCTGACTGGTAGCTTCAGTTAGATTTGCCTTTAAAGGCAAGCTTTACATACTCCACTGTAGCATGACACTATGTACCGTGACAACACGCATCATATTTACACTGTTTGATAAAAACTAATGTGATGTCAAAGTGGGCATGAAATACTGCATGTATAAAGGCTAATTTACAGCACTGAGCGTAACTCTGTCTGTGCAGCTGGATTTAAGAAATCAGTGCTTAAAGTTTAATGTTTTAGTACAGTTTAGAGCGTGACATCACCAGGTTGGTTATTTGTTGCTCACAGACTTGGACTATGTTAGCTAACTAATAACAGAACCACTAACTCGGTGAAATGTAAGGAAACATAACTGTTTCTTACCCAAGCACGATTGGAAATCCTAGCATCCTAATATAAAAGAGATTATTTTATTATATAAAATACCGCTGATCGTATCAGCTGATTGTATCAGCTGATCGTATCAGCTGATCGTATCAGCTGATCGCACCACTCGGTACATCCAGCCACACGAGGAAAAATCTCTTTCTGACTCCACCTGTCACCTGACTCACAGCCTCGCCTCCACACTGTTCTCATTTACAACGTGCAGCTAGCCAAACAACAAAGAATCACTCAGACAGTGAAAGTGGACAGTATCTGCTCTGTTTCTTAACATAAAACTCACTGTTACATCCAGCGACAGCACAAAGTGAAGTCCCCTCGTTTCCCTGAGTTTGGCGGTCGGTTCTGTCACTGGCGAGCTAATATAAACTAATTCAGTCTAATAATAATGATAAAGTCTATTGGCCACAACCAGCCAACCAACCTGAAGATGCCACGTTCTGTACTGACACAAGACGGTGCTAAACATGATCTAAAAACTGGCGAATTTAGAAGTTGCCATGGAAACAAGCTGTAGCAACGACGATGTAGTCGGGTGGCAGATGGCAGGCGAGCGTTACCTCGCTACCACCAGGAACTGGTCGATCTGAGGATCTTTGAGCTGGTTGTTGGGATCCCACACCTTGGTCTCCAGCTTCTCTTGGACCCGGGTGTCTGATTCACCTGAGACGGGGACAAATGGCTTGAACTACTAATACACCAACGCCTCCTCAAAATAAATAATGTAAATGTATTAAAACAACTTGAACACGCTTGCTGCTCACCCTCAGCTAGCTTATCAGGGATCTCTGCCTGGTATTTGGAGCCCACCCGAATCTCGCCTTGATCTGCTAGCAGGGTCTTCTGGACAGGGTCGAATACGAGTGAGTAGAAGAAACAGTCCTGGACAGAACAGAGCAAAGGTTAGAGCCACTTCACAGTGCCACTCTCTTTGCAATATGAAATATCGAAGCGAACAATTAAGTATCAAAGTAATGTGACAAATAAACAGATGGCATGTTTACCTCTTTCTCCAGGTACCCGGCTAAGACATCTGTTTCGTTGAGAAGGGTCACGTTACATTTTCCCCTGAGGAGAGCACAGAGAGGATGTCAAAGACACAAATGCATCTTCTCAGTAAGTAAAACAAGAAGGAAAAATCTGGTTTGATGACATCCCTGCCGCATTCAGTCCCCAAAAAAGGGGATTAAAAAAAAAAAGTAGTGTCAAGCCTTTTTTGTGCTCATTTTTTTTGCTGCTTGAAATCATTTTTGACTTTAACAAGGTGCAACATATGAATAACACGCATCCATTCATCGCCTGTCTGGATCAAGGTTTCAGGGCAGAAGTCTAAGCAGAGACACAGAGGTGTTCCCAAACCAGCCAAGAGGTGTGATCCTGGTGTCCTGGGCCCAGTCCAGGGCCTCCTCTCAGTAGCACATGGCTGAAACACCTCAGGGGTCACAGTAAGCGGATAGCTCAACTGTCTGTTTTGATGTAAGAGAGTACAGCATTGCTCTGGAGTCCTTGACACCAATAACCACGCTCAAACTGTCTTTCTCTACGATCACTGTAATCTTTAGCAAACTAGGTAACAATACAAACTAGAACTGATGGGCAAATGTTTAGAAGCAAATTCAGTCGTCAAGTTTAGGACTTCATTGACTACAGAGGAAAGAATAAGTGATGGCAGGAGCGGTGATGTATGGTGCTGTGCAGGGACAGATTTGATCACCCCTTCAATGGGTGAGAATGGTTACAGCCAGGACCATTTCTCAGCAGATCAGTCCCAAATGCACATGGCTGTTGTCAGAGCTGTAACTAAACTGCAGGTGTGTGATAAGGCTCTGCTGGTAGTCACTTACCGTATGTGAGTGGCAGGTAGAGATTCAAACTGTCGAGACAGGAAGAGTTCTCTGTGTTTGAGCTGGTGTTTCTGCTGTTCAGACAGTTGTGGCTGCTTTGACTCCTCCTCAAACTCTCCTAGACACAGAAAGAACTCAGAATTAGCAAGAGTCACTGTTAGGAACTGAAGACGCGAACCTCTGAGTTTACAGCTATAACATAACTTGTAACGTTTGAATGTGGACACAGCAGGCAGAGAAAAATGGGTGAAACTTCATGCAGTGACTGAGATCACAAGACAAATCAAGTAAACCCTCCAGCAGACTGGTTTTACTGCAGCAAACACTGGAGATGCTTTGCTACACAATCCTGTGACTGAAGACACCTTTGGTATATCCAAAAATGACCTCCCATCTCCTTTGCTACTCACTCGTCCTGACCTTGATGGAAAACATCATGAAGTCAAGGAAAGCTGTGTAGGAGGATTGATAAGGACGCAGGGAAAGCGAAGCACTAACCTGGGAATCTGACCACAGTCACACTTGCAGATTCACTCCTCTCAGAGCTCCTCCACAAAGCTGCCATTTTCTCATCTATCCCCATGTGGCTTCAAGTGTACGTGTGTCATGTATTCATGCTGAAAATAAGTCGATTATATAGCTTAGAGTTGATAACTCAGATGAGTTTCTGTGAGATTTGTACTCATGTTCAAACCTTAAAGTTCATTAAAACCTGGCAAATAACATCTCCAAACTCCAAAAGCTGTATTGTTGTGTTCAGAAAAAGTTAGCGTTTAAAAAAAGAAAAGAAACACTTTTAGTGTTTTGAAATCAGTGAAGGTGGGTAATAGCCAAGGATTTATTCCTGCACCCATTTAAGTGGAAGAAGAAGAAAGAAATGAAACTAAGCCTTGTAGGAAAAAATCTAATAGTTTTGAAAAGTGAGTCCTCAAGTTAACTTTAATGGTCCAAATGGCAGAAAAATGTTACTACTATTAACATGTGAGTAACTGCAGTACCATTAAGAGCAGTTAGCAGGCCCACAGCTGTTAGAAAATAGGCAAAGCAGTCCAAAGATGGTTGCAGTGACATAAAAGCAAACAGATAACAGCAGCTATTTATTTCAGTCTGTGTACATTGAACTGCTGCACAGAGGGAGAGAAACTGCACATGCAACCACTGGACTGGTTCTTGTGTTTTTACTACATGCCTCATTCACTCATTCATACAAACACTCCCGAGGTATCGAGGCCTGTAGTGTGAGCGAAGCCAAGTCTGAATGAAGTGCAGAGCAACAGTCCAACCACAGTAACTGAATAACAAAGACTGCGAGATGCTGCTTTAGATATTCAAAGAAAAAAAATTGCACACTAACTTTTTAATGACAAAAAAATCAAGAATTAAAAAAGTAGATTTTCCAGTGATTAAAACTAAAGCAGCAGTCAGCACAGAGCAGTGCAGGTTGACACTGGTTAGTATTGTTGTAAATATTATTAGTGGACTTGCTGATTATCTGACACTAGCAGAGCCATGAGACACTTTTCAGACACAGAGAGATGTGAAAAAACGAAGCCACACGTGTGAGTGTGTTTCGCCACTAGATTGCGCATTCTGAATTTCAGGCGGTCAAGTGATTTGCTGTAAGAAGGAGGGGAGGGACTACTTCACTCCCATCTCTGTGGACCCCGCCCCTGCACTGAACCACAGGAAACCCTGCCAGTGAGGGCACAGGAGAGAAAGAGAGGGATGGTACCTTAAGCCACACCCCTTTTCTGTTAACCTCTCAACCCCCCCCCTTCACCGGTCCGGCTAGTCCCTGCCAGACAAAGTAGGAAACCCTGTGTGCCAAACCGAAAGCGCCCATCCCCCTCCACAACATGTATCCCCAACTCCACACACACACACAAAAGAAGACACAGCACACACAGAAGGAGCGACGGGCACATTTCTAGAGAAAAACACATACTTTGTTAGAAACGCACTGTCCCCGATCTGACAAAGACTCCAGATGCATCACAATTAACTCACTGGTTGCTGTGGCCCTGTGGACAGATCAAGGGCCTTTTGTTCTGCATAAAGAACTTGAGTATAAAGAAGGAGGAAGAGGAGGGAGCAGCAATGAAACAAGCGAGTCCAATACACAAGGTTTGGTCCTAACGAGCAGCAGTACAGAACGTGCACTTCTTCAGCACTAAGAGGCCTAGAAGCGACCAACCCAGACCTAAACAGAGTAGAACAGGACTACTTATACCCACAAAGGTCAACGATGGATCACTGTGTGCCTCCGTCATACTTCAGTGCACCAACAATCTTGATAAGTCAGTTAAGCAGTGACATTAGGAACACTGTAACTACCCTGTAACGAGACGTATTTGAACTCCAAATGCTAGTTAGTTTCACCTGCCGAGCAAAACTGGATACATTTGGAAATTAAGCTATTTTATGACATGAGTAAAAAAAAAAAAAAAAAAAAAAACCAAACAAAGACTGGCCTGAAAACATTTTCCCTATTAGACGCACTGTTTTATGTTCAATGACAAAACAACAACGTGTTTGTTAGAATCCTGCAGTAGCCACTTTATCCTTTTGCACGAGGCAGTCAAAGCAAGTAAGAATACAGCGCTTTATAATTTTACACGATCCACAGCTGGTGTGGAGCACCCACAATATGGTTGCATACGTACAGCGACAATAAAAGGCTATTATATTCTATTTAAAGACTGTGCAGCTTATCATGGCCCAGGCTGAGAGTTCGAGGGCTGGGGACAGTCTGGATTTGACTTGGCCAAACTTGTGTGTAATGGGTCTATTGTGCTCTTGCATTACTTTACTGATCCATGTAGCTATTTGCATTGAAGCATTACAAATACACACGATTTGATCCACAAGTGTGATACACCACAGTCAATTCATGTTCTAATTTTTTTCCAACTAAAAGCATTCACTTTTTTGTGGCACACTGGGAAAAATTCCCTTCTCACAGCAAACCTGCCAGACACACTCATTCATTATCACTGAAGAAGTCAGGCTGTTGTTACAGTGTGAAGCTCTGAGTGCTCCAGAATTCATTCTTAATTTTATTATTATCGTCTTCTCTTGCAAATATTTTCCCCCCTTCTGCCAATTATACATGAGCAATGACCTGATCCATCCAGCATCAGCTCATTGCTTCTTTACTACCTCACACATCATGGCTGCAGTGTACTGGTGGCTAACTAGAGAGCTAACATAGCACAGTGGAAGCTAACAGCTATTAAAAAGCTCAACAATGACTCATTTTCTCTGTAATTATGTTCAGTGCAAGACTTGTTGGGAAGTCTTTATTATATTACAGTAACATAATATGTTGTGGTCAAATCTTTGTGTGTGTGTGTGACACTTACATGCTTTGCTGACGAAGACTAATGCAATTAGGTGAAAACATCGTGGTTCTTATCATGTACTACTTACTAATGAACAAAGTTTAACGTTAGCAGTGACTTGGAATCTATAGAATCTGCAAATTATCCTATAAAAAGCTCTCTCTTAATTCATGCAAAAATCAGTCTGGATTTAAACCGCATTCTCTGAACGTCATGAATGTGTCCTTAGAACCGTTACCACAGCAGGCCGTCGTTTAGTCAGTCACCTTCAACTGTTTTCTGGCACACTAGAAATTAAATTCATCACATTTCAGATGCCAAACATGAGCTTTTAGTACTACATAATTCAAATCAAAAGAGCATGTTTCGGGAGCCGTTTTAGCTCAGCGGTTTCAACCTTTTTTGCGCCACGGATCGGTTTATGTCCGACAGTATTTTCACGGACTGGCCTTTAAGTTGTCACGGATAAATACAACAAAATAAAACCGGTATCAAGATTTATTTATAACACATGGGAAAAGACCCAGAGAAACAGAGTTAGCGATAAAAAAAAAACAAAAAAAAAAAACAAACGCTAAAAACCCTACACACACACACATATATACATGTAGTTTTGGCATCTAGCACAATAATACATAAATGCAAATATTAAATATTATAGATAGATGTAGACCGGCATGGCTATTTAATAATGATCAGCTGGGGATGTTCAGCTCGTGTGCTACATCTCCTAAATCCACCACGTATGGGAAACAGACTGCTCAGCCTCCTTTAAAGAGCAGCCATACCTTTAAAGAGGACACATGAATGCTGCCAGCAGACACACTGATGGCACACATTATGGACAAATGTTACAAGTGCCAACATATGACCATTAAAAAGAAAAACCAAACAAACAAAAACAACCAAACAGCATGTGTGTGTGTGTGTGTGTGTGTGTGTGTGTGCGCTGATGGACAGAGAGGGGGAGAACTATCAACGCATCCGTGTGGGCGTGTCTTTGTCTGCAGAACTGCAGCCTGAGGAGTAAGGAGGTAGAGCTGGTGTTGGGGAGGGGCTAATGACTGAGTGATCAGTCTCCAGCAGTGTGCATGCCATTACCAACAACTCACTGCTTCAACCCTCTAATAACACACAGAACAGACACTGGGCTCATAGGGTGGAACCAGCTGGTTATGGCGCTCCATGTATGCCCTGCCTGCTCGCATCTTAGACCGTGCTGTTATGTGCTGGATTGTTTCAGACCGTCTTTGCACAGCCTGCACCCGGGGTCTTGCCTGGTGTGACAGACCCCAGCCTCTATGGATCTTGTGCTCAGAGCTTGTTCCTGTGCTGCCATGACTAGCGCCTCTGTGCTGTCTTTCAGTCCAGCCACTGGTAGGATTTCTCAATGTCAGCCACTAATAGCTTATCAGGTGTTATAGTGAATGATTGCAGTAACTGAATCAGTTACAGTGTCTGCAGTGTCTGCAAGCTCCTAGCTTGTGGAGTTAGAAGCATGTGATGGTGTGGAGCGGTATCTCCCTCACTGGAAAAAAAACAAGGCTTGTTATCATTGGAGGCAATCAAGATATCAAGACTGTGGTAATCCCATTACACCACAGTCTGGGACTGAACTCCAAGATGATAACTTGCCATCAACGAAAGGAGTTTATCAGAGACCACATTCAGAATTTGGGAATAGAGTGGATGGAATTGGCAGCCTGCAGTTCTGACCCTCAATCCCACTGAACACTGTGGGAGCTGCTTGGGCCAAACTGACTCAAGAGAACGTGCACAGTGTGTTTGTGTGAGTCCCACCAGTTAGTTAAGTCCAGCGTGTAGCTGCCAGCAGTTTTTGGGCTAATTTCAGTACAAATGTAAGTGCATTTCATACATTTATTTTATAATAGTAATAATTATTATTTATATTTACATGTATATATATGTACACATTTACATTTATATAGAACTTTTTGAGACCCTCAAAGCACTTTACAGTTCCACTATTCATTCACTCTCACATTCACACGCTGGTGGAGGCAGCTACGGTTGTAGCCACAGCTGTCCTGGGGCAGACTGACAGAAGCGAGGCTGCCATATCGCACCATCGGCCCCTCTGGCCATCACCAGTAGGCGGTAGGTGAAGTGTCTTGCCCAAGGACACACCGACCAAGACAGACAGAGCTGGGAATTGAACCGGCAACCTTCCGGCAACCATGGCCGACCGTGGTTCAGGGGGTTGGGAATCAAAGCCTTTACTGGTTCATTTTAAACTGTGTAAACATTTAATAAATAAATAATTAATTAGAGTAAAAATTCTGAAACACCATTTTTCATTCATGAAAACTTGCCCCCTTTCATTTTTCAATGTCAGAGCTGAAGTAGTGCTTTGGGGTTGCAGTGTGAAGTTTATTAAAAGAGTGGAGCCACATCATAGCTGCTCTCAGACTGGAGAAGATGAGCACTGGGAGGAGCTCTGGCTCACTGGTTGCTACTCACTTGCGTTGCTGTCAGCTAGAGTGTTGAGGTTGCCCGAGATGTCTCGCCTCCTGAACAGACACACCACTTTTGCCTCCACATTTCCATTGGCTGTCTGCAAGTGAAGAATCAGTAATTACAAATTAGAACCAGAATGATGCACTAGAGTAATTCCCTCCTACTCATCAAAATCATCTAAAAACTGAAACTTTGTACCTTCCTCCTCCTTTGATTAAAGCCACTGGTGGCTTATTTAGCCTTGATAACGACCAGATTCTAAGTTATTATCTATAAATCATGACAAGTCTGTCGTGATTACACTGTACTCAAAGTAAATACTCGAAAAAAGGAAAACAACAACAACAACAACAACAAAAGCTGGTTCTGAAAGTCAGGAGATGAGTTGGAAACAAGCATACAGTTCATCACCAGTAGACAAATCACTGGCTTGTTTTCTTTGGACTTACAAACCAAAGTGTGTGTGTGGCCTCTGTTGTGTCATGTAGCTGTGTGCGCTTTTCCTCTGGTGGGTATGCTGGATTTCGTTATTGGTGCTACATATAAGGAAAGGACACCTATGGAACATCTCATTGCTAACTGCTGTGCAGCATGGTGGTGCTCCGTTCTCAAACATCTTTCACACAGCTCAGGTTTTTACTTTTTGGAACATCTTTGCAAAGCCAGTACTGGAGCTACATTGGCTTTCACAGATCCTTCTGATGCAAGAACATAATAAGTCTACAGATTACTGATTACTGTGTACTCAAGTTTTTTTGTGGTTTTGTGCGTCAAAGCAATGAGGTGACTACTGAATGTCAGATACTGGCCAAAAAGCCAAAGGCAGACTGCAAATGTGAAGCCGTCTCTAGGTAGAAAACAGGAGAAGGTATACAGCTCCTGCGTGATTCGCTCCTCTGGCTTGTGTGAGACAGGAAGCATTTTTGGGAGAGGCACAAATACACCGTGTTGCATCTTGTTGTTACTGCTGATTTTTAAATAGTTTGCATTGTTTTATGTAAGTAGTGATAAAAAGTTGTGTATAAAACTTTGCTTTCAAAATTTGTACACAAGTTGTTGAAAGTCACAGTTTATGTTTGCATTTTAAGTTATGAAATGGATTCGTTAAATATGATTGTGGTCTTCACAGTACAAAAATGAAGGTTTCCAATCGGGTTTTATGTTTTTAAGACAAAATGTAAAAATTTCAGTCATTTAATAGGAGCCAGAGTAGAGTCGCTACTCCTCCACATCAAAAGGTGCCAGTTGAGGTGTTCGGGCATCTAATTAGGATGCATCCTGGCATCCTTGGGATTGTCATGCTGAAAAATGTGTCCGTTGCCAATCAGATGCTTTACAGATGGTAATGTATGATGGCTCAAAATCTGATGCTTGGTGTGGTTTTGGGGACCAGGCCGGGGTCATTTTGCTTACAAACCTTATGTTGCGTTCCAGTACCCCAAGACCGGGCCGTAACAGACATCTAGCAACATTAATCAACTCGAGATATTCTCCATGGATTAATCAATCACAGTGCTGCCCTCCACTTTGCAGCCTGTGCGTGGGCAAACCTGCCAGTGTTGCGAGCAGATTTTCACGTGACATCACATGTCACACGTTTGTAGCCTGTCAACCAGCCGTGCACTGCTCAGTTGGGATGAAACTGAGTGAACCATCGTGTCAGTTTTTACCACCATTGTAATGATACTGCAGTAAGTTTGTGGGGGAAAAAAAAACACAAACAAACACTAAAGTCTTGGTTTCCAGTTAACTTTTTCTACTCCCACAGTTAGGTCCATAAATATATGGACAGAGACAACTTTGCTTAATTTTGCTTCTGTACATCACCACAATGAATTTTGAATGAAACGACAGTTGAAGTGCAGACTGTCAGCTGTAATTCGATGGGTTGAACAAAAACACTAAAAACCTTTTTAGTCCCTTCATTTCAGTGGCTCAAAACTAACTGGACACATTAAATAAGTGAAAATAAAATGTTCATTTAAACACTTGGTTGAAAACCGTTTGCCGGCACCGACAGCCTGAAGTCTTGATCTCATGGACATCACCACATGCTGGGTTCTCCTCCTTTTTAATGCGCTGCCAGGCCTTTACAGCTGCTGTTTGTTTGTGGGCCTTTCTGTCTGCATTTTAGTCTTCAATAACAATACTCCAGCAGCTTCCTGTGCCTTAATGGCGGCTATAAATAAAACTACCGGTAAGTACAAGACGAGGTTATGGCACTGAGCAAAGCGACCATTGTGGTGGGTTACTGGGGGCTTAACCCGTCAGTCACTGTGTTCAACAATCAGCACTCGGGCTGATGCAGTCCTCCTGGTGCTCAGCACAACACTAACAATGCAATCAACTAGTCTCATTTTTCCCCCTCATTTAAATGAAATTAGTCACCAGAACATCCTGGTAACCACTTTGAATAGGAAGAATATTCTATAGTTTTGGTGCATTACAGAAGGTAAACAGGTTACAGTACACACAGCTGTTTGAGAGAAATATAAAACTGAAAAAAACAAAAAGCCAACCTACCTTATTGAGCTCTTCTATTCTCCGGATCAGGTAAGGGTTGCTGGAGGAGTTCTCAAAGTACACATAATCTGAAACAAAGAGTAGAGAATCAGCTTACAATGGATTACATGTCAGCCCACGTCCCTGTACTCATCAAGTAAAGAACTATAACAATATACTTTACAGCAGCGTAAACTTTTAAAAGTACTGACTGATTTTTATGTCACATGTTTATGCAGCAATACAAATGTTTTAATATTGAAGAACATTAAAACATTACTGTTGGCCACATGTCGGCAAAGTTATCTGACATTAGTGATGTTTGTACTTCATGTGCTTCAGGTTCTACTTGATGGCAAAGCCTTTACTTTAAAATATACGCCGTTCAACAGTTGACTTTAATCTTACAGATAATGTGACAATATTATGAATAATTAAAGTCAGGAATATATCCACAAACACAACAAGCTGTGAAGGTAGCCTGCTTTGCAGTCCTGAACATCACGGCACAAGCAGGATCCACTGCACTGTTAATGTTAGCTATGTTGTATTGCTGCCTCTGTTCGGTGGTGTCGAGCCGAGCTGACGGTTCACTCGTCAAGCTGAAAGAAAGATGCTTTAAGCAAACGAGTCAAACATGTGTCCACTGCACCATCTGGAACTCTTCTTGTTTAGCACTCGTAATAACACAAACACTAAATCCTCCTTCTCTTGTGCTGTTTTGTAGCAGTGTGTACACCTGAGACTGTCACCTGTCTGTCCGTCTTGCACACCAGCACCAGCTGGCTGGCATTGCTATATTAATACTGCAAATGTCACTTTTATATCACATAAAAACACAGATATCACTGTGGGCCAAAGGGCAACTCTAGTGTAATTCCAAAACCTTCGACTTCACTTCACCCAAACTGTCCACCTATGATTTCTAGCTGCCCACCCCTAACACAGCAGGGCAACTCCTGCCAGTAAGTCACAACTGAATAAACTTGTGAGTTCATGCAACTAACAGTTGTGTGGATGTATTGAAATAGATTTAGTGGTAATGAATGGTGTCATCGGTAGACGTACGCAGGCCTTTAAGTACATATAACACTTCATGTAAACATATGTAGCTTGTGAAATAGAATAAAGAACTTCTAAGAATACATGTTGGTTATGACTTGCCCCACTGAAGAGTACACACAGGACATGGAGGTAGTTTCCTAAAGGGCGAAGCAGCGGCAAAAACACGTGTGGCTCAAGCTCCAGGAAATATGTGCAGCTTTGTTTGTGAACCATCTCATGAACAATCACCACTTTCTTTATTCAATGCAAAATTGTTGGGTTCCAGTATTGTTCTGCCATTAAAGATAAAATAATGACCTTTTTCCATTATAAATGCTCTCAGTGCTAATCTTGATTATTAGCTTGAGTGAATTTTAGGAGTGCCAATAAAACTCGCTTGGTTGAGCAGGGGGCCATTATACTGAGCAGCAAATGCTCACAGCTTTTTGAGAAACAAGCTACAAACTGACATTTTACCCAACAACATTTTGTAATTGAGAAGCAATTTTACGTCCTGATAGTATAATGTTGTTTCCAATTAGAAGCAAATAATATTAATACTCCTCAAAATCTTAAGTTTCATTGGAGGGACCAAAACTACTTTGGTCTAACACAGCTCAAATATTTCACAAGCATGCTGCACACAGAAATGTGTGACAGTGTCAAGCCTCTGTGTTTCTAGTTCAGTCATAAGCTCTTCATAGTCTATTATGCAAACCACAAGTAACCCTTCTTACAGTGAGCGCTTCATTTTAGACTTCAGCTGGGTGGCTACAGCACTGAAATCAATGAGGCTCTGGCAGGAACAGATCAACTGAAATACAGTTTTATAAAGCAGGATTGTAGCTGCTGGTTTTATAATACTAGGTCAGACTCTGGCTCTGATGTTGGTCATGTCTATGTTTAAGAGGCATCTGGAAACCCCATCTAAAAAGGTCAAGTGGTCAGCCAGGACTAGCCAGCAGTCTGCAGTGTAACCAACATTCAAACCATATATCCTATTAACATTGCTTAAATCACTGACACCAATTCAGACAAGAAGGAAACCGAACAAAGTCAGGAGAAAGCAGCTCTGTCAGCAGCTCTTCAGTCCTTGCAGTTCAAACCAGCAGAGTCACAGACGAGTCTTCACTATACGACCAGGCTGATAACAACTACATTAACTTCTGCAGCAGAAAATAAAACCAGCATCAACACTTAAAACACCAAGTGAAGCCTGTGCCAGTGAAGTGGCACGACTGCACTACAGATAACGTATTACACAACTTGTTCCACAAGTCGACTGAGGAGTAACTGAAAGTAGGATGTCACCGTAACTGATACAATACAATACAGTTTAATGTCAAAATTCTCAGAATGCGAGATAACGATCCTGGCTTCTTTTTTTTACCACAGTGACTATAGGCAGTGGATGTACTGAGCACGCAAATGTTCTGGAACTGACAGTGGCAGCATACGTGTGCTACTCTATCCTTAAATGCTAAAGAAGGGCTGCTGCAGTAGGTCTGCACTGACTTAAATAAAGACAGTAATCCTGAAATACACGCTACATTTTCATGAGACAGCCGTCTTTGCTGCTGTTGTGACTGTAGCCTATGCTCCACAGGCTACAGTGTTTGGTGAAAGGTAGGTGAATGCTTACGTTAACATCATGTAATTAACATTATGGTATGGTAGTTAGTAGGGTACTTGGCAACCAGGCTGTCCTGTCAACAAAACATCCACATTTTAAATACTGCCATACCTCAGGGATTTAAAATGACTTTTTGATTAAAATGTCTTACGTTAGGGATGTTGCTACCAACTGATTCCCTAATTGACTAAACAAGTGGGAAAAAGAAGACGAACCAACTATTATAGCACTCAGAAACACTCAGAAATCAAGTTAAATTTGAGAACTGTTTAATAATCACATTCTTCAGTAATGAATCACACCGCTTAAATGTGCATCACTTCGCATCGTGCATTATGAACATTACACATTATCCTCCGAACAACCAAACAGAAAAACATTTAAAAAAAACATGTTATATATGATATGAAAACATGTTACTACAAAAGATCTTAACATACTAATAAAATATCATAAACAGCATCTGAAAAACTAATAAACTGTTACTGAAAAGTGTGTGAACCACAGCTCACTCCTTTCGATGTGGAGAAGCAGCAACTGAACTCCTAGCCCCGACTGAATGACTGAACTCCTCACCCTAGCGCTAAGAAGAAGCCCAGTGAGATGATGTTCCCAGCTGCTGAGAACAATGCTAAATATTCTCTCTGTCATGACTCTGCCATCACGGAAAGAACTTACAACAATAATGGGCAGAGAAATGTATTTATGCCATCTCTGTCATAAATTGTCATATTAATTTACTGAGGTCAGAAGAGTCCCAGATGGAGCTCTTTGATTTTTGCAGGGTTTCTCTGAACACTGGCGGTCTGACCCTGGGGTCATTGCACGAGTTTATTCACTAAATGTATGAGTCCCACAGTGTTAGATCCACTTCAGAGACAGTTTCAAGAGTTGTTTTACGGCCTTGACCAGAGTAAATGGACGTGGACAAATATTGACAGCTTAGGTAAACAGCAGACTGAGAGTCTACACTCACTACAGATGAACGATGGTGAGAGTTGTTAGTCCTACAGCGGCCAACGTTTCTAGGACTTTGCACTGGAGTTGAGAAGGCTAAGAAAACAGAATTTACAGACGTTGAGCGGTGACATTTTGTTTAACATAACACTGTTGCAAGGTTGAGTTTATGCACCAATTTACAAAAACAGGGGAATAAACTGACTACATATTAAGCAATATTGACTATGGGCTCAGAATAGCAGCACAACCTGAGCAACACGAGCTTTACAAATAACAGATTTTTAATCATTTAGCATTCATCATACCACTAACGACAGGCACAGTGTTTCACTGTATCTTTTGATGTGATTATTAACAGCAGTGTTGCTTTTCATCAAACTCCATCTGGTCCTCCCACAAGCAGGGACAGAGACCCCCGGGACGATATCAGTGGGTTTCTGATGAAACGTCAAAAGCAGAGATGGGGAAGAAAGGACTGCGACAGGGAGAGGATTTCTTGCTCTACTTAGCTCAATGGTGGGAAGCTCGAAAAGAGAGACATCATCTCCTTGTTCACAGCGAGAAAAAAAAAATACCACCAAATTACATAACACTGGGTCAGACAGCAAAAGGGGATAAGCGCTCATGTGCTCAACATGACGGATTCTAGATCTAGAGACAAAATGTCAGCAGGGGTTATTTTTTCATACTAAAGCCGTCCATCACTTCCTACTGCCCAGTTTGAGGGGAGACGATGCTCTTACACTGAGGCAGTGATCACCCAGGTAAGATATGCTCAAATTTAAAGTTCATTTCAGTCTCAGCTCAATGTACCATTTTACCTCAAACGCACTGCAGTCAAAGGAGAGCTGGTTCTGTGTTCGGGTAATATGTAAACGCGTGGGCAGAGGATCTAAATTAAAGTGATGTGTGTTGAGGCAGCCATGAGCGTATGCTGTGGACATTTGCAGCTGGAGTGGTGCTGACTGTCAGGTGCTTGAGGGTGAATAAGGAGGAGGAAGCCCTTTGACTAATCTCTGGGGAAGATAATGATCTTATTTAGGCTGAACACTGTGTGCTTCAGGAGGACTGGTGATGTAGGAACCAGCACCGGCCTGCTCTTACCAAAAAATGATTCAGAAATATGAACTTGATGGAAACAAAATTGTAACTGATGTACATATCATAAAATGCATTTGTTTCTGCGTTACATACCAAAGAGTTTAAAGTATGTCACAGTGCAGGATACTTGAAAAGGCCCCAGAATGAGTTTAAGCCAACTGTGAAGTCAGCATTACCCTGTTGCCTCAGCAAAATTTCTACTGATTACTGCAGAAAATAAGCTTCGTGCAAAACGACCTTTTTAGCAAGAAAAAAGAGATAATGCAACTTTTAGTGATGTGCTTCATTAAGCATTAAAGTAAATGCTGAAAGAGGCATACACAAAACACTTTAAAATTTACATAAAGAGGCTGATGTTTGCTGCACAGCAGCAGTGGCGCTAATGTTTGGGCTACTGCAGCTATACCAGTGTGAACGAGCTCAAAGACCAAATGACAACAGAAAATGTTGATGAAAACTTCTGCTGAAGAAACTGTGTGGATAGTTTGTCTGTTTCCAGTCTGACAGAGCAGCAGAAGAGCATATGCTGCAAACTGCAGCCCACCCCCTGGCTACAAGGATTTTCTCTGAGCAAGCTCTTTCCCAGCTACAGAGTGTGCCGACACAGAACAGGTGTTTAACACTTCACTGCCACATCAGCTCCATATATGAACCTCACTGCCCTGTGTGCGTGTGCCGTACAGCTTTTGAGAATGTACTATTTGTATTAATGTCTACATTATTCATTTAAAGCTGACCAAATTATTTAATTTTCCATTTGGTTTGTTTTCTATTGTAACACTTGAACACACTTTATAATAACCTTAGTAAGATACTTCCATATTTGCTACCCTTTCCTGGTTTCCTGGTATGCCTAATAATTCCCTGACAACCTCCCTCTGTAGAAGCCACCGTTCTAATACCAATGAACTACTTTCCATTTAAGATAAACAATTTGGACTTCTTCTTTTTTTTAATAAAAATTGCTGAATTTTAGCATTTACGTTCAAATACGGGGAAGAGACACACGGTGAGGCAGGAGCAAGCTGAGCCTCACCTTGGATTTCCCAATCCCTCACAACCTGTTCCCTGTAACGCAATGAGAGCGAATCAATGTCTCTCTGTCGCCAATCAGATGCTTCAAACACTTTCAATATATGCAGGCTAAAATTAAAGAGAAGCTGCCCGAGGCCATGTTTACCCACAGGTACGCACACAAGCTGAACCTGGTGCTGTTGCAGAGTGCGTGCCCGTGTCACATGCACTTTATTAAACCAGCAGAGGGACGTTTCAGTAGCGGATGGTAGATGATCAAGTGCCGTTTACCCAGACCATAAATCTGCACCAAAACTGACCTGCACGCATCATTGCATTTTATTATGGAAAATCCTGACCGCTGGAATAATGACACGCTGATGATGGCAGCAGGATACGATCAGTTTCTCCTCCTGGGATGTGAGTGCGTTTTCAATGGAACTGACGCGTTTTTCAGAGTGATGCAAAACGAGGTGCTCTCACGCACGTGCACGACACCGCTGCTGCTCTCGAGCGCAGGAGGCTGGCGTCTGATAGTTTCTATGACTGATTTGAGTAGAAATGTGGTGCACTTGGCCTGACAGGAAGTGGAAACAGAGTCAGACAGGTGATCAGAGATGAACAGAGACAAGCGCTCCGTTTAATTTTGGACAACAGTGATCAAATGAAGGCCAGGTTTGATCATTTCCTTGGTTTGGTCGATTGCGCAAAATTGGGTGAAATATCATATCTTGATAAGGTGAACCTACAGAGCCTGTCAAAATGCGCCAAGCTGTTGGACTTTGTGAGACTTGAGGCGGATCTCATCGGACTGTATAGCTCACAAACAATGAGAAATGAATGTAAATCTCCTAGACGGCTTCTCAACTTTTTAGCCCACAAGGATCTCATTCAGCTGTTCCTGAGGCAACACAGTTGCTTCAGCTGGTCATTCTCAGCACTGAAAAGAAATAAGACGTACAGTTGGGGCAGGACTGTTCCTCCCTGGCAGTGATCTCCACTGAGGTGGACTTTTAAAGTTGAAACAAGACGAGGAGGACTTCTACAAAAGGAACGAACATTTTTGTCAGGAAGGATCAGCGCAGGGACTCCATTTATAAAAATATGACCACAATAACTTTGTTTTTTTAATGTTTGTCACATGGGGTACAGTTAGTATGTGTAAAGAATGCTGATATGAGATATGAAACATAACCCATTAACTGCTGCCGATGAAATTGGAGAGAGGACTGGCTCAATTCAAGGCAGCAGCAGCAGCTGGTGGTGGTGGAAGAAAACTAAATGAATGTTAAAAAAAAAAAAGAAATTCATGTTACGAAATGCTACTGCCAACAAGTCTGAAGCAACACTGACAACCGTTTCATAAAATAAAAATAACATCAAATGGCCATAAGAGCAGCAGTTGCGTGGCAGGACAGTGGTAACTGCCTCAGACAACTGGAGTGGAAGCAGGAAGTTGCCCATACGAGCTGCCGGTGCCACGAATTGAGCCAGCCCTTGCTGTCAAATGATGAATAATCTATTCTGTTGGGTTCATATATTTCTAAATCTGATTCTGATGAAGGCAGTGCCTCACCAGCCCTGAACCTCACTGCACATCATCTCTCCTTCAAGCTCGGGTCCTCTTACAGAGCCCTGGGAGTTTGAGGGTCCTGCGCAGTGTCTACGCTGTTCCTAGGACTGCACTCTTCTGGACAGAGATCTCAGATGTTGTTCCTGGGATCTGCTGGAGCCACTCGCCTAGCTGCGGGGTCACTGCACTGAGTGCTACAATTACCACTGGGACCACTGTTTTCTTGTCTCATCCTGGACTGTGGTACTGACACTCATTAGTCCCCGACCTCCTTCCTTTCGCTTGGCAGTCTCAGAGTGCTGGACTTGGGGTGAAACCCTCCATGCATGGTCAGGAGATTCCTCATCTTGACGTCAGTGGCTTCTATCTCCTCCTTTCGCCAGCTTATTATCCCAGCAGGGTACCTGATCACAGGCAGGGTGTAGGAGTTGATAGCACAGATCTTGTTTTTACCGTTTAGCTGACTCCTCAGGACTTTCCTGACCCTCTGCAGGTATTTGGTGGTTACAGCTTTCCTAGCGACCTCTTCATGGTTCCAATTTGCCAGTGGGATCTCCAGGTACTTGTAGCTGTCCTCTATGTCTGCAATGTTGCCTTCTTATAGTTTGATTCCCTCAGGTCTGACTACCTTCCCTCTCTTTGCTATCATCCCACCTCACTTCTCCAGTCTGAATGACTGGAGACGCAACGACCTTATTCACTGTTCATGAATCCATGTCCTTCAGCCACATGCTGAGGAAAGCAAAGTTCTGACATACAAAAAGCTGAAGTGAAACAAAAACAATGAAAAGTGTCACTGCAACCACCGTTAGTGCTTTTATTACTCCATTCTCCCGTTTCCTGTAAACTTTGCTCCCTTCTCTATTCCACTTGTCAACATTCAGTAATTCCAATCCAGATTGTGTATGTGAACAGATACACGTGGGACCATAAAACCAGCGTAATACAGAGACAGACAACCATTCACAGCTACGGCCAGTTTAGAATCACCGAGTGGGTAACTCGTGCCTGAAGAGAACCCACACACAAAGGCCCCAGCTGGCTCGATCAATTCACCAGATGCAAAATATTATAAAGCCTCAGTGACATGAAAAACGGAACTTTGTAGTTTTTAAATACAACTGTACAGGTGTTTATTTTTACCCTATAATTGATTTAAAATACACATAATGATGCATTTAATAGTCTTTGCTAATGAAAAATCCTGTTCCTGGGTTTATGGCTCATTGATGCAGCACTATGTGGCATCACACTATGGCCTTTATTTCCCTGCACAAACTTGATCTAGCAAGGTGGCTGGGACAGGTCCAGCAGCTCTTCCAACCCCTCTACAGTCCAACCACAAAGTGATGGAAGCACATTTCTCAATGTGTAAGATACTTAACTTAATCTTAATCTTGAACTTAAACTTAATCTTTGTTCACAATATTTACCACTGAATTTTCTGACAATTTTCCATATAACCCTTTATCAATAATTCTCTTTAGCTAATGCATGACTAGTGCCAAGCTTTGTCTTCTGATGCTTTATCTCTTCTATAAATTCCAATAATTAGCTCCAAACAATAGGTTTCTCTAGGAACCCACCTTACAAAATGACTACAATTTCCTAGCTGATGTTTCTAAATTGACTGTCCTTCCACATAGCGCTATGTTGCTCTCAACAAAAATGAAACCCTGCACACCTCTGCACAAATAGTAGCTACAATAGCAGGGATCCTAAAGCCGAAACGTCAAGTGTTTTAGCAGCAACATACGTGGATCCATGAAACTGCACTGCTGAGGTCAGTCATACACACAGAGCACGGAGTGCGGGTTAGTGATAAGAAGTTAATGGGGGGGGGGGGGGGAACAAAAAACACTTTAACTGTTCAAACATTAAGCGCAGAAATATGCAGCATGTTTTGCAGAGCATAGTTTAATCGCTATGACCTAAATACCCCACACACTCGTGAGACTGCGATTAGCCTTCCCCCCCACTCAAGATTTTCAGGGAACCCGTAGCTAGCACCGTCTCCGAGGCTTAGCACTGAAAAGGTTGCACAATCAATACTGAAGCCCAGAATCAACTGTCCTGATGATCCGACTGGAAAACTAACAGTAGAGAACAGCAGCTTGCTTTGTATGAACCATAGTTTAGTTTCTTTTCTGACGCCTGCAAAGCAACCTCCAATGAACTGCATCTTATAAATGCCTGCCTGCCACTGGTGTCGCGGGGGGCTGCGAAAGATGATATTAATGACTAATTACCTGATTAATACCACCGACATACCAGTTTCCTTTGCAGCCATGTAGCACTGATGAAACATTTTTAACAAACGAGAACTTAACGAGTTATTACCACTCAACTTGGTACAAATTCAGTCGTTCACTTGCAGGTGTTCCAATATAACTGTTCACAGTCTGTAAACTAAATTCTTAACACAATTTTAACTGAGCTCGGATAGCACCGCTACTACGCCAAGCTAACAGGACTTAGCAGCCAGAATTAGCACATCTAGTGATATGGCGGAGGCGATAATGAAATTAACCTACCAGCCTGACACAGCTAGCAGAGCGGTGTTAGCAAGCCATCACAGACGTCACCAAATTTAGCTAGATGCTTACTTCTCAACCGCCAGCAGCTAATGCTAACTAGCATTGTGTTCATTTTGAGGACGTTATCAAATCTATAGACTACACGTCAGAGAATTGGACAATTTACTGTTATTTCGCTTATCCATAACCAACACATATGTTTGGATCTCCTGGATCCAGCTGGCTGGATGGATTTGTATAAATACAAACTTTCAGAACCGGTTCATGCTGTGCGACGGCCGCCCTGTGGTACGGTACTATGATGGCGTGAACTAACTGGGATATAACACAGATCTGTTCTAAAAGTTGAACTTTAAAACAAATATACACTGATCAATGTATGGTATTATTACAGTCCGAACACAGAAGCAGCTATACTTGGCTACAGCTGTGTGGAAACCAAATCAATGTGAAGTTATTTACGTCTGTCTGTAAGCTAAGTCATACTACATTGTTTCGGCAGATCTGACTGTCTTGATGAAAGCCCGGAGTCGTGCAGCGTACGCTAGCGTTAGCTAGCTGCTAACAGCAGAGACAGCTAGCGGCTAGTTAGCCAGCTCCCAGTAGAAGCGAACAATCACGTTGAAGGAGTGTCTTAAAAATGTAAACCATTCCTTACCTCCCACTCGGTACATGTTGGCCGCCATTCTCTCGTAACCTTTATCAGAAGCAGTCCCAGGGTATTCCCCGCTTGGGTAGAAACAGGTCGATGGGAGTCTATTTTATTCCTTCATTTATCGTCAACACCCCCGCCGCGAAACAAAGCCGGCTCTGGGTACAACAAGAGAGCAGTGGCGGGTAAAAAGTTGAAAGTTTCCGTTGGCGACGCTCCTGCAATTATCTCCAAAAATAGAAGTTTTTATTTTCTCTCTCTGGCGACCTTCCTCTCCTCTTCTTCACTCACTTATTCACATACAGCTAGCCTGTCTCTTACTCCACTCTTCCTCCCATCCTCCGCTCCCAGCTTCATCCTCCTCTTCTTCACCTCCGCTCAGTTCAGCGCGCGCGCACACACAGACACACACACACACAGACACACACACACACAGCCCCCCCCTCCCTCCCTCGTGTACAAATCGTCAACTTCGGATTTTGTCGACAATCACCGACGTCTCACAGTCAACTTGTTCACCGGCGCTGGTTTAGTGACACGGACGGCCTGTTTATGAAAAGTACGACATGCTAAACTTACTTTACTGCTTGTAGCTTACAAAGTGTCTCAAGATGCTTACCGGAAACAAACGCTTATTTACAAGATGTACACACAAACACAGGCTTTAATATCGCAAATTCAGAGAATATACAGACGAGTCAGTGTAATGATGGCAGCAAATATGCCCCAAATAGGTCAAATTCTGAACGGACGGAAGCTGTTAAAAATGAGATACAAGTATAAAAAACAGTTTAAAAATAGAGTGAAAAAGCACTAATGTATGTGTTTTTCTTGTACGGGCTGCTGGTAGTGCAATAGATGGCAGTGTTGGAGAGCATATCAGTTTACTGAAGTATCACACCTAAAGGCAGTTAATGATTCAATTCATTTTATTCAATTAATTTTATATTTTCCACCTTAAACCATGTACCTTTAACTGCCTCCCAACAGGAGGGCACCGCAGACTTTACTGCCGTCTTCAGTGAAAACACATTTGCTGAGACTTCAGTCCTAGGTGTTCTCACCTGAGACCTGTTATTTAGGAAAGCACTCACAGGTTCTGGAGTGGCACTGCCCACTAGTGACACTTCACACACAACACACCTCGGAGTCTTCTCTCATTTATTTGGAGCTGAGCTGATACGACATCACAGTATTGCCGACGTACATTTAAATACATAAAAAACTGCACTAAAGTAATCATTTTCAAGTGTACTGATCTACTGTTAGACAAATGAATGAATACGAGATGCTGAGTTGATTTTAATGGGACAGGCCTGTCACAGTCTAAGCATATAAAAAGTTGAGATGTTAACCAAACCTTGTTTAAAACATGTATAAAATCACGTGCACGGGCAGTGCAGCACTGTTCTGCACCAGCAAACAAGAACGGTTCTCACCACATACACAACAGAATGACAAGGATTCTGTCTTATGGGAAACATCACACACACTGTCCAGTTTCACAAGGATTTAAAGCATAACATTAACATGGATGCTCCTCCCGAAGAGGATGTTCTGCCTGAAACTAGCAGCAGTGTCAGTCCAGAGGACAGAACGAGCCCATAACTCACTTCGATGCCTCTGCGGCTGTAAGAAAACAGCCCGCTTTCCCTCACTCTTACAAGCAGCCGTCTCCTTAGCTGGTTGCAGGTTCTGGAGAGCTGGTAGAGGTGGATGAGGCCGAGGCCAGTCTTTCACGGCTGTTACCCACCCCCCCTCCAATCACCTTCCACTGAAGGATGCAAGTGTCCTTCCCGCCAATGGAGAGCAGGTGAGAGTCACTGTGAGTGAAGCAGACGTTGGTGACGTGGCTGCCGTGGCCCTCGTACTTGTGGCTCGGTGCCTGAAGAGAAAAGAAGCAGGTCCACTTCGGATCAGAGCAGAGGAAGGCCCATCATATCCCACTTACTCCTCCCCCCTCATTGTCTTTCCAGAGTAGGATAAACACCTTTCTACAAGATTCCTACTGTTAATGCTGAATCTGAATGTCCCACAACTCTAGTGACTCTTAAAGCTGGCTGACTTTTACCATTTGATTCTTATTTAAATAAGAAAATAGTTACCTTGAGTTTAGGACAGGGGTACTGGAACAGATGAACCTTACAGAAATCATCAGCCACAGCCACCATCTTCTCGTTGTGAGAGCGACACAGCGCGTTGATGTCTGTGCCGTCAGAGCCTTCCAGCCACACACCTGAACACCACAGTACCACACTCATCAGTCTGATTGCATAAAAGAACCCCATGAAGTTAATGCAATACTAAAGGAGGATAACAGCATTTTGGAGTTTCTCACCCATCACATGGAAGCCTAGCACACAGGTATAAGAGGCCCATTCTCTGTCTTTGCTCTCAAAGCGGTTCCTAAGCAGCTTACATCCTGCTGCTATGTCCCCTGTTAAAACACAGAGTCACTAAGCTGAAGAATGTACTGCATGGCATTCCTATAACAGCACTGAAAGCACAGTGCTGGATGTTCACTTACAGTAAAGGATCTCATAGTCGCCTGAATTTGACATGATGTACTTCCCATCTTTGGACCAGTCCAGGTGAGTGATGAAGCTGGAGTGGCCCTGATCCAACAGATAAGCAGACAGAGTGTCACTCACATTA
This sequence comes from Rhamphochromis longiceps, assembly GCF_057381845.1. Classification (NCBI taxonomy): domain Eukaryota; kingdom Metazoa; phylum Chordata; class Actinopteri; order Cichliformes; family Cichlidae; genus Rhamphochromis; species Rhamphochromis longiceps. The sequence continues at coordinate 67,659,373 of NC_140559.1, read as the reverse complement.
GCTAAAGAAAGCAAGCTTTTATTGTGCATTTCCTTCACCATCAGAAAACTCCATAATAATTAATCTCCGTGTTTGCAAGCTCCATACCACACATTGCATATGAAAGATTTCCAGGTCATTAAAAGTGAAGTTAATGTTCAAGTGCATTTAAACGGCATTCTTTCTAATAGCTAGCATGAGTATAATAATAACAAATTACAATAGTCCAGCCTAAAAGTAACAAATACATGAACTATTCTTAACAGATGTCAGATAGCATACTGCTAAGATTTTCAGGGCCGAGTACAATAACCTCAGTTTGATCTGAATTTACAAGCAGAAAGTTAAAGACAAAGACCTGCATGGCCTCTAAGACATTCCTGCAGTTTAATCATTGGTGTGTGTTATCTGGCTTCATGGACAGATAGAGCTGGGTGTCATCTGCATAGCAGTGAAAATGTATGCTATGTCTTCTAATGATGCTGCCTAAGGGAAGCATGTATAATGTAAACAGAATTGGTCCTAGCACTGAACCCTGTGGAACTCCATAATTAACCTCAGTGTGTGAAGAGGACTCTCCATTTACATGCACAAACTGGAGTCTATTAGATAGATATGATACAAACAATTACAAGAGGCGTGTAAGACTGCGACTCTGCTTCCTGGTCCCATCTCTGCATAGTCACATTTTGGGGGGTTTAATAAATTTGTCCAGATTTCTAGAAATGAGAGCTGCTCCATCCAAAGTGGACGTCGTCTCTCCTAACAAGACCAGGTTTTCCTGGAAAGCTTCCCAATTATCTATAAAGCCCACGTCGTTTTTTGGACAGCCACTAATTTAAGCATGGGGCTAAACACGTCACTCCTGGTCCGATTGGGGAGGGGACCAGAGAAAACTACAGCGTCCGACATTGCTTTGGCAAAGTTACACACCCATTTAATATTAGTGTTAGTGACCTCTGACTGATGTAACCGGGGACCTTTACTGCCAACATGAACTATAATTTTATGGGATTTGCCCTTTCAGCCAGCAGTTTCACTACAGGGGCCGGTGCCTTTAGTTTCACATGTCTTATAAATGAATCGCTGATAACCAGACTCTGTTTCTCGGTGGGTGTATGGCCGAGTGGGGAAAAACCATTAGAGACATGGACAGGTTTGTAGTGTCATCAATAAAAGAACCTGAACAGGATCACATTCAGGGGTAGGTTAGCTAACAGGAAGTTAGCTGTTCTGACTGGAGAAGTACATCACTGCACCAACCCTCAGCAGCAAGATTAATGCTTGAGAGTTAACAAAGGTAACGGTCATTCTACGGACCAGTGTGATGTGTAATAATATGTGGACGACAATGAAACTCTGTACACAAAATTTATTGACAAGAAGGAAACTACAGCACCAGAGCAGGCTCATATTGGATGGAGATGTGCTGCGCTGTTAACCAAGAAGAAAAAACCCAAGTGAAATAAAATAATTTAAAGTTTAACTCACGTTACATTTTCCAAAGCGGGTGTAACGCCTGCCACTCTCTGTCACACTGTAGATGTAGATGAAGTTGTCATGTGATCCTACAGCTAGGAAGCTGCCATCTGAAAAACAGACTCACAGAGTCAAAGAGGATCCCCACTGTGAAACTTTGCTACATCCCACCCTGTGAACAACAGTTTTAAGCTTTAACTCAAAGTTTGCTGCATGTTTTTTGTGTGAAGAAGGTCCACATGGTTGGATGTGAGCACCACCCTAATCTGTCACATCTACAGTTAATATAGGAGGAGGAGTTACTGACTGACCTGGTGAATATCTCATGACAGACAGCTGCTCATTCCCATCAGTGGATTCAGAAACGACCTCCCTGGTCAGCAGGTCAAGGACCATCCACCTGTCGGTGTTACAGGGGGTGGAGGAGGAGACAGGTGGAGAGTCAGAGAAAAGAACAGACTGGAATGCTCATGGCTAAATTCTCCATCTTTTCTTCTTCTTTTGCTGTACAGGAAGCCACAGATCAATTCTTTCTTTTAGTTTGTAGCAAAAGTTTCGTTATGTGTTGTTTGTGCCTTTATATTTCTGCGGGTTTGTCGTATGATTAATAAAGAAGTGTAGCCATACTGATGCAGTCCCGATCAAAGGTTTAAGATCACTTGAAAAATGGTTAAAAAAAACAAACATATTTTGCACAGTTGGATCTTAACAAGTTCCCATGTCGAGCTTCAACATGCAACAAGAAGAAATGGGAGTGAGACAACACACTTTGGTGAGCATGTAGTTTATTAAAAACAACATTAAACTGAAACAGGCTGTTTTACAGTTTAGTTTAAGACCACACCTACAAAAATACCTGTAAAGCCCCCAAAACACAAATCAGAGTTCCAAACGTGAACTCAGGAACGTTTCTCTGAGTGGTGAAGACGGCCGCACGAAGCGATCTACTGTCTGGGACTGTCGTTCATTTTTGGAAACTTCCCTTACTATCCATCCCCAAAGGTTCTCAACTGGACTTAGATCAGAGCACATGCAGGACGGTCCAAAAGAGTGATGTTATTCTCCTGGAAGAGGTCCCTTGTCCTTCATGGCGTTGTGTACTGTAGCGCTGTCCTGTTCAAACACCCAGTTGTTACCACCCGTTACCACCCCACTCAGTAATGAGGACGCTCTCTGCAACATCTGGACAGAGCCAGGAGCTGTTTGACGCCCCTGCACCTCCTGAAGCTCCGTTGTTCCACTGAAGGAAAAAGCACCTTAGACCATTATGGCGCCCCCTCCACTGTGGCGCGTAGATAGCATCTCAGTCGGGATCTGCTTGTCATGCTGGTAACGTTGGAAACCATCAGGACCATCAAGGTTACATTTTTGTTCTCATCAGAGAATTCTTCCACCTTTCAATGTCCCATGCTTGGTGCTCTCCTGCAAAGTCCAAACAGTCGCTGTGGCGTCTGATGGTTACGGGCTGCAGTCGGCACCAGTAACGCCCTTAATTTGGGTCGAGGATCGTCCAGTGTTTTGGTGAACAGCCAACTGGATCCTCTGGCTCAGTGCTGGTGACGTTTCTTGGGGTCTTCCATTTGACTTTTTTCTTCCATTACCCTCAGGATCATTTAAGAAATTCCACCTATCTGTGTCCGGCCTCAGCAGTGATGGCGCTCTGCTTATGCAGTTCAACAACCCGACTACGTTCAAAACACGAACGTCTTTTTGCCTTTGCCATCAGAACATCCTGACAGTGTGACAGAAAATGAGAATGAATCCACACTTCTGCACAGATTTGGCCTTTTAAAGGCACGTGGTCCTAAACCTTTGATCAGCTGTAAAACAACCTGTCTCACTTTAAGCGTTGTTTTCAGTAAACTGCACGCTCAGCAAAATGATTACCTATTAATCCATATCCTCAATAACTTACTAACCATTTTCAACATTGCTGTACAATCACTCCACACACTGGGCACCACAACATTAAAGAGCCACAGAGTGTTGATGGGTCACAGTCCAGCTGTCCGGCTGTAGAGTCGATGAAGACCGGGCTTCTTTGACGGTGCTTTGAGGGGAGTCGTTGGATTGTCATGAAGCATAACGAGGAAATCAAGTTTATGGTTTATGAAATGTTGTTTCAAACTGATTTTCTCTGTCGAAGATGTGTTTTAGATCGACTGCAGTATTGGTGATAAACAAATGCTTTCAAGTCCAGTTTGGTATCCAGAATCGGAAAAATGTATTCCATCTCTTTTTTTAAATGTTTTTCTTGATAACAAAGACAGATCCAGTCAACTAAAATGATCTGATGCTGATTTGTTTTCAGCAACTGGGTTCAGCCATGTGCAGCCTCCCCTCACTGCCATGTGTCATGATCAACAGTATGCAAAACAGCAATCACCCAGCTTTATACCAGCTGCTTTGGTAGTGACAATCAACAACTGTGCAGCTTCACGAAACTTTTAGCATGCTTTATGGTCATCATTCGCCAGTATACGCCTTGCTTTCACAGTCATAATCAATACAGGTGGTGGAACTCTTTATGTTAATAGAGGCTACCAACGACTTCTGCCCTGTACCAAACACAAAGACACCAAGCTTCTCTCCTTACTTTTGTTTTTTGGTCATTTTGCCTCTGTAGACCAATCATTGGATATTACATGAAACAATCAAGATGTGACTGAATTGCAAACTGCCAGGTGAGCTTGTTCCCATTATTTCAAATTAAATGGATAAAGATGTGGAGTTGGATCCAAGACTTAAACTGTGATAGAGGCACTCTCAGTGTCAGGCCCCAAAACACAAATGGTAAATGGCCTGTATTTGTATAGCGCTTTTACTAGTCCCCCCAGGGACCCCCAAGTGCTTTACACACCCAGTCATCCACCCATTCACACACACATTCACACACTAGTGGAGGCAAGCTACAGTAGCCACAGCTGCCCTGAGGCAGACTGACAGAAACGAGGCTGCCATATCGCACCATCGGCCAGGTGAAGTGTCTCGCCCAAGGACACAACGACCGAGACTGTCCGAGCCGGGGCTCAAACCGGCAACCTTCCGATTACAAGACGAACACCCAACTCTTGAGCCACGATCGCCCCACACACAAGTTGATCAAAGAAAACCCCTTTATAACACTGAAGAATGCAGGTGTATTACTGTCAAAATCTACAATCAAGAGATGCTTTTATGATCTGAAATACAGAGTTTACAACAAGGTGCAACCCACTGGTTGAACCTAAGAACACCAAGACCAGAGTAGATTTTCCCAGACAACATCTAAAAGAGTCGACGCAGCTCTGGAACAAAACTGTTTGGACAGATGAATCCAAAATAAAGTTGTGACAGAATAAAAAATCATCCAGGCGAGTAAATCCCAAACGGTTGATTCTGTTCATCTGGATGTTTTCAGTGGGAGAAACGTTTCATCATCATCCAGGTGACTTCTTCAGTCTCAGCTGACTGCAGGTTTCCAATCTTATAAACAGGACATTTGCACAATGACTGAAACCAGCACCACTGAAGGAACAATGGGCTGGGAGGTCAATTGTCATGACCGTTGATCAGTGGCCGTGAGTACCATTCACAGAGAGTTGGGGAATGGCTGCAATCACAGCATGTAAGATGGTGACAGACGTACCCTTAGAGTTAAAGACAAAGAAACTTGTTTCTTCAACAGTCAATCACCTGATGTAACCCAACAAAACAGGCTTTTTATTTAATGAAGAGCAACAAACGGCAGTAATACTTCTGTTAAACCCCCTAAATTAAAGCTGGAAGTCTGCATTTCAATCACATCTTCACTGTTTTGATTTTAAATCCATTGTGGTGAAAATTCTCCAAAAAGTTTCAATATCTAAAGCTTGTGGGTGTAAGAGTACACTGAAATGTTTGCTGAGTTTATTTGATTTTTCAGCGTTTAGCTCAGATATACAACTGCTGCTGCTTTGACTTACCGTCCTGTACTGAGGCCGACTGACACCACCGATCCATTGGGGCAAAAACCAGCACACAGGCCGTACTCCTGCCAGAGACACAGGAAAGAATTCAGAATTATGGAGTAAACTTCCCTGTAAAAGATCTCGAATAGAAATGAACAAAGCACTCAAAGAATGAAGGTTGGAACTCAGGAATCTCACCTCGAGGGTGATGCACCAGTCCAGCTTGTGTTCCTCGGTGTTCCACAAACACACCTGCCTGTCATGGCCACAGGTGAGGAAGATGTTCTGGGAGGGGTGAGTGGCCAGCCCCCACATCTCATCTACATGGCCCTGTGAAACACACACAGACACAAAGGAATACAAATGAAAGCAACAAGTGGTGTTGCAGTTTAACAGCATATTTGAGAGTAATTTTAAAATTCCATTATTTATCTAATAATGAATTTTAATCCATTATTAGAGGCCAGAAGAGGACTCGAATAATGGATTAGAGGCCTACTAGGTACAATACTACTAACACAGTAAAACTGTTTCTCAGCATTATTGACGGGTCTTTGCCCTACCTTACAATATAAAGTGCCTTGAGGTAACTGTTGTTGTGATTTGGCGCACTATATTAAAAATACATAAATATAAATGCCCTAAAACATTTAAATGTCTGACCTCTGAGAGCAGTTTCTAGGTACAGACCTGATATCTGATGCACAGCTTCTCATATACACGACAATAGCTGAACGTGCACACACATTAATGCTTGAACATGGTTTCACATATATACACATATATCTTCTGAAAGGACACAGACATGTCTTTAATTTTTTCAGTGTGTTTAAAATTGTGAAACTTCCGTCATCTGAATGCTCGACACGTGTGAGGTGAAGCAGAAGCAGTAACAGATGTTGGGTTAGCTTCAACATTGATCAGCTGTCATACATGCCCTGGCTATGGGGAGAGGTGAGGGCTGGTTAAATGCAGGGAGAAGTAGATGAACCACGATGTCCCAGGAGCCTGACATCAAGAGCCAGAGAGGTAGAAGAGCACCAGCTGCTAGCGTTATGGGCAATTGTGGCCAATGCCCCAAAATAAGCCAATTCAATAACCCAGAAGGCGCTCGTCTCTCCACTTCACCCTTCACATGGAAAGCAGCAGCAAAGGCCTGGGCCAACAGCCACTTCAGCTCAGGGACTGTCATAAAACTGCATTTGCTGCAGTGAAGTGGTGTCTGTGACACCATTACAGAGCTGCAGCAGTTTTCAGTTAACCAGCTTTTCACAACAATTCAGCCCAGGCAGTCAGTAACTGATGCTCATCAGCACTGCTGAGAATACAAACAAAGAAGAAGAAGAGTTATCTGTGCTTCCATCCAAGCAAAGCTGAAGTAAAAAGACATCAAACAATATCAGTTTGATATTAGACACCGCAGCTCCTTGGTTAAAACTAACCAACTAGTAACCAAGGTCGCTTTTCAGAATAAAACGATACTAAAGTGAGATTACATGTGACCCAACACCTGACCAATCTATGTGTCGTATGTCTGCTGCTGTGTTACAGTGCTGCAGACAGGCTGCTCTGCAGGACAAACCTCTAATGACGTCATTTTCCTAACTATTCCGATTGCTTAACTGTGCATCAGGTGATAGTAGCAAATACATCCAGTCTGTGAAAGACTTGGAAGATGCTTATATTAAATGTTTAAGCTGTCTATAAATCATATATCAGACAAAAGTATAAAATGCACGTTTTATCTTTTGGTACTAAAATTCTCAGCAAGCATCTACAGACCTGACAGCACTGATGCCTGTGAGGTCGTTAGCTTACCTGCACTATGGCCACAAAGCCGTCTGAGAAGGTTCCTCTGAGGATGGCATTTCGAGTCGTACCAACTAACAGTTCCTCTTCGTCCATGGCTGCGATAGTGCGGACCGCCCCGAACTTTTCTGGAATCTGAACAAATGCCTTAATGAGTCTCTCCACCAGCTGTGACACACACACACACACACACACACACACACACACACACACACACACACACACACACACACACAGCTGTAGTTCACCTCACACTCTCTTTCAGGTGCCAAATCAGCGCTCCAGCGGATTATTTTACGGTCCTTCCCTCCTCCACTGAGCAGGCCTCCGCCCTGTAGAGTGCACAGGGTGAACACGCTGCCTTCGTGTGCTTTGGTCTGTCGCATGATCTGGTAGGTTTCTGTGGGAAGTCACGACACCAAAAATTCATTTAACCTGTAAAATCTGGTGTGAAAAGTGTTTGCCCCCTTCCTGATCTCCCATTTTTTGTATGTTTGTCACACTTAAAAGTTTCAGATCATCAAACACACTTAAATATTAGACAAACGTAACAGAAGTTTCATTGTCGTGATGTTTGGGAGCCATCGTATGAAAAAAATGAGGTTCTTCATAGAGCATGGCAGAGGGAGGTGGTGTTTTATGAAGAGTTTCGTGGACCACGACTGTCCTTCTGTGGTCCTCAGGAGACGCAACGAATACAGGGAGGCAAAGATACTTTGAGAAACCGCATCAAGTTTCAAACCCCCGATCCTGCGGGTTTTTTTCTGACTACGGCACTCGCCTATACAAGGCGAAGCAACAAGAGATGTGGTGACTGCCTGTCACTGTGCTCAAACCTACAGCACCCCAGAACATGAAGTGATCCAGTTGCTGTCCGCTTGGCGCACGGCACGCAGACACCGAGAGAGGGGCTCGTCACGCCGGAGCGGCATCCGCTTCAGGTGTTCAGGAGAGACAGTGACGCCTGAAGATCTGGGATTGTTTTACAAATCTGATATTTGGGTAAGAGTGGCTATATTCTTCTCATGGTTATGGAGAGTAATTAACGTGGTTTCTTCCTTTTCTCTTCATAATAATCATTTTTTACAACTCTGAGTTGAGACGTCAGACAGAAACATGTTAGTGTGGGGACATTTATTGAGGCTCTCCCTCAGCAAGGAGGGGGGATGTGCCCCTGTTGGGACCTGGTCAACACAAGGTCATGCTTCAGAGGTATCGCCACAGATTAACCTGTGACCTGTCCGATCACACTCCTGTTTTTGTACAATACATATAAGAGACGATCCCTGAAACCGTCTCCACTCTGGAGACTTAATACGGCGCCTTAAACAACCCTCAGTTTATGGTTCTGATGAAAAACATTATGAAGCTAGCCCAAAGCAGAGAAAGCAGAAGAGCAGATAGAGTATACAAAATTAACAAGGACCCAGATGTGGAACTGTTGTGTATAAAGAAGGAATTACAAAAATCATTCCAGAAGTTTTATAAAAACTTGTACACACTCCCAAAAGCCCATTCATGATCAACTGAAGGCTTTTCAGTGAGTTTTTTGGACATCCTGATAATAATGAATTACAGTCGTCCAGCCTGGAAGTAATAAATGCATGAACTAGTTTTTCAGCATCACTCTGAGACAGGATATTTCTAACTTTAGAGATGTTGCACAAATGGAAGAAAGCAGTCTTACATATTTGTTTAATATGTGCGTTGAAGGACATGTCCTGGTCAAAAATGACTCCAAGGTTCCTCACCGCGTTACTGGAGGCCAAGGTAATGCCATCCAGAGTAAGAATCTGGTTAGATACCATATTTCTAAGCTTTTCAGGGCCGAGTACAATAACCTCAGTTTGATCTGAATTAAGAAGCAGAAAGTTAGCGGCCATCCAGGTCTTTGTGTCTTTAAGACAATCCTGCAGTTTAACTAATTGGTGTGTGTTATCTGGCTTCATGGACAGATAGAGCTGGGTGTCATCTGCATAGCAGTGAAAATGTATGCTATGTCTTCTAATGATGCTGCCTAAGGGAAGCATGTATAATGTAAACAGAATTGGTCCTAGCACTGAACCCTGTGGAACTCCATAATTAACCTCAGTGTGTGAAGAGGACTCTCCATTTACATGCACAAACTGGAGTCTATTAGATAGATATGATACAAACCACTGCAGCACAGTACCTGTAATACCTACAGCATGTTCTAATCGCTCTAATAGGATATTATGGTCGACAGTATTTATAACTTTTTCCAGACAGATCTCAATTCCTTTGTTTTTCATTTGTTCCTGAATGTGGATCGCAGCGTGATGTCTGGATTTTGTTTGGCAGGTCCTATTTAACTGATTTCTTGGTTGTGAACAGCTGGAATCAGGCTGATGTGTGGCTAGAGAGACTGAACTTTGCTTTCCAAACATTAAGTTATAAAAGGAGGGGTGCAATCTCTGTTCACACAGGGTCAATTAGGTTTTTTTCTACCTGATAAAAACAGCTTCATTTATAAACTCCACTTTGTGTTGACTTGTGTTATCTTTGCCTAATATTTACATTCGTTTGATTATCTGAAACATTTAAGTGGCACAATCATACAAAAATATAGGAAATCAGGAAGGAGGCACTTTTCACACCACTATACTTTATCATTTAAATCTCTGAGTTCTTAAAGCTTCTGATTAGCTAACAAATCATTTCAGTCACACGATTCCAGATGTAAGCCAACATCTCAACTTGTCACCCCTTACTCGCCAAAACTAGGAACAATTTCCAAACACCACATTTACATGTTCAAACAAAACTCCAACTATCGCCTAATCTTTAAACCCTTTTTATTTCAGAGATTTAGTATAAGGGGTTTTTCTTCAGCACCAAGTGTTCCAGTCTGGTTTCAAAGCATTTCACAGAACAGAATCTTTAGGGAGTTTTAAATAATATTTTATTATCTACTGACTCTGGGGATTCTATTATTTTAATGCTTTTTGATTTTACAGCAGCCTTTGACACAGTCGACCAAAGTATTCTTATTTGTCACCCCGAGCACTGTGTGGGGATGAGAGGCGCGGCGCTTCAGATCACACGTGTCCGAGGATATTTTCAGTTTTCAGGCCCCTCTTCTGTGGAACCAGCTTCCAGTTTGGATTCAGCAGACAGACACTATCTCTACTTTCAAGATTAGGCTTCAAACTTTCCTTTTCGCTGAAGCATATAGACCCTACGTTTGATGTGCAGCACTTTGGTGAACTTTGTAGTTTTAAATGTGCAGTATAAATAAAAGCTTCACCTGTGACTAATTTGGCTTGGGAGACCAAACCAATTATCCCTGACAATACAGCTCCTGGAGTCACTCAGGTGTGTAAAACCGCCCACTGGATCATCACTTCTTCATCTTTCTGCCAAGTTTCTATTTATTTTATTTGAAATCTCGTTTGTTGCCAGCACATGTGAGAGCGACGTGTCTCCACAGAGATGATATTTATACTGACATTTTATTCTCTAGGCTTTGAACTGACACACAGCACCAACCTTTGGCTCCTTTCCCGAGAGTTTTGATATCTGCAGCAGATTTTCCCCAAGTCATGATGTTCCCCTCAGAGTCTCCGGTGAGAACATCTCCAGTCAGGCTGAACACAAAGCACTGGATGAACTTGGGCTTCTTGTATTTCTGAAAATAATAAACAATTATTTGATCTTTTATATTAACTGTGCTAATAACTGATCGTTTACATGTTTCCATCCATTTTTTTGAGATGTTGAATTTTCAGTTCTCTTTGCTGAGCTTCTTCCTCTTTTGGCCTCTACAGAAAGATGCTGCTAACTCCATTTTCCACTGCTTCCTTGCACTAGCGCACGTTAAGTGAGTTTAAAAAGACAGAAATGTCAGTCAGGTCGAACACGACTGAAGTTAATCTTACTCCAAAGATGCCTTGCTTTTTCGTGAGCTGTCCTCCACTCAGCGTCCAAAAGTAGACGTGGGATTTTCCACAGGTGATGATGTTGGTGCTGTCCCGAGGGTTAAACTCTACAGCAAACACGGCCTCGTTGGTAGTCTGAACACACAACAGCATCAGAAGGGTTAGTGCTGTTACATCAGTCGTACTTCAGCTCCACTCAAAGTAATTTAAGGCTCTTGAATCAGATACATAAACAACAACTTTGAGCTGTGAAAGAAAAGAAAGATTTATTTTGCTTGAATCTTTTTTTTCTTAATCTTGAAAGTGAGCAGGTGACCAGCGCGACACACTTGAAGTCCCATTAACAAATGCTCATGAGCTGCTACTGGAGCCCTGCTGTCAGACTGATGGACGTGGAACAACAAGCTGGCAGTCCTCTACTTTCCCAAGATGCTTTGTTGCCCAGTCTATGAAAGCAGATAAGTGAGAAGTTCTGAATCAACTCAGGATCCAGCTCAGAGCTATACTGTAGCACTGTAAACACTGGTAATGTCGCCAGCAAAATGTTGCACGTTGTTGTGAAACTGTCACACGGTTGTGTGGTACTGCCTTCACTTGTGTTTCATGCATAGAGCAAACTACCACATTAAGTATTTTAAAGAATATAAACAGAGTTTTGCATTTTGGGCCACATAAACCGACTTTCTGACCACTTGTGAATCCTATGTTGACACGGTGTTTTCAGCCCATGCATGCAGCCTGCTACGTGCCACAGAAGATCCTGGGAGCTCTTAAACGAGCCCATTCAATTCTTCTCCTGAGGTGACAAACAAGTTCAAACACCATCCTATGCAGTATTTGCACTGAGCCCACGTATGAAACATTTACACTGCTGCCATGACAGACGTGCTGAAACTGGTCCCGGGGAAGATGAGGCATTTTGGGATTAAAGCCCATAACAGCAGAGGGGAGACGTGGCTGCCAACGCCCCGCCCCCCACAATCTCCAGAGAAAAAGGACCTACAGTACCCGAGTACCTGTCACTGCGTTACAGGATGAAGCGCTGATGATTTCAAGAGACACTTTCATGCCATCAAACACATATTTATAAATATTACACAAAGATAACTGTAAGAGAACAAAATCTGTCTACACCTACATAAATAATTGCCCCCTTCACTTAATAACTACAATCAAGTGTTTGCAACAACTGCCAGTGAGTCTTTTCATCAATTTGTCTTTAATGTACGACACTCAAACGAAATAACCTGCTGTTATTCTAACATCTGAGTGCCGTCAAAGATTAACATCAGTATGTCTACTGAATAGATTCGGTGGTTAAAGCAATAACAAACTCATTAGGACCTGACGTTGACCGTCTTCCCGTTACCTTGATCTCTGCATGCTTGGTGCCCTTCGTGCAATCCCACAGTGACAGCATGTGGTCATTAGAGTCATCAATGACACACAGAAATGATCCAGCGTCCTAAAACACACCACCAGAAAAAAGAAAGCAGAATTACATAATGTCTTTACGTCAGTTTTATTTACACAGCAACAAATAACAACAGTCGCCTCAAGGTGCTTTATACTGTAAAGTAGAACCTACAAAAATGCATACAGAGAAAAACCCAACAATCATATGACCCCCTGTGAGCAGCACTTTGGCGACAGTGGGAAGGAAAAACTCCCTTTTAACAGGAAGAAACCTCCGACAGACCCAGGCTCAGGGAGGGGCGGGGCCAAAATCATGCTGAATCTAAGGCAAATAAATCTACTTGCTCTTGTTAAAGTGAATGGAAACACATGAAGTTCCAGGATGCAATCAACTCACAGCAAATGAAAATGCCACTGATCCCACTCCCCTCTGGAAGGTCCCCGGTCCGATCTGCTGCAGGGTGACCAGCGTGGTGGAGTCCCAAATATAAACACACAGCTGCAGAGGCTGCCGCAGACACAGAAACATCACTTACTCGTTTGTTGCCACTCGCTGCAAAGTTAACCAAGCTGTACTGAATGTTTCCGCACATCTCAATTCCTGATATCATTTAAAAGTTCGATCATCTTTTAACTTGTGACGCTCAAACTATGGATGCAAGCTGTGTTATTTTAAGGGCAGCAATAGTCACCTTGCCATCTTTATCCACCCCTGCTGTCTGGCCAGATGCCACTCGCACTTTGTCAGGATGGAGTGTGAGACTGCAGAGAAAGACATTTTCTGTGTAAAGCTTTTGCAAGTTTGCTGCACAGAAACATGAGGGTGGTGGGTTGCATCCATCATGGCAAAATGACAAACATGTGCTTACGGTCAAATAAACAATGCCGTCTGTGTTTGGTCACAGAGGTTTATTTGGCTGCAGCACGATGAGAATGACTCAAAGGTTAAATGCTGTCTTTTTGGCACAAATAGCATCCAGTGAACAACTTTAGCCTGTCTATACTCTGTTTTTGAAGAGAAGCTCTCCTGATATTTAGACTGTAGTATTGATATTTTAACCTTGTCAAGAAACAGACATTTGCAGCTGTGTAGAGTTGTAATGGTAAATAGCTGATACAATCTTCAAATATGATGCATGGATGCACAATTTGAACATGGACTTTGTGGCAAAAGACAAATGAAACATTTTTGTCACATGGACCTACAGCTACTGTTTCTGCCAGCTGGTCTCTGCTTCACATGCTACCATACTTGTTTCCCATTTTAACTTGGCTCTTAAAAGAAATCTCAAAATCACATATTTTGGTGCAGTGGTGCAGTGCCATGCAGTAGCACGCCAGCACGCTTATCCCCTCCAAAATCTGCAGTGCAAATACTTTGACTCAAGTGATAATCCAAGGAATGGAGTTGAGTTCAGAAGCAGGTTAAAGCAGACAGTAGCTTCCCTCTTGTTCCCGATACACACAAGTGTTTTTCTGTTACCAGGTCACACAGACCTCTGTCCACAAATATCTGCAATCAGTCTAGTCTCACACTAATCAAAACAGTTCCTTCCTTGCACCGCTTTCGATAGATACTGACCACCGTAGACCAGGAGTACTTCATAAAAGCTGAGCTCAGTTTCACTAGTTGCACCCAGGCTGATAACAACAGACCTGCTGAATTAAGAAACCATCTGTCTAACAGAGTGAAACAGGTCTTAAAAATCTATTTTTGTTAACACTGTTTATTTTACTTCTTTTAAAGGTGAAAGAATGAGATCACGGATGCAAACAGCTGGATTTAGCTTCCTCCGGGCCTCTCCGTTACCACAGGGCAAAGAATTCAGTCATTAGAGAGAAGCTCAGACTAGAGCTGCTGAATAGGTTTTTAATTAGTTAAATACTCATTTAAAAACTACATTTTGGACTTACTTTGACTAATAGTAAAATTTCTTTCCCATTTTAAGATATTTAAGCGTGACAAATATACAAAACACAGAAATCAGGAAGGGGGCAAATACTTTATGTAGCTAATCAGTCAGCTGAACTGCCAAGTTCGATTTCAACATGTGGATGATTTATTCATTAGCTTCATTCCACTAACCAGCGGACGCAGTCTGTGTGTTTACGATAGTGCCGTTGTGTGCGGTTGTTGATGTGATAAAGCACAATCACACAGGCAATGAAGTACACTGCCTCGCCCGTCGGGAGGAAATACAGATTAGCTCGACCGTCCCGTCCACGGTAACCATAGCTAGCAGAACAGCGTTAAGGTAACAACAAGATACAAGAAAGAAACAAATCACACACAAAACTGTGTTGCTGAACCTTGCTTTAGTTCGAGCAGGCCAGCTATAACCATTGCACCCAGACCAGTATAGACCATACGAGGCATTAGTCCTGGTAAAACCAGCAGCGTCTGAATGTAACAACCCTCGCAAATACGTGGCATTGTGGAAGGATACACCCAGTCCAGCTCCAGTCTCTCAGAGGGAGGTTCCATCTTCAGCTCGTCGTAGTTCTGGATGTTGGAGGGGATGTACATGGTAATGGGTCGGCCTCGGATAAACATTTTGATTGACTGTCCTGAAAAACAAACAATGGGTTTGTGTCACAGATTCATCACCAAACTGTTCTTAATCACAGAAAACTCACGTGGGACCCGTAGTGGGCTCGCCCATAAAGAAATGTGATGTTTGCACAACCAAGTGGGGCCTGTGTGAGATATCTGTGGGCTTCCTCTGTCTACACAGCCCTGCAGAGAAAATTCACCCAAAAGTCGTCAACGGTCTGCTTCCTCAAGTGAGCGAGAGTGAGTCACAGTTCCAAACTTCTTGGGTTACTTTTTTAGAATAATTTGATTTTTAAAAATCTAGCTCTCAGTTGCCAACTGGCAGCAGCAGCAAGAATGGGAGTGAGACACTCCTGGAAAAGCAGCCTGTCCACCTTCCCATGAAAGACGATGAAGACATAAAGCTGCATAAGAGCAGGTTTACCTTGGCTGTAGGTTCCTCTTCTGGAGCCAGGGGATCCTGTGTGTAAATGAGAAAAAATAAAGGTTAGCCAGACGAACAAATAGATCCCCTGTGCATTAAATCACAGCTGACCTACAGCTTTATAGCCTACTATAGCTTTAGACATTTCAGAGGGTTAAATCTTCCGTTAACATCAGTTACACCCACAAACTTTAGAATCCACGCCGAATCATGTTTTCTTGGCCGGTTTCTATGGGACTCAAAGTAAAGTAAAACATTAAGGATGAGCTTAACGACATGTGAATGTTGAGACCGACTAACTTTCTGTCTGACTGACCAGAAAACGCTAGAACAGTTTGGAGTGCCGGCAGCTATACAACAGTTCCTGTGTAAGTGCATGACGGTGGAGCCACAGTTTTGTTTGGTAACATCACACTGTAGCAAGGTTTTTATTGAAAATATCTACAGCTTTCATCTTCTCTAAAATAAATCCAGTTTCCTTGGCTGTGTGGGGCTTGGTTGCGGTCATTGTCTTGCTGAAATGACCACCCTGGTCTCATCTTCATCATCCTGGTAGCTGGCAGCAGCTTGGTTTTCTTTTTAAATCAAGAATGTCTCTGTACATTTTTCCATTGATCCTTCCTTCAATGAAGCGTGCCAGTGTTGTATGCTGAAAAACAGACCCACACCATGATGTTCCCGCCTCCAAACTTTACTGTTGGTATGGTGATTCTGGAGTCATCTCACTGCAGTCGTCTTCCTCTGCTTGCCCAAAACTACTATGTCCAGTTCCACATAATCTTAGCTCAGTAATTCTCGGATCCCATTTTGACCTCGGGAATTCCAGGCCATACTCGGCATGAAATACATTCCTGTATTCTTGTATAATACTATGGCGTTCCAGTATGCGCTGCCTGCTCGCATCTTACACCCTGCTGTTAGGTGCTGGATTGTCTCATCTTTGCACAGCCTGCACCCGGGGTCTTACCTGCTGTGACAGACCCCAGCCTCTATGGATCCTGTGCTCGGAGCTTGTTCCTGTGCTGCCATGATTAGTGCCTCTGTGCTGTCTTTCAGTCCAGCTTTGTCCAGCCACTGGCAGGCTTCTCAGTAACAGACACTTTTTCTATCTGCAATGTAATTTCTGATTTTCTTTCTCAGATTTCTGCTGCCAGTTGTATTCACCAAACACAGCATCCGTTGTGTTCCTGATGTGCGGATCTTTCCATCAGTTTCATCCTGGATAATGGTTTTCACATTCAGTAGTCCTCAACCTCCAACCTTGTGCTTAGTGTACAGTCTCATGATGCTGGACTGAAACTCTACATGCACGGTAAGGAATTTCCTCATCTTTATTATCCAATCAGAGTATCCGATGACAGGCAGGGCGTAGGCATTTATTGCCTAAATCTTGTTCTTCCAATTCAGTTGAGGACTTGGGTTACTCTGTATGTATTTGGTGGATGCGGCTTTCCTACCGGCCTCTTCATGGTTCCCACTTGCCCGTGGGATTCACAGGTAGTTGAGGCTGTCCTTGATGTTTACACCGTTTCCTTCTGGTAGTGTAATCGCCTCAGTTCTCACTACCTTCCCTCACTTTCTTACCATCCAGCTACACTTCTCCAGTTTGCATGAGATTCCACTGCTGTAGAATAAAGTGGTGTGGATCAGTGAGCCGATGTCTTGCTCACTCATGGCATTCATGTAGAGGAAGTGGATAATGTCATAGTCGGTATCTGAAACCAGTCTTGTTAATGACCTCACTGAGGCGGTTCAGACCTGTGCAGAACAACAGTGGGACACAGCATCTCCTTGACGATTCCTTCCCTTAATGGGGACTCAGGCTTAAAGTTGGCCTCTAGTATTTTTCGCCATATTCCCATCAAATTTTAGATGAAAGCATGTGTTGATCTTGTGGAGTTCTAGTTATTCCAGGATCCATGTGTAAGGTATAGTATGCACAACTAGCCGTCGCTGTTGTCAGTAGTGAGTAATATAAGTTCTAGTCATTTAACCTAACTGTTAAAATTTTAATTGTTGCCCAGTGCCGGTAAATTATCGTGTCATAGATGTTATGCACCCATCTGCCACCAGATGGAGCATTGTTGGTGAGAAATGGCATCAATTTGTTAATGTAAACCTTTTCGTTAAAAAAGGGTCGATGTGCGCGATAGAAAAAAAACAAAAATAAAAAACACCAATGAGGCAGAGGCTCTGAGGAAGCGATGCCACACTATTTGGAGACAGTTTTTTATGTCATCTCACTGATTGGATTACTTTATCTTGATTTCTTAACATAAAAGTCATTGTTTTATGTTTTATGTTGGACGGCACAAAAGTGACCCGCTTTGAATTTTAGTTTAGGTCCCCTTGTTTACTCCTGAGTTATTGGTTCTAGTTAGCTAACGTAACCTTGACTGCAACCAACCAACCAAACAAGCCGATGACATCATATCCTGTACTGGCACAAGAAGACACCTGGCATGTATTGAAAAAAATTGAAATTGTAATATAAAAGCCATAAAGGGTAAGAGAACTATAAAATGATAAACCCAAAAACAAACAAACTCTGACGGATATAGTGCTGTGGAAACTATCCTGAGAGTTTGAGAAAGCCCTACTCGAGACAGAACAAAGCACAACGTTTTTCATATCATCTAAAGCAGGAGTGTCCAACTCCAGGCCTGGAGGGCCGGTGTCCTGCAGGTTTTAGATGTGTCCTTGATCCAGCACAGTTGATTTAAACGGTAAATGACCTCCTCAACATATCTTGAAGTTCTCCAGAGGCCTGGTAATGAACTAATCATGTGATTCAGATGTGTTGACTCAGGGTGAGGTCTAAAACCTGCAGGACAGCGGCCCTCGAGGCCTGGAGTTGGACACCCTGATCTAAAGTCTCAAATTTATGAAATGCATTCTTGCATTTGACTACGTCAAGAACTGTCAGAGTTTTATATTAACAAGTATGTGATGTGGTCCAAGTAAATTACACAGGTTTAAAAGTGGTCCATCCTTCAAAAGCCCCCCCTCCCCCAACGCAGCTATTCATGTAAGGGGCTATAATAGATATAAACTAGTGGCTGAGCCTGATTGGTGAAGGGAATGAAGCCTAAACCACCAGAACCAGACTGAAGGCCAATGCTCATAAAAGCTATGCAAAACAAAAGTGTGGTTGGTTGGGAAATCCACTCATTTTTACACAAATGACTACATGTGTGAACCAACGGGGTTTCTGTGTCACAAGTACAGAAGCACAGCACAGCTCAGGCCTGCCAACACTGGAGCCAGGCCAGACCATCATGTTGGAAAAGTACCTAAATTAAACACAACAACATGCAACGATGATCGTAGAAGCTGTTTTTGAATTCAGCAAAGTGCGTTTCAGTGAAACGGTGGTGGGCTGACTCCTGATTGAACCCTGGGGCCTGTATGGAGTTTGGCTCAGAGGCCTCTGTTGATGAAGATGCTGTCAATGACCTCACCTGCACTGGCGATAAGCTCTTTAGCTCGGCTGCGGAGAGAAAAATCAAGACATTAGAAGCCATTTCACAGACTGTTGCTTCACAATCGCATTATGTGTATTTATGAGTGTTTCACAGGGTGACTTCCAACAAGTGTCCCTTTAATGCGAGGCTGCTGCAGCCGTGGGACAAAGCGAGCGGTGTGGTGACATCTGTGAGTGATGGCAGGATGGCTCACTTCTCCAGGCTTGGGGAGCGGGCGAGGAGGTTTGCTGAAGATGCTGCCTTCTTGTCTAGACGTTTCCTCTGCCTTTCAGGGTTCCCTAGTTTCTCGCTGTTTCTACGAACCCTAAAGCGTCACAGAAACACCGAGTCAGCTTTAACAGACTCAAGACAGTTTAATGCACCTATCCCTCTGCATGCGAAGCACCCACAAATCCCCGCTGCACCTACATTCTCCATCAAAGGATAAATAACTTTTGCCAAGCCCCGCCTACTACACCTGTCACTGTGCCAATTGTGTGAAAGACCTCCTTATAGGTGTAAAAACAGTGCTACTGAAAATTTATGCTAACTTCAGAGACAAACGTGCTTTTTGCCACTGATCTGCAAATTATTTGAACTCTGATTCTGGACATTCTGGAAACAATCAGTCAGAACTAGTAGAAGCTCTGTAGCTTCACAAAAACAATATTTGTGTGTGGATTTAAAATTTTTTAAACCTACAAGGAACAATTTGTTGCCTAAACAGACACTTTGAAAACAGGTCGGCTTGTGTTTGCTTTGAGCTCTACAACACAAACACATCATAAAATACAAACTGAAAGTATCCAGTGTTACGTTTAAATAGTTTTGTAAGCACAATAGTAACATTTAATATTGAGATTAAAACACACACACACACACACACACACACACACACACACAATGTTAAGGCCATGCAAACAATCACACAAGAGGAAGAAGCTGACCTGATGAAACAGTTTGACTAATTTATTCGATTAGATGAAATTTATTTGTAGTAATGTCATCTGAGTTTGAAATCTCAGCAACATACCAAATTTCTCAAAATGTAACCAGAAACAAAATCATTTAAAATTTGAAATTTGAAAATATAATTACTCTTTATTCTGTATTCTAAAGGTTTAATGCCGTTTGGACAGCTTGCAGGGGATTGCAATGGTGAAAATAGCTTCTGAGTTCATATTGAAAGTCTTAATGTGTCTAAAGCAGTGAATACTAATTTGTGCTAGTTTGATCCTGGAGGCCCACATGAGCTTTTGTCAGAGGCAAAAGTCAAACTGATGTTCTGGGAAACCCTTTCAAAGGAATAACAAGGAGGGAGGGCAAAACACAGAGCACATGCACAAGTAAACAAAGTAAACCAAAGCAGTAAACAAAAGCAGAGCCCTGCCCTGTGGTCCCCACCTATTAGTAAGGTAGTCCTTTATGGAAGACATGCTTTGCTGTAAGAGAATATGTTTTAATCACAAAGATATTAGGAGCGATTACAAGCTTAATTATAGTGAAACATTGTTGAAACAGTTTGGGCAAATCTGCAAAACCCAGTTGAAAAAAACAGATCCTTACTGGCGCCGTGTCACATACAGAATCATGACACTGAGTCATTTTGAGGCGCTCTGCAGCTACGCAGCAGGAGTATACACCGTGCAGCTTGCAGACATGCCTTTTGTTTACTTCTCATTCTATTTTCCAGTGGATTCAAATCTCTGGGTGCTTTGAAGCTTAATATGGATATATGAGTTAGACTTTAGCTTTGTGTTTCTCCAGTTCAAACACACTGAAAAGAAAGCACGTGTGGACTTTAGTGACCGAGACAGCAGAACAGGACACCCGGGTGGTGACATATTCTAACGCAGCATGACACACCCTGCAAACCTGAGGATGTCTGGTTCATAAAGCGGGCTGCAGCACAACTGGGGTTTGCAGAGCCAGAATCTGGAAAGTCAGTGTTAGTGTTGATTCGTTCTTAAAAGTCATGCAATCAATCAACGATTAAGGAAAGATGATTGAGGTTGTAAAGAACGCGGCAATGAGGCAGGACCACGCACAGAGCCTTCTCTCTTTCGTGGATGGGAGACAGCGGTCCAGAGCGGCAGCTGAGGTTCTGGTCTGAAGATTTGAATGAGGCCGAGGCTGAGCCTGGATCCTCCGGAGAGCAGCTGCCATCCAGGAGGTCCTCCCTCTGGAGGCCTCTGATGGTGGTGGGCTGAATGGGCTCTTCAACTGATGATGCCCATGTTAGGTCCTTTTCCTGCTCCCCTCTTCCTCCTCCTTCATCTTCTTCTGGCTCCTCATCCTCCTCTTCCATACCAGGGACACGGTGGAGTTTGGCCCGGTTTCCCTCAGATACAGAAGGACCTTCCACGAGTGCATCTTCCAATTGCAGGCTCTGGACTCGTCCGTGGAGAGGGACCCTGTCCTGGGCCGAGTCCTGGCCTGACGGGGTCGACTCTGTCTGGGTCGACTTGTCCACTGTTGCTGGAACGGTTTGGATGTCCGTGGATGCCGAGCTTCCTCTTTGGCTGTTTGCATTGGTCACAGTGGTGTCTGACAGTTGGCTGGAGAGTTCAAAGGTTGAGAACAACACAAAGCAGTCATACAGGCAGTTCACACAGACATATGAGCACAACGACAGTTTGAATAGACAAGCGTGTTGTCTAATACAACACAACGACCCCTCGTCGTTCGTCCTGAGCGTTTAAGCCCTTGGCTGGAAGGTGTAGTACCTCGTAGCAGGGTGCCGGATCCCATCGCTGGCTGAGCTGGAGGACAACTTTCTGCTGCTGCTGGAACAATCTGAGCAGCATGCTTGGCTTAGCAGCCGTGCAGCACTCGGGTTCACTGAGTAGATCAAAGTGGATTATTAGTTTCTTCTGCGTGTGCAGCTGCACTCTGCAAGTCTAATCACTTTTATATGAACGGAGACAGACGAGCCACACTAGTTTCAGTTTTCAGTTAACATCACCCACCTGCTATGACCTGCTGCTTCAGTAACTGTAGGACCTGATCGTGGATGCGGAGCCTGCGCAGGGCGTCAGCCAGAGAGGATTTCAGGAGTGTGATCTCGTCCTCCTGTGCCTGCAGACGCACCTCCATCATGGATGCCCGGTCTGGAAATTCAGCACTGCTGTCAGCAGACACATCATCTACAAAGGAAGCAGCAGGACGAGGGTTAGAGAAGAGCTGCACTACCAAATAATCTCAGCCTGTCGCTTGTTCTTCCATGGCTTCAACATCAGGTAACACTTAGCGCTACAATGTAGTTATTTTCTTTACAACAGGTTTATCTCATCAGAGGTGGGGCTTTGCACCAATCTGGACCCACGTCTGAATCCAGGAATCTTTGGAAAAATTCGTTATGATTGTGAGACAGAGCAGAATGTAACATTTAGTATCACATGTTCCTGAATGTCAAAAGAAATAAAAGCTCTTTGCCTGCAGAGCCTGTTGCTGCGATGCTGGGATTGAGCCCATGTGACACTCAAGTTTAGCATATTCTTCAGAAATGCTTTTCTCAGTTTATGCTCTCAGCCGATAGTCTGCCTTTACTTTTAGGTGAGAGACTCCGGTGACAGGCTTTCTACATACTTTCCACCGTTAACATCTTTCACTCTCAGATGAACACACCGGGAGTAATTCAGGGTTCAGGATACTGCTCGAGGATACTCTGGCATACAAACTGGAGCTGTCAGGGATCCAACTACCTGCCTTCCTTTTGGCAACTTATCTTTGTGAAGATTACAACATCACTGTGAGGACATTTTTCTGGTACTGCTGTCTGAAGGTAAAGATGTGGTTTTAAGGTTTCGGTGGTTGGGTTTAAAGGCCCGTGAATGTGCAATGGCAAGCATAGCTTGTCCAGTGAAATTAAAAAATAGACATCAGTTAAACCTCTCATAAAACATCTCTCATCACAGGAAGCATCCTGTCATAAATAGGAGGTCCTCCCTCTCTAATAAGAGGCAAACTCTTTCTGGACAATGTTTTTAAAGTATTGTGAAACGATTTTAGCAGAGGGTAGCAGTCAAGCTCTAAACCATGAACGTGGCTACGAAGAGTAGAAGAGTCACAGCTGACATAGAAAAATGCTCGCTCTCAGTAGGCTGCACAGCACTGAGGCTTTTCTCTTTTCACTGTATGAGAAAGCTGAGATGTAAAAATATAGCCTGATCGCTCCAGAGGTTTCAGTAAGTAACATGTGTTTATACAGCACTTTTCACAGACAACAAATCACAATGCAGTTCTAAATAAATCAACCCTGGTCTAAATACAAGCTTTTTGAAATAAAAAGGTCTTTAGCTGCTTTTTGAAGGGCTTCACTGAGTCCAGACACCGTAAAATAGTAAGTGGACTGGTTCTTATATAACGCTTTTCTACTCTTCTGACCACTCAAAGCGCTTCACCCATTTCGTTTGCTGTCACTCTTACTCAGTCTCGACCACGCTCGGGGGCGTCTCCCATTTTGACCTCAGGACTTCCAGGCCATACTCGGCACAGAGGATTCTGTACACTATGCCGGCCCCTTGGTTATAGCGTTCCATGCATGCCCTGCCTGCTAGCATCTGCAGGTCTAGATTAAACTAACTAGTCTAGTTTTTAGATTCAGCGGATGTAGATTAAAAGCAAGCGCTCGGTCACAGCAGAGCGCCGGTGCCACTCTGAATGATGAATTTCAGCTCTGCGTGACCGCCGGTCTGATGAAATGTTGTATTTCAAAACAAGAAGGTGCTGGGTTCAAATCAATGAGCCCGATGGGTCCTTTCTTTTCTTTCTGTGTGGCTCCCACCGTCCAAAGACAAGCATGAAACCAACCTTAAACCAGTCTGTACAAACAAATTCTTCACCGCTGAAAAATCGAAAGCACACACGGTGTTTTTATACCAGTGCTTCCTTAAAGCGATTGCAAATGAGACACTAGTGCTGCCTATAATGCTAGACATGTCGATCCTATCTGGGGGGAAATTGCTAGTTGGATTTCTGGTGAGACCATGACTTGCAGTTTGGTGGTGCCACACCCACTGTGGCTTCTTCCCAGGATCTGTTTTTGGCAGTGGGATCCTGTACTCAGTAGGCTGGTTTTATAGATGGGGTGTTTTATTGAGTGGTTTTACTGGTTGCGGAAGTAAAGTGTGGAGGTTAAAAGAATTTCTGAAAAGCTAAACTAAACAAAACTAAAAGTGAAAACATTCTAAACTCTTTAAACTTTGTGCTATTTCTGTGCATGTTTGGACGGCCACAGAGTGTGACAGCCATTAATATACAGTCTCTATATATGACTCACCATCCACAGTCGTTTCACTGTCTGCCATCTTTTTTTTGTTATAAATGTAAGAAGTTATAGGCAGATTTTTGATGTCATTACTACAGATTTAAATTATTGGTGAGAGCACATGAGACCACACGTCCTTGTGAGAGGCAAACATCAGCACTGCTTTACTCAAAGCAAAGCCCCCAAAACAAAACACGACAATCGTGATCTGAACCAGTCAGGAGGCTGGACTGACAGGATAAAACAGAATAATCAGTGCTCCTATTGGTCATCACAGAAAATCTCACAACGTACAACTGCATCAGAAAACAGATACAAGCCTTGCTACTGTAGAGGTCTCACCACAACATAATTACACATCTGCATAAATGATCGTACTCCACTTCCACTCTGGTTTTCTTCTTTTCATTTTTCCCATGGAAGCCAAGACGGGATGACTCATAGCTGTTTGGCAGCAGCTCAGGGGAAGCTGGAATTTGATCCACATTAGATTCGTGTAGCTATACTGGAATTCTGGTTACTATTCACAGTCCGTCTGTCGTAGCGTGGAAGTGCAAAAGCAGGTTATGTCACCACTTTTGGAATTTCTTTTATCTCTGCGTGGACTTCTCAGTTTCTGAGTTATGGCTGGAGATGTCCACTGAGTAATCTGAATGTGCGTTATGTGAACAAACAAACGTTTTTCCACATGCCACACATTTCAGGGCTGAATATCATTATTATATCAAGGTGAGGATATTTGCTGACATCTCGTTACTGCTCAACATGTGCCAGCAGACAGAACGACTGACAGGAAATGACACGGCAATGCTGGACAAAAGCCTTTTTCACGTGTCTCTTCATACACGTCACAGGGTTTCTCAACATGGGAACGTTTGGGAACAGAGCCCAGTGACACAGTAGTTACTGGACGTGATAGCAGCTCTAGTCCAGCAGCAGCGTTCAGTAGGAGCAAAAGAGGAGGATGTGAACCCTGCTTGGCAGGTTCTAATTAACCTATGATTCAGGTTTTGAGAGAAAAAGAAGGGAATCAATTTAAGAAAAGAAAAATAGTTGGTGAAACACACCACGAGCCTCTTTCAGCCGTATCCACCACTGTTAGAAAAGAGAGAATTTGCTCCACTGATGACGTCTTTCGTAAAAGGCTCAGGGTCATTTAAGGACCCAGCAACTATAATTAGCCACTAAAGCTCTGGTTTTACTTTTATCTACATGAAACATGTTACTATAAATCTAGATTACTGCTCTTCTCCAGACGTTGCTTTAGTCCTTAATAAGCCCATAAACGTCTTAGCTGCTTATCTGCATGCATGTGCTTAAAGTTAAAAAGAGTACGTGCGTCCTGCATCCGTTTGACTAACACATATTCTCACAGCGCCCGCCCACTCTTTCTACCTGTCACCCAAGGATGCTGCATCATGACCTCAGCCACCTACAGACACACAGCGCTCAGTCTGTAGTTCTCTACTTTGATTTAGATGCTTTGCCGCTGCTCAACATCCTGTACGCCCCTGCACAAGTGCCGAGGTCCCATCTGAGAAGTGAAACAGAGAGCTGCACCATCTGTGAGAAACACTCCCCCCACCCCACCACCACCACGCTGCACACATGTGACTGACTGCACAGCTCATGTGGCTGCAAACGGCTCACCAGGACTGCACATGAGACGAGCTGACCTCCTTTACAGTCCTTCACTTTGACTCTCACTCCTGTGTTTATCTCCAGGGAGCATCTCAAAAACACACCCGATGACGCCGTGATGCAGTGGTTAGCGCTGTCACGTCACAGAAACAAGGTTGTGGGTTTGATTCTGTAGGCTGGTGCCTTTGTGTGGCATTTGCATGTTCGCCCTGCACCTGAATGAGTACTCTCTACTCTGCTGCGGTTGTAGTAAGAGAATTTATGAAAGGACTAGAATTAAAACTAACCGATTGTAGCCTTCACACAAAACTGTGCCTCGTGCACACAATGCACCGAAACGACAGGCGCTTCTACACTGCAGCTGGAAGCCAACAAGCTGGTGGAAAAAAAGGTGGCATACAAGGGGAAGTTGATGCTGCAGGCAGATACGTTCACAGGTGGGGGTGTGAGAACACGTTTTCAAGGAATAGTTTCCAGCACTGAGTGCACAGAAGACAAAGGAGGGCAAAAATATTTATATTTCACCTAAATATTTCTCCGAGCCTCCCGTCACTGAGACGGCGACACTCCGTTTGGTTCAGGGACATGAAACAAGCGGTTGAGACGGCATTTAGATGATCCTGGAGCATGTCGGCGGGACTGACGTGTAGACGACTCTCAGTTCCCCATGTGGTCCTTAGTGAAACTGAGCCTGACACCCCCGTTTCATTTCATTTCATTTTTACTTTTTATTTGTCATGAACCACAAACGAGAGCGCGGATCTCAGCAGATACGAGACACCTCGTACCAAATTTAGCTCCTAGTAAAAGAAACTAATACAAACAATATCCAAGTTAAAAGTACAAAGTTCATATAAAATCGGGAAAGTCTCCCAGCCCACCCCACTAACAGCACATACACATTATACAGTCTTTATGCACGCCTGCACATCCAGTTCAGTAACACTGTGCCACCATTAAACGGTATAAGCACAGCATAAAGATCCAAAGGACGATGATTTAACAGGAGACAACTCATGGTGGTTTGATTACTGTTGCATGGGTGGATTCATTGGTTTACACTGTGCAGGGGCCCCAAAACCAGTTAAGCCAGCCTTGCTATCTTAAAGGATAAAACCATGGAAAAAGTAATTGTCAATAAGCCAGAGGAGATGATGCAGCTCACAACACGTTGCCACAATCTTAACCGTCAGGCCTCGCTGAAGCAGACACAAATACAGTGCAAGTCCGTGCTCGCTCTACATACAGATAACAACACTGTAAGCCACTGACGGCCATGGAGCATAAATCTCTGCCACATGATGATCTCACTGAGTGAGACTGACTGATTTATTATCAGCACTGCTTTAACTGCACAGACTGAAGTTTGAGCCGCTTTGGTTTCCTTCTGATTTACAGGTGCGATCAAAACAAGGCGCCAGTGAAAACACTCTGATTCCCCCGACTTCAATCTTTAAACTGACCAGACAGAATTCAGCATTCACTCAATGCTACAGACACATTTCAGTGTCTGTTAGAAAGCAGTGAGCTTTAACTTCCAGCCCTGAGACAGAAGAAAGAGTGTTTACCTCCAGGCTCCAGCAGAACAGCACGTGTGTTCTTCTGAAAAGAAGCACTATTACGACATTCTGGGAAAAACACTGAAAAGGCTGCCATTTGCTGATGCAACTTCCTGCTGATCTCTGCACAACTGCAACACGTCCCAAATCCTCACAGTACTCCTAGACAGCTGTTCGAGCCAAAACCACAACACGCTGAAATGATGAATCCACTCTGGTTCCACTAATTGAGCCCTTACCGTATATACACCAAATATAACTCCTGTTCTCAGGGTGTTTACAGCAGCAAGCTGACAAAGATAATGAGCTCCGCTGACTAAGTGCTAAGTGCTGTATGAATAGACTCGATTCTGCGGCTCTAATTCTAAACCTCTCTATTAAAGCACGTGTCTAAGTGCTGCAGTATAAACAGTATTTGGGTTTAACAGTAACAGTAACTGGTGTTAGTCCTCTGACGGCTCTTATAATGCTTGTTTGAGTGTGAAGGTGTGTATTTCTTGTCTTATGCACTACAGCAATGTGACCACATTCACATCTTCCAGCTGTTTAACTTCCAGCTGTGTAAGTGGGGTATGCACACATTTATACAGTAATCCGTAAGCAGTAATTCAATTTCTCTTCTCAAGTTATACAAATACAAATCAAACAGAAGAAGGCATGCCTCTTCAGACGCTTGAAACACTGAGTGATGTCACTTCCTGTAGGAAAAGTTGCTATTCCAGCATTAGCAGCAGCTGCTTTTACACCAAAGCAAACCATGACAAAGAAATACAGCTCATCACAGATGGAGGCTGACAATTACCACAACAGAGCACGAAGCGTTTCACTGATACTGTCCTCATCTATAGTGAAGAGCTTAGCACTTTATGCACTTTAGCTCCTTTAAGTGTGCGACTGTACATGGTCTGTGTGGGTCAGAAAGAAGTGTTAGTCAGTCGGGGTTAATGGTACGACGCCGCACCTTTACTAGGATAACTGCAAATGTAAGCAAGGTAACGCTGCGTTACGTCCGGACATAAATCCCACATTCACTGAATTTCTATACAGTTCTTCTGATCTGGTCTATTTGACCCTGTTAGCATAAGCTGTGACCTTTTATGGAAGTTCAGACTAGTCAGGAGAATGTGAAAACTAGTAAACTTTACCTCCTGAGCCGTAAACTACAGACTTCAGCACATCTGTCCTTTGAAACAAAGGTCTTCCATTCCTTACTCTGAGCTGGGGAGTTTCTTGTAACGTCTAAAGTTATGCAGTTACTTAAGAGAGCGTGATACTTCACTGGTTGCATTGTGCTCACACACACACACAGCATGCATGTGTCTAAGTTCATTCAGTGACTCAGTAAACGCAGTTTGAAAATCTGAGGAGTTTTTCATGCTTTTCCACATTTCTGCACAGATTGAACTTGTGCAGTTATCATTACTGATACAAGTCATGGACACAACAATTACAAAACACAAGACTGGTGTTATGAACCAGCAGAAAGGCAGTAAGATAGCAGGCTTACTTTGTATTTTCAATATGGATATATTATATTACTTTATTTTTAACATCTAACAAATGGTATCAGTATTAAAACTGAGGGCAGTATCTTTAAAGTCTTGTTTTGCTAAGTCTCAAATAGCCATTAACAGAAGTAAACTGTTGGAAAAGCAGTAAAGCCTCTTTGTGTGGCACTGGAATCTGCACACACTGCACATTTGCTCGCTCTTCCCTAAAACATTACTATGACTAGTTTGCAAAGATATCAGCCAGTCCTTTAACCCGATGTCAGATGTGCTTCAACTTTAAGGCTGGCATACAGTCCACCACACTGGGCTGTATTCAGTGGAGGAAATCTTGTGTATCAGTATCTGCATGTTACTGCTAAACACAGCAGTTATTTGATCCCTACAAACTCATATTACATAAGCCGGCCAGCTGACACCGAGGCACAAGCAACTCTCCAGAGCTCCAGCACACCTCATGCAGCTTTCCGAGGCAGGTAACGTGTCACCATCTTCGTTTATGAAACATAATTACCAACGTAACGCAGGTCTTCATTAAGAGAAATGGCTGTGTGTTGAAGCTTCCTGCAGCACTGAGTCACAGCTGCCTTGCTCAAGCTTCCCCATGTGATATTAATATATTTGCTGTTCCCCAGCGCTTTGGCGGCCCACCAGCTTTCAAGAAGCCAGAGTATGTAAGATAGGCTTGGGTGTGGATGTTTGTATACACATGTGAATCAAAAGCAGTACTGGGCAGCTATCAAAGTTCCAGTTTCAGCATAATAGTAAGTATTGTGGGGACAGACAGGGTGGAGCTTTTTCACCCAACCCACAGTGACTTGGAGAGAAGGATGTTCAGCTGGTGCTTCGTCTAATATATGGATGAACTGTTGTGCATGGACACAGGCTGCTGCGGTCTTCGCTCTGCCGGTGGTCTCAATGTTGATGCTCAAACTACCCACGCGTGACAACATGGAATCAGCAGCACACAACTCAGTTTGCGACACAAAGTGGTTGCAGGCACGCCTCCAGGGTGTCCTGATCACTCGGGCCAGACTTGAGGCAACTATTTGAATGCCACAGAAATAATGTAAACGACGTGCAGCCGTCCCACGCACCTACACAGTCACAGCGCTGCTGTAACGTCCTGTTTCTCCATCGACGTTTGAGACTACTGTCTGTCTGCGCTAACGTGTGACTGAACAAAACATGGAGAAATGTTGAAAAGCCCAGAATTAAGCAGCAAAAATCCTTTGAAAGTCAGAGCGGATGTTCCGCCGACCATCCGCTTGCAATAAAAGACAGCAAAGAATGCGGCGACGAGCGCTGCCAAGAAAAACTGCATCTAAGTGTTCAGTTACGAAGTTTTGGTGTGACTGAAAGCCTCCGAACAAAGCTCGAGGGTTTAACGCGTTTGTTAAACTGTGTAAAGCGTGTGTGGTGCGGTGTATGCTAGTTTTGTCCAAAGATTGCCATCTTTGAAGCTGTTTGAGAGCGATGCGATTATCTGATCCGAGCACGGACAGTGAAGTTTCCACGGCTAATGCTGTCAGTAAAAACACAAAGGACCACTGTCGCTGCTGCACTCACCCAGACTGTTGGTAGAGGAATCCATAATCCCAGGTTTAGACGGCGGCTCCTGTTTTTAGAGGAGCAGCGTGCACTAAGGTGTGTTTTCCATGCTGACAGAGGAGAATCACAGCCCACACTCTGGAGACTTGAGTCGATGACAGGTCTAAGAATACCGGAAACGCGGAATTTTCCGCAACATAAAGCGCAATAGTTTATTAAACGCGCGGGTGCGTGGGTGAGTGTGTGTGTGTGTGAGGGGGGAGTACTTATAAGGAAATCAAGCTTAAATATAAAATATAGTTCGAAATTACTTTATATAAAATGAAAAACTAAAAACAATCACACCACAGACTGAAAACCGCTTCCGGAAGTGTAGCCCCTCGTTATAGCTAGCTTGACACTATTGGCGGGAAGGCACCAGGTACGGGTAAAAGTGCTGCCAGATATTCGCCTCAGTCAGACTGCGTCAGGAAGGAGGATTTCAGTGTCCGTAAACCAGAACATCTCACGGAACTCTTAAAGCAGCTTCTTACGGCTGCACCTCTGCAGCCTGGCAGCTACAGGACGAGCATTTGTTTCCATCTCGTGGTGGCGGTGCGCACTACAAGCCCTGAAACCTGTGCCAGAAAGTGACTGCCTGCATTCAAACTGCTATAAATAACTTGTTGGCCTATAAGAAATGAAACGTATATCAAATGCATCCCTCACGAATGATATCCAGTCATCCTGACCACGCACAATATTCCTGTCACAAGGTAGAAGCTGCAATTAGTTTTTGGTAAAGTGACTTTTATATATCCTTTATTGACCCAGTATGAAAGTCTAATTGACGTTAAAAAATGTCATTTTTAGAGTGATCTGACGTCATAAAGATACCTGCAAGACAGGTAATTTATTTATTTTATATAGAACACCTTAAAGGTAAAGACATCACACATTAAAACACGCACACACACACACGGAAACACTGGAAGTGGCAACAGAAAGGATGGTGCCAGAAACGTCACCGGGGATCTTTTTAAATCTTATTTTAAGGGTAAGACCTTTTAGTTTTGATTTTGTTTGTTTGTTGTTGTTGTTTTGCTTATATTGCATTTGACCAGCGATTCTATAAATGCAACGTTATGTCACTGTGACTGTATTTGAATTTTAGTGTTGCATTATTGTCAGCCAACATAAGCTCGACGATGGCTGCAAAGTGGCGACCCTTGCCTTAAGAAGTGTCTCTTGTTGACTTGTAAAAGCCTCTACAACTTTTTTTATTTCACCATTCATTAACCGCACGGAGAAGGCATCGTTTAAATATGTTAAAGTTTACAGTTAAGAGAACAGTATTATTAAAGTTCTTCATGGCTGGCACAAGTGTCCTCTTTGTTGGAAATCAAAATATGGTCACCCTAAATTATACTGCACGACAAAGGATAAAAAAATAGTTAGCTTTCTCTTTTCTCAACTTTTGTTTAATAGTTTGAAGAATCATAGCTACAGCGCGAAGAATGGCATTGATTTAGAAATCATTTTCCTGCATTTTAATGGAGAATATTTACTGCGCTTATTTGCGGTTTTACGGAACTATCATTTCTGTCACTGTTTCTATTGTTTGGGGGAAGCAAACGCGTGTCGGACCGGAATGCTGTACTGGCCTTTGAACATGGTAGCGTCCATTGACAGCGCCTTCTTGTCCGATTGTCGGCATTAAAGGTCAGTATTAACATGGTTATACATGTTGGGGTAATAATAATAACTATCATTACTACAACGTTTGAGCAGTTGACGAACTAAACTTCACAAAAATGTGAAATGTAAAGTTTGATCGTTCTGTACAAATATTCACAGCTGGATGAGGTACACCGAAGAGTGAACGTGTGAGCTTCACGTCCGTGTGCACTTCTGTTCTCTGACACTCGCCGTGATGGCTCGACTATGAAGGGCAGCCGCTGCCTGCATCAGCTCAAGTCTCTGCGGCTGCTCAGCCACGCAGGGAGGCGGCTGCCTCCTGCTGCTGCTGCTGGAGACAACGGCGCTCTATTCCGGTTACACTCCTCGAGTCTGCTCGGCGGCTCGCAGTGCCCACAGCGCGAGGTGAGCTTTAGCAGCGACCAGACTTAAGCTCATATACAGCACTGATATAATCGCAGCGAAAGGCAGCTGGCAGTCGACTCTTTGTTTGGTGTTAATCAATAACTAATCAGATCATATGAATGAATCTTTTATATGCGTTCATAACAAAAACATGTTGCTTTTAGGTGTTGAGGCATTTCCACAGCAGCCCAGCGCGCACCAAGAGTCAGCCTGCACGGTTCGTTCAGGAAGAGGACAAGACGAGGGACAAGTCTCTGGTCGCCCACGATGATCTGTTTGAGCAGGTCGCCAAAGAAACCAAAACCAAGGCCACGTTTAACAAAGTGATAGACGTCTACACCAAGAGAGACATAAGGCGTCGAGGTCATGTGGAGTTCATCTATGCTGCTCTGAAGAAGATGCCCGAATTCGGGGTGGAGAAAGACCTCACTGTCTACAACAAGCTGCTGGATGTTTTTCCTAAAGAGGTATTCGTGCCGCAAAACTTTATCCAGAGAATGTTCAACCACTATCCCCGTCAGCAGGAGTGTGGAGTGCAGCTCCTGGAGCAGATGGAGAATTATGGTGGGTGGTAGTTGTTGAGAATCTTGAGGTGTTCTGTACACTGTTTTTGTGTCTAAGTGTCAGTGTCTGTGCTTCAGGTATCATGCCCAACACTGAGACCAAAGTGCTGCTGGTCCAGATCTTTGGAGAAAAGACCCACCCTATGAGAAAGTACCAGCGTATCATGTACTGGTTCCCCAAGTTCATGCACGCAAACCCCTTTCCTATTCCCAAGCAACTCCCTGAAGACCCAGTAGACCTGGCACGCTTCAGCCTCACACGCATGGCAAACGACTGGGACGCAAAAGTGACCGTCTACCAGGTATATGCATGGATTAGCCTAGCTTAGCATGAAGACTGGAAACAGGGGGGAACAGCTAGCCTGGCTTTGTTCTTTAAAAGAATAACAAAAGTAACTCTAAAATCTTTAAAGCTAATACGCTGAATGTTTCAGACCCGAGTCTGGAAACCCCTTTTCCACAGCTGTCAACCACAGACTCGTGTTCCACATTTCTTAAGCTTTTAAACTGAGCTTATAGAAAGTGGAGAAAAAACTCCACATGATTGCGAGTACAAGTTTTTGTGTTACAGTCATTTAGTTTCTCAGGTCTAACTAAGACAAACTTGTGTGTAAAAATCGTTTGACTGACTTTGTGTTTTGTCATCAGATGTAAATCTTGTATTTACCAAACTGTGTGTGCTCTCCTCACAAGCTGCCCTGCACAGACATCACAGACAGCGGTGCTGAAGTCACACTTCCACATATAGTAGGTATGGATGACTTGAAACTACATTCTGTGTCTTAGTCAGAAATATATTGTTAAAAATACTAATAATGGCATCATTTCCATATTTGTTGTTTGTTTTCTTTCTTTCCTGTGTTTGCACCAGGCATCCAGAGCCCCAGCCAGATGGAAGCACTCGCTAAGCACAACCCGTGCAGGCCCGTGTTCGTGGAGGGCCCGTTCCCTCTGTGGATGAGGAAGACGTGTGTTTACTACTACGTCCTCAGAGCCGACCCTGCCCCACCTGAAGAGAAGGTGGGCAAACATTACTGTTAACCATTACAAATAATAAGTGCTGTGTGATGATCATATAACAGAGTGTTTGAATTCTAATGATTGTGGCTTATAGCTCAGGAAAGTCACAAAACCAGAATCTCAGATTATAGAATATTTCCTAAGATCCATTAAAAACAGGATTTCTAGTACAGAAATGTCCAGCTTGGTGTGTTCATTAATACACTCAGATGTTAGGAATGCAGCCGTTGCAGCTGCTTTCCTGTAGACATCTGTGCATGCTGGTGTTGGGGGAACTGACACCACCCTCACTCCACTCCCTGTGAAGCTCTCCCAGCTTCTTCAGCTGGCTGTCATTTGCAAACAGCCGGCATTTTCTGCAGTGACCGTCTGTGTGTTCCCCTCGTTGTAGACTCTGTATAATGAATGTAGAATATGTGAAACTTTGTGAATTAAATTACAAACAAATCCTCCTCCCTCCCCTCAGATAGAAGAGCCGTATGACCCAGAGAGGTGTTTCATGTATCCTCTGCAGCTAGACCTGGATTTGGACCGCGACCTGGGGGACGATGAGAGCTTCGATGTGGAAGACTGTAAGATATGGCATCACTGCTGTTGACCACAACCCCTCACTTCCAGGGTGTAACATAGATGATGTGTGTCTGTGTGTCTATCCAGTGGATGACGGTCCAGTCTTTGCCATGTGCATGACCAGTCAGGGGGACCAGGCTACCCTCAATCAGTGGATCTCTGGCCTCCAACAGAGTAACCCCATCCTAGGTCAGATCCCCACGCTGTTCCGACTGGGCGCTGGACCCCGGGAGCTGCAAGGGGTGGGCGACACCGACTCGGCCAGTGGAACCTGGTTTTCTTCACACGCCCATAAAGAAGAAGCAGACCCTGGGGAAGACGCCGAGGCTGTAGTGGAAGAGGAGCCCAGGAGAAGTCAGGGTGTGAAGCAGTGAACAGGAAAAAAGTTTCCTCCTGACTCCCTCCGAACCAGCCGGGAGGCTTTTGTAAATTCTTTTTAGCATATTTAATAAAGCCGTACAAAATAATTACAAACGTATTTATTCAGTCACAAATGTCTCACACCTTTAAAATACAGCAGACTATCTACGGAAGTACTAAGTCTGTATGTGTTCAAATGAAGTCATTGTAGCTGTGGAAATAAACAACGATGAAGTCGAGTTGTTAAAGTAACACAATAAATGTTGACTTCCATTTACAGTTGGACTCTGTTTAACTGTTTTTCACTGCCATCGAAGCTCGACTTGATTTTGGTGAACTTGGTTTTTGCTCCAATGACAACAGCTCGCCGCGCAGACTTCAGTGAGCTCACGCTGTCAGGAGTGTTTGGCTT
The DNA here is from genome assembly GCF_057381845.1 of Rhamphochromis longiceps. NCBI lineage: Eukaryota > Metazoa > Chordata > Actinopteri > Cichliformes > Cichlidae > Rhamphochromis > Rhamphochromis longiceps. Next base: position 67,623,885 of record NC_140559.1, on the reverse strand, counting down.
TACAGTTGTTGTGAAGTTGGAGTTGAGGTCAGACTGTGGAGAAAACAGACTGGCCTCATCGTCTGTGGTCTTTCAGCTGTGGAGTGTCTGGTAGAGTTTCACTAAAACAGTTTTTGGTTGTAGTTTTGTTAATTAGCAAAATGTGTTTGTGAAACTGTTATTGCATCTCTTAGTAAAACAAGCTCCTGATGAGGTGCATCATCATGCTCTACATCCAACTGACACGGTTTCTACTTTGTTTTAGAGCTCCATTGCCTTACTGCAGTGCATTGGCAACTTTGAGTTTGCACTGCACACACAAAATTCACCCACAGCTGCCCATCACAGACCCAGGCTGGAGCCACAGTGCACACTTCGGGTGTAAGCTGCCCTACTGGTGCAAGTGCAGCTTCAGTGGATTCAATAAAAACGATACGGTCAATGTGCAAAGCAGGAATTTCTGTGCTTATTAATGTGAAATTCTTAATATTTCTGATCATAATACCACACAAGTGACACAACTGCACTGGAGAAAACCGAGTTTAACAAAAAAGACAAAGGATTCGAATGACAGTAGAAAAAGTTTATTACTGAAAAGGCATTTAAACATTCCCTTTTTAAACTGGCAGACAATCGCGTCTGATTTTCATGAGTGATCTGATCACCACAAGCTCTTTCCACTGCGTTGTGGCTGCACAGACAGTATTCACCTCAGCTTTGTGCTCAAATACAAGAATATTTCAGTGTTGTAGTCTTCATGAAAACCATAGAAAAATCATTGAAAAGCATTCCAGAGCACTTCATCCATTTACTACTTAAGTAGGAAAGCCTTGGATTGATAACATTCACAAATGAAATTCTTTTCTAACACGGAGCTTTCTACAGATATGAATAATGCATTATCAACGATCACTTGCGTAAGAGGAGATTCAATAAATAACAAGGCTGCTCCAAATATTGTGGAACGGCACAGAAAAAGTCACATTTGGCATGTCATATATTAGTCTATTTACAGTGCTGCAGGAGATTTTCGCAGAGGTGACAAACTGTCCCTAAGAAAGTTGTCTCGGTACAAAAAGTTGCCCCCGGAGGAACACGTAAGGATGTGATGCAGTAGCAAATTGCAGCTCAGTTCCAGATGCCCCATTCAGTGCTTGAGAAACTATCAAGGCTCTAGAGCAGACTAACCTGAATACAAGCCTGCAGGAAAATCTGCACACTAGCAGATTCTGTCAGCTTCCAAATAGTAGAAAATGTTGTGCTGATGCTGTTTTTCTACAGCTGACTGATCCCAGGGTTAAATATTAACGTATTGTATAATTAACTATAAATGTCACATTGACAAAAGCCATGGATTGTATCCCACGGCTGCTATCAGTGAACAGGTAGTGTGTCTCTGCACAACTGCAGTGACCCAGTCCTCCAATACAAACGTATTCAGCAAGTGTTCCTCAGTCCGGTGCATTCAGCCCCAGTTTGTGCTCTCAGCAGCTCAGCCAGCAGGTTGCACCTTTTACTTTCCAGGAGTTTTCAGGAACTTTAAACAATCAATAATATTCTTTAGATTTGGTGCTAAAACACTTCCCACTGTGGAATTCACAGCCTGGACACTGGTGCTAGTTTCATGACTGAGCTGAGCTTCTTCTGAGCTACTCATTCTTTTACCCCCATACCACCTATTATCCCGTTTTTCCTTGGAATACCTAAAGTGTTTTCCCAGAATGCTGAAATGTTCACCCCTGCAGAAAATCCACCAAGGCAGAGCAGAGAGGAATGTACAAACTGGCCATGAGTATGCTCCAGCTGGAAAACACAGGTTATATTTTATTATGGCGCCCACAGAGGTCATGTGATCAAAGAAGATATTTGTGCAAGTCTGTGATTGGATCAATAAATTAAGACCAAAAAGCTCAGTGGCCTAATAAACTGATATGTCCAGAATGCCATTAGCTTAGCCTTCCCGGAGTGAAGATTTCCCAAATGTAGTAATGTTTCACTCCAACACTCATCTCAAGGTGCTGTGTTGTAAGAAGCAACAATATTATAGAGAAGTGCAATGATCCCCTCTGAGCAGCAAGAGTGGGGAGGAAGAGCTCCTTTTGAACAGGAGGAAACTTCTGGGAGAAGCAGGAGCAACCGTTTGCTGCAGCTGATTGGTGGTGAGAGAAAAAAGGAGCACAAAAAACAAACACAACAGGAGAAGGACTGACAGCAAATCTCGGATGAAGCAGCTTCAGTATAAAAATGTCCTCACTGCCTTTGATAAACATACACAACCCTGGTAGGAAATGAGGTAAAGCTGCTTTAGGGCCTTCTTTTCCAAGGTGTCTTCCTGCAGAGGTAAACACACTGATAAGAAATAAAATACACGAGAGAAAGGGGGTGGGGTTTGTTTCTCCTGGTCCATGGTCTTCAGCTGCCTCCTGCAGCCGTCTCTTCAGCTCTTCAGTTCTTGTGTGGTTCTGCAAAAGAAGTCAGACAGCGTTGTTATCTGCAGAGAAATGGCTTAGCCTTTGATTGAATTGTTTCACACTGATCGGTGCAGTCAGGCGAGTTTGCACCATCATTGTATATAACTGCTGAGCCAGTGTTGCTACCATTACATTATATGAATATATGAGCCGATTAAAGGATAAACCTCATTGGGGATCAGTCGTACAGATGAGGCTAACAGATGCTCTTCTGCAGCTACTTTTAACTCTGCTGTGTTGCAAAGTCAGGTGACTTAACTACGTGATCCGAGCTCATACTGTACCTGCCACAGGTCTGCTGTGCTGCTGCAGCTGGCTGCTGAAGAAGCGTTCCCGCCGCGACACCTGCTCATCCCAGGCCTCCCGTATTTGCTCTTTCTCGCCGGGCTCCAAGGTTAGGGTGTGCGGGTGGGCCTCGTCAATGTGGGCCTTCACTCCCTCTAGGCTGTGGGAATATTGCAGTTCCCCACACACCATGCACACCAGCAGCTGGTTGAGTGGGTCATAGTCCATGAGGTAGCGGCTCCTCCAGACAGCATCGGAAACAGAATCGTCCTCACTTTCAGCGAACAGCAGCTCTGACTCATCTGAGAAGGCAGAGTTTGTTTTTGGCTACTTTCACCATTTTATGTGCATTCGTTCAAGTTCACAGTGACATACTTTACCTTCGATTGGGGCTGTGTAATCCGAGTATGTGAAGGATGCCGAGTCCACTGAAGAGCTGTGAAGGGAGATTTTTGTGTGTTATCCTGAATGCTGATGATGCTGATATCAAAAGAAAGCGAGCAAAGAAATCTCTCACCTCATTAGATGTTCTGACTCCTCAGAAGAGTTCACCCACTGACCAGGTTCCTAAAGATATTAGACAAAGAGTGAAAAACTAAAGCACAGGCCACGTGCAGTGTTTTTACGTGCTTTCATGAGCTCCCTGAAACAAGGTGAACCTAGACACAAGTCAGACTGGAGAGATGCTTAAACAGAGGTCCTGTAGTTTTGTCACTTTGACATTATTTTGTGTATTTTGTAGTTTCTTTCTGGTGCTTTTGTGTCTTTTAGGTCACCTGATTTACTTACAAACAAAGGCTTTGGCAAAGAACAGGGGCACGAGTGCACCATTTAGTAATCTGTTCCTTTTCTACTGGAGTACTAAAGTACTCCTCTGTTTCTGTATCACTGAGAGATCAGTCCTGGGAATGAGGGTATCAGGGTTGTGACAGAAAACCTGCGTTAGTGTCTGACCGATTTTTTTAAGCCTTATTTATGTGGGGAACATACTTGTTGTTGCTGAAAGGACCCGCTTCAATTTTTAAATTAATTAATTATAAGTGTGAGAATTTTAAAATCTACTGGGAACCAACGTAAAGAGAAAGATACTGGTGGTGGACAGTGGTACCCCTCACTCTCCTGGTAGATACAACTATGATACGAATTTCAAAATCCAATGTGACTTCAGAAGATTTTCAGAAAACTTGACCTCTGATGTCTGACGGTGAGGTTGAGGTCATGAGATTTGAACTCATTGAAGGGTTTTAGCAGACACACCTATCAAATCAATTTGAAAGTTCTATGTCGTTTTGTTCTCGAGGCTGTGAGCTTGCTTGCTAGAGCCTGCTACGAGTCTGACTGCAGCATTTTGTAATTGTTTGGAGGCATGACAAAGATGATTTGTCTAAACTGGTAAAAGGGCATCACAACATGTGCAACGACACTAACACAAGAACAATTTGCTCTAGTTCAAAGAACGAGGCTCGCATTTTAGAAATGTTCCTTAAAAGAAAGTAAAAGGAACGTGAGGTACACTTTATATGTGAGTCAAAGTTCAGCGAGGAATCAAATACTTCACCGAGATTACGAACGCTGGTCTTTGAAGACGAACAAAAGAAATCAATCACGTGACTGAATGTTAAATGTATTTCAAGTGGAGCTGTAATCATGGCCTCAGTCACTAATCCGGGATAAACAGCCAACCAGGGTGGGCAGCCTATTTGGCTGGTGAGGCTTAAAAGATGGCATAAAAAGGATAAGAAATGCCAAAAAAAGACAGAATGATAAAAGGGAAACATCAGTGGACCCAGGATTGAACCTTGTGGAACCCCTCGAGTTAATCAAGCAGTGTAAGAGGAGAACTAGCACACGCTAACCAAGAAAGTCCTTCCAGATAAATAAGAAGAAAACCAGAAATGCCAGCTAAACCTTGAGCCTATTAAGTATAATATAAATGTCAGTAGTATGTAATATGAATACAATAATCATTACATGCCAGTAAGCTAAAAAAACAAGCTGTTTATGTAACTGTGCAACTCTCACCTCTGTCTGTAGACCCAGGGGAGGCAGCCTAGTCTTCCAGCTGTTGAAGCTTTGGGTGATTCCCTTCTCCCGAACTGCCTTCCTGGCTCTCTGCTCCTTCTTTTTTATCCTCCAGTACTCCCGCTTCCTCCTCAGAAAGTCCTGCTCACTTTCCCCTGGGATGGGCTTTGGAGGAACCATGGTGCTCACTGGTGCCAGCTGGATGGAGGATTGTTTCTTGTGTGGGGGACTCTGAAGGTGAGCAGAGGGGATTTTTAACGGACTTTGACCAAGGGGTTCAATGAGGTGCATGTCAGTACTGGACAGTGGTTTGTCTGGTGGCTTCGCAGCGGTGAGGGCGGGAGCTGAGTCTACATCAGTGCTTCTAGATGCTTGTGAAAGCTGTAGAGATTCAGAAACTCCTGCACAGCTGGATACAGCATGTGAAGGCCCAAGTTTGACGCTGCTGTACTCATTGCTGGTGATAGGCAGTCTGACCTGGAGCGTGCACGCTGACTGTTGAGCATTAGATGTTGTTTGGCTAACAACCAGAACGGTGGGGATGCTGGTCACTGAGTCCAGAGGAGAGACAGGTGGTTTGGGCTGCAGGGCTCGTTTTGCTGGAGGACTCGCCCCTTTAAGACTGTTGATAATAACGAGCCCCGGGGTCTGAAAGAAGAAAATATGACATGAACAAACGGCTTTTCAGAAACTGAGGCAGAGTTTGCTCCTAGCTTTAATGGGCCCCCTTCAGATGAACTCCACTTTGTTTTTCCTGTTCAAATACCATATGCCTGAGAATTGCAGCGATTCAAGCTTCAGCTGGACTGAGTCAAGTCTGAACTGAGTCGACTGCAGAAACCACTTTTATATACATAGAGAAATTTAGGTATGTGAAAAATGCACTCTTTACATGGAGGGCCCCTCTTTTACATAGACACTATGTGCACATGCTGCTAAATACTCAATAGCTTTCATTCATTTAAGTGATGCTTGGGTTTTCTGCCCATTGCACGAGCTAAATACAAAGTTAGGCTGCACTAGTCGGAAATGGTTCATCTGGTAGCACGCGGCAGATTTCAGTGGCCTTAGTCAAGCTTGTCACCTTTGCAATCATCAAATGGAACTCTGTATGCAGATAAAAGGAGGAAGAAAATCAAATGCAGTCTTCTTTACTTTGAGTGTTGAATTTCTGCCACGCTCAGATCCTGAACACAACACGAAAATCTAGGCTTCAAAAGGTAGAAATGCTACATGGGTCAGAGCTAGCACTCATTTTTCAAAAACAGTCACATGTGAAGATGAATCTGATGATGATGCACAGCTGACATCAGGGGCAACCAGCGGGACACAACATACTATCAAATATGATCAATATTAGCTATTAGCTACACACCAAAGCACTGAAACTTCACCTCTTGCAGAAAAAGAGCTCGAGTGCTGCTCGTGTTACCTGAATGCTTCTGGGGAAGAGCCCGCTGCTGCACTCCCCCTCGCCGTCTTTCTGCCTGGCCTTTAACTTGGCCCTCTGCTGCCTCTTCATCAGCTTCCAGTACTCCCTCTTCCTCTGCAAGCTGGTCAAGCCGCTCTGCTCCGTCACCACGCTGTTGTACCTCCGCTTTGATTCGGGGCAGATGTTCTGCTCTTGTGCCTGATGCTGTTCCTGCTGTTCCTGCTGTGGTTGCAGGTTATCCAGCGTCACGGCTGTGATGTGATGCAGCTTTGGTGGCTCTGGAGAGCAGCAGGTTTTATAGCCGGCTTTTTTAGCGCAAAGTCTCTGGGTTCTGCGTGGTGCTTCCATGGAGGTGTTTACTATGTAGTTCAAAGGGGTCTGGGATGAGTGCTCACTGGTATGATGCACACCTAGCTCACTGGAAGCAGGAAGAGGTGGAACTGTCTCACTCACCTGCGATGGGTTCTTGAGTTGAGGGCTTTGTAAACTGGCCTTTGCAGAGACCTTGCTGTCTAGCTCCCAGCTTTTTATCTGCAGAGTGAGGTCAGCAGCAATAGGAGCCGTGTCATCCCTTTCAAAGGACAGCTGAGATAAATTTGGCTTCATGTCTTGCTGTGAAACCTCTTCTATCGTCTCCATTTTAATAGAGTTCTGCTCACTTTTACATTCTGTCACTGTGCTAAGAGATTCTTCCAGGAGCTTCTTCATGGAGGCCACAGCTAGCAGAGTGGCAGTTTGGCTGTCTGCGCTCAGACATGGGTCAGACTCCAGCTGGGGTGCTGGAGGTGGGGAAATAGGGGGTTTGATATCTGGACAGATGGCTTGTTCTGGTGGAGAATTGAGGTCAGCTGCTGGCATGGAGTCACTCTCCTGTTTCATTTCATTTGCACGAGGCAGAAAAAGCACGCTGTTGTTGGAAAGAGGAGGTGCAGTTGCTGTAGTGTCGGTGAGATTTCTAATCTGAGGCACAGTGATCAGCGTCCCCTGCTTCTGAGGCTTCCTCCTTTGTGAGGCTGCACCGGCCCTAGCATGTAAAACACCCTGTCTCAGTCGGACAGCTCGAGCTGCTCTCTGCTCACGCTTCTTTATCCTCCAGTACTCCCTCTTCTTTGCCATCCTCTCCTCCTCCGTCAGCCCCGCATCCAGAGACAGGGCTGACAGCGACGGCGCTCTGCTCGAGATGGTCATTTTCATAACACAACTGCTAACGTTTGAACCTGCTGAATTTTGAGGGCTCTGTGGATGAGTAAGTGTGAGCTGACCCACAGTTTGGATAGCTGATGAGTGCAAATTAGGAACGGTTGTGCTTTTGAGGTGAGTCTGTGGTCTAACTGCGAGCAGTCGCGGCAGTTTGTTGGCTAGCTGTCCAGGAGCAGAGACTTTCACCTGAGCTGAGCAAAGAGGAGGGGGAGCCGGGTTTATCCTGATGGGAGCAACACTTCTCAGTTTAGCGTCAGGCTGACGCTGTTGTTGTGCCAAAGGAGTGTTTGTAGAAACTACACAAAGCTCTACTTGGCTTTTGTCTTCTGCTATGCTGTGACATGCAGAACTGTGAGGGATGTTAGCAGTCAGCGTCCCGTCCTCTTTGATGAATCCTCCGATGGTCTCTGGGCTGTGAGTGAGGGCACTTCCGGTTGACTGCGCCAGCACTCTAGTCTTCCTCATCTCCTCGAGGATCTTCTGGTAACGTTTCACCCTCCTCATCAAAGAATCTCTCTCTTTCAACCGAACCTTTACCTCCATGGACAGCTTAGCTCGCTGTTCGCGCTTTTTGATCCGCCAGTACTCTCTCCGTTTAGCTATTATCTGCTCGGGCGTGTCGTCGGGGTTGATTTTGGGCATATTTCTGGTACCAAAAGCTGAGGGCAGCATTGGGGATTTACACCGTAGACTTCTGTGGTTCATTAAGTTTCTCTGTGCTTCGATGAACCTTTGTCTAGGCGTTTTATATCTCGCGATACCCCGGGTAACACCGCCAAGATGACCGTAACTTGGAACCTTTCCCTGAGAGTCTACTGGTTTTTTCACAGATGGAACATCAGATGTTTGCAGAGCAGTTACAACTACAGTTGCTGTCCCACTTTGCAGTTTATTGTTTTCACTTTTGGCTGATGTAAGTGATGTTTTGACCCGTGTATGACACTGCTTCTGGCTTGCTCCTCTCAAAAGTGACTCTGATGGAAGAACTATGCTTCCCACGTGTCTGGTTTTTGGCGCCGTTAGCCTCTGAAACGTCATCTCTGCACCCTGTGTCCTCTCTCTGGCTTTAGCTAACCTAGCTGCAAGCTTTGCTCGCTGCTCTCGCTTTTTGATCCGCCACTGTTCCCGACGCTTGGCTGCTCTTTCCTCGTCGGACTCCAGAGAAGCTCGTGCATTGCCAACACCTTTAGCCCTCTGTGTGGTGACCAAGGCACGCTTTGTTCCACTCTGAGGTGTTGAGATGGCTCTTTTGCTCTCTGCTTTAGTGGAAGTGGGGCCGCATGGAGAGGACACCAGAACGAGACCTGTGGGTAAGACTTTGGGCTGAGTGGGTAATACAACCGGTGCCTTATGTTGGTTTCTGGGGACTGATGCACCCTGCATAGACACACGTGGCTGAGGTGCTGTTTTACTGGAGCTGCCATTGGTTATTCTGGTCACTCTGACTGGAGGCACTGAGGATACGGTGTTCAGCTGAGTTCCACTGGACACGGGTGAGGAAACGGTTGCGTCCCTTGCTGTCTGACGTTTACCTGCGGCTGCGTTGCCGCTGGCTGATTTGGCAGAGATAGAACACGACGCTGGCAACTGAGGCAGACGCTTGTTGAGCTTTACTGTCTGGAGCCACTTCTCCTTTTGGCTGTCAGTGGTTTCACGTGACCCCTCCCCCAGAGCATTTCCGTGCTTTGACACAGAATTGTATGAATTATCATTACTCTGCAGAGGAGGTGACGAAGCACCTGATGACTGGGCCAGAGTGGAAGCCTCTTCTGCTGGGGCATTTAGCTGCTTCCCTCCCTGGCTGCTGCTGCTGTGTTTGTGCCTTTCCCTCTCCTCTGACACACGGGCCCGCTGCTCTCGCTTCTTGTTTCTCCAGTACTCTCGCTTTAGGGCGAGCGTGGCATCATCATACTCCGAGGCCGGCCGGTAACGGTGGGACGTTGAGCCACCTTTACCTTTTGCAGTTGGCATCCTGTTGCCAGGCTAGACAGCCCATCGGTTCTCATCCAACAGCAGTGATTGGCCTTGGTAGCCCCTCAGTCCAGGATCCTAACTGTCATTATCAGCATCATCATGTTTCTGAGCACCTCTTATGCTCTCCGACATCACATTGGTGTGCAGATATCCTGAGGAACAGAAAACAGTCTTTGCATTAAAATGTGATGAAAATAAGCTAAAGACTAGTTAATACTTTGTAATAAACATTAAGCAACAGCAAAACGAACACAAGTTGAAGTCACTTGGATGAGTGACGAAACGTTTCCGATGAACAGAATGAAGACCTTTATGGGATTTCCTTACCTGGATGATCGAGCATGCATCAAGACAATATTTTTCCACTTTTTAAAACACAATGTGTAGCACCTACTGTTGCTCTACATTTCAAACTGAGGTTTGCAATTGCCGTTTTAAAGAGTATATAAGCAGGCAGGTGTGGTGGCCATAGTTAGGTTTGGAAATAACTCCCGGAAACAGCAGTGCTGCACACTGAGGTCCTGCTTCAGGATCTCTGCTCGTAGCAGTGATTGGAGCCATGGGAATTACAACATGCTCACTGATCAGTAATGCAACAACAAGCACAACAACATTAACAAGTGCTGTATATAAAACACAATAATCCCCTTCAATTGCACAAAGTAATGATAATATTAGCGAGGATTGAAGAGTCAAATAGTTATTTACAAAAATGTAACAATTTATACGTTTTATTTCCACCAAATAAGTTCAACCAAAGTCATTTTATCTGTTTAACTCACATGTGTGTGCCTCATGATGAAATGAAAGTACACGGAGTACACGGAGTAAGGTGGTCTCAGTGGAGCACTGACGTACTCTAAGATCTGTAGCACTCACTCCAGCAGGATTTCGTGCACCAGTCAGGAGACAATAAATACGTGCACGACGCCCACCTCATCTGTCACAACATCTGTGCAGAATCCCGCGTGAAACGCGAGTTTCAGTGTAAGATTGAGAGATAACTATGAAATAAATGAAATTGTCGTCGTGTGTGGGAGTGCTTCGGCTCCAGAAAGCAGGAAGAAAACAGCGAGTCGCTGTCCCTTTAAAGCTGTCTCTCTCTATCACAAAGTCTATCTGCCATTTTTCTTTATTCTCAGTGTGTTTCAGTCAAACGCCACCAGGCCACTCAGCCGAACAACCTACAGCAAAACACGCAGGGCGGCCGTGGAAAAGCGGTCGCACTAGAGCGGAAATGGTGCCTGGATCGTTGTGTCTCTCAGCGGCACAATGGACAACATTTTCCTGCTCTGGTCCTCGCGGACTGGCGCCTGTCTGCGCGTGAAAGCCGCGAGGACAGGCGCAGATTCGAGCCGCAAAGCCGCGCGCCCGGAAGCACGAGCGACAGAAAACATGCACGTCCGTTACCTTTTAGCGGCACTTAACTTTCCGGGACACTTTGGGGGCGGTTTTGCACAGATATTCTGCCAGGACACTGCAGCTACTTTCCGCCAGTCGTGCTCAGGCTGCCTTGACAACGCTGAAAAGTACCAGGATGTGGGATGCTCGCTGTGTGTGTGTGTGTCTGTGTACATAGAGACAGTAGTGTGCAACGCCCCCTCCTTTCTACGCCACATCCATTCACTGGGTCGCATTAAAAGGATTTTACAAACCTGTCACGAGTCCCCCTGTCTGTCTGTCTGTCTCTTCCAAAGAGAGCCGAGTGGTGCCGGGACACGGAGGCCCCGCACAGCTGTTCCCTACTGGAATAGCTGCACAAAGGTCCATTGATTTATTGTCTTTTTCTACACATGACCCGAATTCATGTGCACACGCTTCAAGCAGGGATCCACTTTTCTACACAACGACCAAATGAGCATGAGGGAGGGGCTGACGGACAAACAACGTTAGGGCGCTGGGGGCCACGGCCCGGTTCCTTTAACGTGGATCCGGTTTGAAAAAACTACATTGACGTCACAGCAAGACTATAGCTAGGGACTGGATACATGAATTAAACGTGTGTAAATCTTTGCGATCCAAAGGTGTGAGTTCAGTAGCTGAAACATTCTTCATTTTAATAGCATTAACATGAGTTTAAGACTGTTTACGACTGAGGCCATCAAAGTTAGTGTATCAGAGGTTTCAGTCCGACTATGTCAACTCAGACAAGTTTACTAATCGAGAAGGAAGTCATGAACACATGTGCGTTTCGGTCTCTGCGCCGCTGAACATCTGCACAGATGTGTGTGACACATGAAAACAGCGCGTGCTGCCCCGGTACAAAGCAGGAGCTGCTGAGGGGCCCCGACTCACCGCCTCGTGGTTAACCGGCGCTCTGCCTTCATGTCGCGGCTGTGGGACAGCAGCAGCAGCAGCAGCAGCTTACCGGTATTAGCGCCTGCTGCTCCCTCTGCCCCCCGGGGTGGGTGTGCATCGTCGTAGCTGCTACTGTCTCTTTAAATTTACCCAGGAGCCCCTTAAGGAGCCCCAGGGGCCCCTAGTCCGGCTCCCCACCCTGAAGACAAGCAAGAGCCTAAAAATTCATGAGTAGAGGCCTGAGCCGAGGCGCCTCCACCGAGCACCGCGGAGCAGCGGCCCTTTTCGCCGGTGGATTTATGATTGTGTGCTTGCATGAAAAGTTAACTTGGCTCCCGTGCGGGGCGCGTGGGGGGACCGCGGAGAGCACGGGCTCCTCGGCGGTGGGCTCGTTATAGAGCGCCTGGCAGATGCGTGTCGAACGCTGCGGAGCGGCGAGAACGTGTTGTTGTTGTCAGGGTGACATGCCCCACGACGGCGACACGACCCACTGAACGAAGCACCGCCAACCACGACTAAAGCGAGAGCAGCGATCCAGTGATGGAAGAGAAAGGAGCGGGGCAGGGGCAGCCCGTGAAGCTCCGCTGTGCCTATCAGCCGGAGCTGCTCTCATTAATGACAAGCGGGCGGGAGGAAACCACGCAGGAGGAGAGCGAGTTAGTAGGTAAAGAGCAAAAAAACACATCTAGTGTTAATTTTCTTGTTTTTGTTCCAACGCTAAGTGGGTCTGCGTGGCTGTCAGATATACAGCCATTATCAGGCAGCCAGTTAATCCGTGTCAGGGACAAAGCCATGGAGCAGCATGGCCCCTCCGTCTCTGTGGCTCCTATAAACAAAGGCTCAACTGCACGCAGGCAGCCAGGCGAAGCGCACACTGCTGACACCTAGTGGACAGCGGAGGTACAGGCCGTCTCAGACCTGTCATCGAGCGGAATAAACGCTGATCAGATAAAAAGGCAGGGTTATCCTTTCACGTGAGGTGCGAGCTGACCGCAGGAATCTCCGTAAGCAAGTTGTGCTTGATTACCAAATGACAGCAGCGTGACTTTCTCTGGAAGTTTAAAGCTCAAGCTGTGAGGAACTGAAAGGCTAGCCTGAAAGACATGCCTACCAATGTTAGGCCTAACATGATATCTCTGCTGCTTTCTCTCATGTACTCGTTTGGGTTTTTGTAAAAATTGGATCATTTAAACACACTATTTAAATGTTACCCATCCTCAGTGAGATAGAAATAGACCTGTGTGGACAGCCTTTACCTTCATAACTTCATATAACTGGGAACTAGAGTGTTTTGCTCCAAGCCTGCTGATGTTCAGGTGTATATAGTTTTTATTGGTCTCTGTCAGCTACAGGGATTTGTTTTTGAGTGAGCCAGTGCAACGCATGGAGTCAGACTACTGATTATTTGTTGGACGTGTGATTATTATTGAGTGTGCAGTCTGAAAGAGAGACTGCAAAGTCGTGCTATGGGAGAACGTAACTAGGCAGCATCATATGCTAGTCTATAGGGTGACTTTAAGGTTTATTTATTTATATAGCACATTTTAAAACAACAGGGTTGATCAAAGTGCTTAACAATCGGCAAAAATCCAGTGAGACACTAAAAGGCAATGCAAGGGAAAAAATGAAGAGGAGGAAGCCAGTGAACGTAGAGCCAAGGATTGAATGGTGGGAGGTGAAGAAGTCTAAAAGAAGATTTTTGACCAGATGATTTAACACAATCTTGGAGAATGAGAGGATGATGCCTGAGGACTGAGACGGCTGGTGTTGTGAGTTGGTGCTATATTAGTTGACTTGAGGAATAGAGAAGTGTGCTCCTCAATTTAATTTTGAATATAAATGAAAATTGAAATTAAATTTAGCAGCAGCTTCAACAATTTGATGGGGTATTCACTCTGACGGGCAGGCGGGCCATGTAGACACCCAAGTTTGTGCGTGCAGTAACTCAAGAACAAAGTGGTGTGGGAGCTTCAAATTGATGCCATGGGTATCAGATAGGTGGCCTCACGATGCTTTGGTACACAGGAGCTGTACACACTGTAAGATGCTCAGGTAGCTGCAGAACAAGCACAAGTGATCAGCCCCCCCCGCACTGACAGCTGGTGTGAAGTCTTTTTGCTGCGCTGCTGTGTTTGGTTTGTTCTTCACATTATGGGGAAACATCTCCACTTTGAGCTTATCTGACTAATCAACATTATTTCAGAAGTCTTGGTTTGTTCAGATGCAGCTTTACAAACCCAATGGCACCATGTTCTTTACGCAAGAAGAGCCTCTCTCCTGCTAACTGAGGCCCGAAGGGCTGCATGATCTGAACCTGAGCTGAATTTACTGGGACATCCTGCAAAGATTGTAGCATTGTGTTAACACACACCTGAATCAGCAGCCTGCCAAACACTTCTGCTTTTACAGATGATGCTCATCTGTAAACTGAACTGTATTTTTCATGCGTTAGCCACTTGCGGCCCACATCACCCCTACTTCTACATGGACGTGAAGAAATCGAAGGCAATTTGGCCCTCGAAGTGACTTTTTTGTTAGGGAGGATTTGTTTGTTGCTAAGTGCAATGTTCAAATACGTTCTTTAAAAAGCAAAAACTGATTTAATATGAAGGCCACATGAGCAGAGAGCATGTCGGATTGGCTGATGTGTCACTTTGATTTTGTTAAATACGAACAAAATTGCGTTTATGTCAAGTTTTGTCTTGTTATACAATATTTTAAATTTCAAAAAACAAACAAAACACGACATTTTTTGAAATATTTGTGGGTGTTTTCTTGTTTTGTGCTTGTTTTGTGGCCTCACATGAGATGACAGTGGCAGCAGTGGCCCACAGCTTAAGTCTGAGATCTCTGCTTTAGCAACATGAAGACACTGCTTCAGTTTGAAACCTGCTGCTCTGATCTGTACTCTGTCTTGTTCTTGTCTGAAGAAGACGGTCTTGCCAATGGCCATGGAGAGGTGGAATCAGAGAGCGGTGTGGTCACGCCTGTCAGGTCACCAAGCACCAGCTACTGGAGCATCACAGAGAGCCCAGATCACCCCCTCCTCCTCTCCCTGGCCCCGGGGCCCTCTGGAGCCAAACCCAGGGTGCAGAGAGCCTCGCGTCCAGGCCTGAGCCGGATTCCAGGCCGTGACCACCGCCGGTACTACCACGAGTACTGGCGCAGCGAGTACCTGATGGACTTTGACCCCCAGAGGCACGGCATGATCTGCATGGTGTGCGGTAGTTCATTGGCCACTCTGAAGCTCAGCACTATCAAGAGGCACATCAGACAGAAGCACCCAGACTCCCTGCTGTGGAGCGCTGCTGACAAAGAGGTGATCCGCTCGGGGTGGGAGAGCCACCTGAGTTTGGGGGGAGGGCAGAAGTTATACAGCCCTGCTTCGGCACCCTCACTCCAGGGCGAAGAGGACACTAGGCACTCAGGTCACCAGACTGGAGGTGGGTTGGTTTAAGTAGACGATTTTCTCACACTCAGTATGAACTCATACTGTGAGGAGGAACCGATGATGTAATGTTTGATTGGATTGGACTGTTTGAAGGTAGTCCATGTTGCTTATTTAATATTACAGAGAGGTAGCACTCTTTCTTGCCTGACAAAAATAACATGAATAATCACTCACACACACCAGTGAAAATGGAGCTGCTATCCCATAATGCTTGGAAAAGCAAACAGGAGAAGCTGAAGCACTGAGCCTGTGACGTGCATGGTGGACAAAGTGAAAGCTGGGATCAAGCACTTCATACAGCATGCAGTTTTCACCCACTCGCTCAAGCACTTTTTCTACATTAGTGCCTTTTATCTCACACTCACACACATTCACACACAACTCTGGGTTAGTGCCAAAGCATATTTGGCATGGAGACCAGGGATGGAACGACCGACCTTCTGATTAGCAGATGACCTCCTCCACCTCCTGAGCTGCAGCCGCCCCGTGTGCTCACAGTAGGTGGCAGAAAAGTGCAGATTGTGGCAGATATTACTTTATGTAAAAACAATGGATTTAACATTGTGATGATAGGGAAGTTTCCCAAATGTAAAACTCTCCCAGATTCAGAAAAAGAGTTTAAAAAACAAACAAACAAAAAGGCAATTTGAAGACATCTATAATAACCATGGTGTAATCACATAAATTGGAATGAAGATGTAAACACCTGACGTTACCTGTCTGCTGGAAGCAAAGCTAGTACAGAGCCATAAAGCTAAAAAGTTGATTTGTCGTCATGCTGTTTTGTCTCTACTATAAGCAGAAACTGCAGACCCTGTGACAGCCCAGGAGCAAACGCAGCAGCCCATCAGCCTGACTCCCTGCTCTGTGGAGGGTGAAGCCCCGCAGCCTAAAGAAGAGGAGCAGTACCTGCCCGAGCCGTCAGCGCAGATCTTGGAACGCTATCTGAACGACTCGCTGCATGCCTGGTTCCGTCAGGAGTTCTTGATGGAGTACGAGTCTCATGCCGGTCGGCTGCTGTGCATGGTGTGTGGAGCGGTGCTGCCCTCGCTTCACCTGGACCACATAAAGAGCCACCTGCTGGACACCCACCCTAACTCACTGGTGTACAGCTCTGAGGAGAAACACTGCATCCTTCAGGCCTGGACTCAGACTCACGGTAAGAAGTGCGACACCTCACACGCCCACCAGCAAAACGCAGTGTTGGTATTAAGGAAATGGTTTGTGCAAGTGAAACCAGTAGGAGGTACTGTAGCCACAGATTAACATAAGATCGTAATGTCACCCTGTGGTCCTTTTACACGTTCATCATCTTCTCTTTTCCGTCTCTGTGCTGTGATGTGTTCATGGTTCACATCCATAAAGCTGCAGTTTGGATCCAGTGTGTCTGTTAGCTAAGTGTACAGTGTTCACTGTATTTAGCAGTGGATAAACCCTGTAATGTGTTTGGCTCTCAGAGCGTGTGAATCAGCAATACCCCAGCTCAGTTCATCTTCAGACTCCACAGCACTGACATTAGAAAGACAGGTCGGGAGGGTAAGATGACTCATTCTTTAGTGTTGGTGGAGAGAGATGGACACAAACTGGAAATTTGAAATTTTATATGTAATTTTCAGATTCAAGCCTAACTTGTTTGAGTCAGATGGTTGCGCTGGTGCAGAGCAGGCTGGGATCGTCATGGTCAGTAAAAGGTTACCAGAGATTATCATGGTGGTTGGATTCAAACACCAGGTTCCACCTTTCATAAGGTCCTATACTGTCTAAGACAGGGGTGTCCAACTCCTGGCCTCGGGGGCCGGTGTCCTGCAGGTTTTATGTGTGTCCTTGATTAAACACAGATGATTTAAATGGCTAAATGACCTCCTCAACATGTCTTGAAGTTCTCCAGAGGCCTGATAATGAACCAATCATGTGATTCAGGTGTGTTTGACCCAGGGTGAGATCTAAAAGCTGCAGGACACTCGAGGCCTGGAGTTGGACACCCCTGATCTAGGAGCTCAAAATCAGTCATGATAGCTTTGGTGACATCCACAGAGACCACGAATGTCCGAGTCAGCCTGAACACAACTGGGATCAGCAACAGAAACGATTGTTTGATGAATATTCTCAAACCAGATCTTCCTTCCAAATTCACCTTTGACCCCTGTCAGTAGTCTGCGGTGATCATTGAACAGAAGTTCGATGAGACAGTGACAAAGACAAAAGGCCAACATGTTAGACATGATTTAGTCTGGCACCATCTACACTTTTATGTAGACATTTATGTAACTTAACCTGACACACCTGTTACCTGCTGAACTCTTTACTGTGATGGAGGCTGTGCCAGGTCAGATTAACAACAGCTGCTGTCAGAGTTTTGATGAGAGGTTAACAGGAACCGGAGTCTGTTTGTTGCTTCAGTCGTTCTCACAGAGCAGCTGGATGTGTGAGAGTGAATGGATGTTTCTCTACAGTGAGAGAGATGCATTTAAATGTGCAGGAGGAAGAGCAGCAGTGACTTCATCAGTTACTTCTCACAGCAGCATCAGTATGGACACTTTAACCTGTCACATGTCACACTACTATCAAGAAACTAAACAATTTAAACTGAAACAGGAATAACTCCCATCAAAACTAATGATAAAAGTGCAGCGATGGTGCTGATGGAGGCCAGAGTCAGAGACCCAGCTCTCCACCTTTTCTGGCCTTATATCTATCTCATGCACAACAACGACACATCGGACGTGACCTCTCTAAAGATGATGGCACGGTATGTCACTTGATTTCTCACAGACCGTGACACTGTGTGGCTCTCTGTCCTTCCTCTCTGAATGAAGCTGTGGGGATGTGACCTACACTAATTTTTCCAGTTATTGCAATTCAAGTCATTCAGGTCCAGTGAACAGCTTGAAATGGTACAAAGTGTTGAACTGCCAGAGGTTAAAAAAGGTAACGTTACCAAAACCAGTAAAATAATGTACATTTCAGACTGGTACAAAAAGGCCTTTTTCAGGGACAACATGGGCTAACAGTTTAAAGCTGCTCTGCAGCAGTGCAGAAGCTGCTTTCAAGCATAACAGTGGTTATAGTGAGCAAGTCTCAGCTTGAACTGTGAAGAGAAGACTTCGAGCTGCAGGTAGAACGCCAGACGTCAGAATAAGACAAAGAGGTATTATGGACTAAATAATCAAAGCTTGAAATCTTCGGTTCGTCACGCAGGAGCTTTGTACACTGTCGAGTGGGTGAAAGCTCCACAGTGTGTGGCATCAACTGTCAAACATGCCAGAACTACCTTAGGAACAAAGAACAAGAAAAAAAAAAAAGAAAGAGTAGTTGTCAAACAGCTAACAGATCATCTGCAGAGGAATGGTTTATTTGAAGAGTTTCAGTCAGGTTTCAGAGCTCATCACAGCACAGAAACAGCTTTAGTGAAGGTTACAAATGATCTTCTTATGGCCTCTGACAGTGGACTCATCTCTGTGCTTGTCCTGCTAGACCTCAGTGCAGCGTTCGATACTGTTGACCATAATATCCTATTAGAGCGATTAGAACATGCTGTAGGTATTACAGGTACTGCACTCCAGTGGTTTGTATCATATCTATCTAAATATATCTATCTGTGCATGTAAATGGAGAGTCCTCTTCACACACTGAGGTTAATTATGGAGTTCCACAGGGTTCAGTGCTAGGACCAATTCTGTTTACATTATACATGCTTCCCTTAGGCAGCATCATTAGAAGACATAGCATACATTTTCACTGCTATGCAGATGACACCCAGCTCTATCTGTCCATGAAGCCAGATAACACACACCAATTAGTTAAACTGCAGGAATGTCTTAAAGACATAAAGACCTGGATGGCCGCTAACTTTCTGCTTCTTAATTCAGATCAAACTGAGGTTATTGTACTCGGCCCTGAAAATCTTAGAAATATGGTATCTAACCAGATTCTTACTCTGGATGGCATTACCTTGGCCTCCAGTTACACTGTGAGGAACCTTGGAGTCATTTTTGACCAGGACATGTCCTTCAACGCACATATTAAACAAATATGTAAGACTGCTTTCTTCCATTTGCGCAACATCTCTAAAATTAGAAATATCCTGTCTCAGAGTGACGCTGAAAAACTAGTTCATGCATTTATTACTTCCAGGCTGGACGACTGTAATTCATTATTATCAGGAAGTCCAAAAAACTCGCTGAAAAGCCTTCAGCTAATCCAAAATGCTGCAGCAAGAGTCCTGACAGGGACTAGAAAGAGAGAGCAGATTTCTCCTGTTTTGGCTTCCCTTCATTGGCTTCCTGTTAAATCCAGAATTGAATTCAAAATCCTGCTCCTCACATACAAGGTGTTAAATAATCAGGCCCCATCTTATCTTAATGACCTTGTAGTACCATATCACCCTATTAGAGCACTTCGCTCTCGCTCTGCAGGCCTACTTGTTGTTCCTCGAGTATTTAAAAGTAGAATGGGAGGCAGAGCCTTCAGTTTTCAGGCCCCTCTTCTGTGGAACCAGCTTCCAGTTTGGATTCAGGAGACAGACACTATCTCTACTTTCAAGATTAGGCTTCAAACTTTCCTTTTTGCTAAAGCATATAGTTAGGGCTGGACCAGGTGACCCTGAATCCTCCCTTAGTTATGCTGCAATAGACGTAGGCTAGTAAAAAAAAAAAAAAAAAGGAACAAAGAACAAGATGGTGAGCTTGAAAACACAGCACAGCCTCCAGACTTAAACCCCATCGAGCTGGTTTGGGATGAACTGGACAGAAGAGTGAAAGCAAAGCAGCCTACATGGTCCACATTTATGGGAACTTCTGCTACAGATATGGGAGAAGATTTGATTTCTGTTGTAGACAGAAGCCACGACTGTGTTCAGCTGTTTTACCGGCAAAAGGAGGGAACTTTGATGAGTCAAAGGTTTAGAAAACATTTTGGTCTGTAAGATGATTCAATGATTTCTTTTTTAACTCCAATTACTTATTTGTGCTATGCTTTGATTTCAGTGCAATGAGACATTAAACTGCACAATTTGCTATTAAAAAAACTGGAAAATTGGGTTGTTCTGAATGTCTGAATGACTCACAGCTATCATTTGAACACTGATGTAGCCACAGTGGGACTGAAACAAACGGATTAATATTAGAAATGTTGTATGTTTCTGTGCCCTGTAGCAGAAGAAGCGGAGCACTCAAACAAATCAGAGACCAACACCAAAGATGGCGCTGTGGGACTCTTCTCTGAGGACGTGGAAACCATCCAGATCAACACTGACGTGTACACGGAGGGCGACGGCACTTTCACTCAGGACACTTGTCTTATTGGTGAGGACGGCGGTGTCGGAGTTCCCCAGCAGGGTCTGCAGCCCTTCCGGCAGCCTAAGAAGAGGAGGCTACACGGGGGCGACCCGTGGCGGCTGCGTCTGGACTATCTGGTGGCCTACGGGCCTCAAGGCCACGGCATGTTCTGTATGGTGTGTTCTCAGGTCCTGCATGAAACCAAGGTTAGCAGCTTCCGCCGCCACATCCAGGAATGTCACCCGGAGACCACAACCCTGAGCCGACAGGAAAGGGAAGCCATGGCTGCAGCCTGGACCAAAGATTACCCCAGTGAAGGCATGCAGATCCAAGATGGTGAGAAGCTTTCAGCACTGATACACATCTCTGTAAAGCTGTAAACTTGTTAGTAGTAGTTTTCAACAATATTAGGCCTTTTTAGAAAGTTTGGTGGTTTTGTACTTTTCATGTTTTATAAGTCAGCTTTGTCAGCTGCTGCTGACATCCACAGTCAGTGGAACACAACACATTCCCACTCACAGAGGCTCTAAAGCACCTGACTGCTGTGTTAAGAGTTGTTTGTGTTTGGCTGGTCTTTTTAGCATCCTCACTTAGCCTGAGAAAACAGACATTTGTACATATACCGTATTTTCCGCACTATAAGGCGCACTTTAAGCGCACTCCTTTAATTTTCTCAAATATCGACAGTGCGCCTTACGTATGAATTCTGGGTGTGCTTACTGACCTCGAACCGATTTTATGTGGTACACGGTGCTCAAAAATCTGTCAAAAATGTTTTAGTGCGACTTTGCTAGTCAGGAGCCTCTTGGAGTAATCTGGGTCCTAAACTCCGTCCACTTCAGGTCCCAAAGTCAAACGAACACTGCAGCATCACTGAGAGTTAAAAACTGTCTAAATTTTTTCATCTTTAATAAAATGATCAGCGTTGCTGCTTTACCAGGTGTATCAATTAAGTTTAACATCCAGGCATCCATGAAAACACAATTTATTAAATGTAACGGAGTTCATTTAATAAATTCAGAAATCTCTCAGTTCTGACTGAGAGATTTCTGAAAGAATTAAAACGTACAGCTCTGCTATCACCTCCAACATAAATGAAGACAGAAAACTAAACAGCAGTGATGTTTGCAGGGTTACTGAAGTTGGGCTAGCTGGTATATAATGATGTGCTACGTGATCACCAGCGACACAGCTATGCTACCATAAGACAAACACAGTGAAGCTGGAGGATGAACGCTAACACTTTTCCACTCGATAAAAGTTAACGTGAGGTTAGGGACAAATGCAATCGCATGGCAGGATGCTGTAAACGCACCAAACTTCAGCAGGAGAACAACTGAGATAATCCATCCACAATACGAGGTTAGTCATTAATATACTGCAACAACATGGGAATAGAGCAGCTGCCAGAGAATTCAGCATTAATGAATCAATGATATGAAAGCAAGAAGAATGAGTTGAGTAAAGTTTGACTTATCTAACTGTTTTGTTTCGCTTAGTGTGCCTTATAATCTGGTGCGCTTTATAATCCGAAAAATACGTAAATCTCAGCATTTGCAATTCTCTATAGAGTCCAGCCGAAACTGACATTTCACAGCTGATACAGTCAGTAAAAGATTCCACAAGAATGGTAGTGTAGCGAGTAAGTTAGCTAATGTAGCAGATAAATCTGTTAAACAACGGAAGCTTTGTCAGGAACATTGTTCTGTTTGGGTTTTATTGAAAAATGAAGATGATAGTTTGCTTGCTTATTAACTATTTCTAACCTTACTGACCACTCAAAGCACTTTAGACTACAAGTCACAGTTTAACCATACATTCATTCAGTTTAAAGTGTACAAATTAATCTGATTCACATGCAGGCACAGGGAGAATTTATGGGGTCCTGGCTCGGTCAATCCAGGTGGGAGTGCTAATCGCATAGCGTGTATTAACATAGCTTGTTTGCAACTTACCGTGAAGACGCCACTTGAGTCAGCACTGTGGGTGGTTAGAAAGGCTGGAAAAGTGCTATCAGGTGCAACAAGCAAAGACACTAGCGTGTGACTTGATTTTGTGGTGGAACTAGGCAAGAATCTGGCATCCCCTCCCCCTTATTTTTTTCCCACAGAAATCAACCCCAGTGAAGTTGATGTCCTCAGTACCGCAGGAGAGACAAATGAAGACGCCTCCCCTGATGTCAAAATACCCAGCAAACTGGTGATAAAGGAGGAAGCTGTGGGCGAAGCCAAGGGCAAATCAAAGGATAGCAGCGCTGCAAACACACCCCGTCATGGTCATTACCCCGGCAAGGACCAGAGGAGGAACTACCAGGTGCGCTGGCGGACGGATTACTTGATGGATTACGACTGTAGGAGGCACGGGCTGATCTGCATGGTGTGTGGAGCCACTCTGGCCACACTGAAGGTCAGCACTATTAAAAGGCATGTTCAGCAGGTCCACCCTCACTCGCTGTATTTCAGCGCAGTGGAAAAGCAGCAGGCCCTGCAGAGCTACAACCAGACTGCCCTGCATTTCATCCATTCTGATGACTGCTTTTCACCCCGGGACCACGGACATACTGAGCTGGCCCCCACTTCAGCACACTTGGACACTTAAGAAGGGCTTCTGTCTGTTGCTCCTTACATGACTTCAGAAACAGCCCTCCTTGTTCTCTTGAAGGGAAATTCAGGTATTTGTAATTTGTAAAAGACTGCAATTTCCCTTTAAGTCGGCATCTGGGAGTACTGCTGTGGCTAAAGGACAATAACGGGTGCCACATGGGAATTGACAACAATACAAATATCGCGCAGCCTAAAACAAAATCAAAGTGCAGCCTCTCATTTGAAACTAAAGCTTTTTTGCACATCGCCTGTTTTACCTGAGGACCTCACAAGATTTGGGGAAATTATTGCTTTAGATGTACAAAATGTATGTTTTGCTTATGTATTTATTTCCTAGCTTTGTATCTGTTGGTACTTTAAATATAAATCAACATGAACCCAAGTGGGTGGTCCTCTGGCGCAATCGGATAATATCTCTGAATCTGCGGACACAAACTGTAGAGTAACGCTAAGATACTTTTAAAAAGTAATTTATAGAAAAATGAGATGGGGCTCATGCTATCGGTCCAGTCACATTCACTGCTAATGTGGCTAACATTGAACATAGATGGATCTTCTTTTTGTTGGGGGGACATTCGCTTTTCACATCCCAAGAATTGATGCAGTGTTCTCTTTGGCAGCCAACAACAAAACATTTCTGCTTTGCTTCTAGCTAGCTGCTAGCAGCTAGCTGCATGTGAATTTATTCTGCTCCTTAGCCTTTTTGGGCGTACCAAACTAGCTGCTAATGTGCTAATAAGCCTGTTTTGTTCAAAGTAGATGGGGTCCCCAGGTACAGGCGCATACAGAGCAGCATTTATGATGGCGACATTTAACAGCCAAGCCTACTAGTTATGTTTATGTCAGAATCATATCAATGCATGGACTTAATATTTTGTGAAGTTTGACCAAGGCAAGATATTAGCCGTGTTGCACCTGCAGCTTTCAGCTGCAACTGCTCCTCTGGAGAATAAAGTGCCCCACAAAAGAACTGAAAGTAATGGGACAGTTATGTCTTTGATAACCTTTTGCCTAATTATTTAGCTTGCTAACTGGCAGGTAGCAGTTTCCTACCAGCTAACGTAGCGGCACTGTTACGTTTGATGTTCTGATTCCTGTCCTCCAAAAAGGAAAGCTTTACTGAACGCTGAATGCTTTGATCTTAGTGTAAACACAACAAAGATTTCCAGTGTAAACATCCCAAAATGGCAACAAACTCCTCAAATTCCACTTTGAGGTCACCAGGGCCACCCTCTTCCTGGGCTAGCTAGCACGCAGACAGAATTAGCAGTTCATGTTGTGCGTCTCATGCGGGCTGGTTCAGGAAAAACAGAAGTAACTTTCTGGTCTGAATCAATGTAAATGTGGAAGATTTAAACACGGATACTCGTTCACAGGAGACATGTTTGGTTTGTCAGAGGAGGAAAAGGTCAGGCAAGCTCGGAGAGGACTTCTAGTACCGATGCCCTATTTTGCATTTCTAAAGAAAGGCATTCAGTTATGCAATAAAATATAATAACTTATCGATCCTACGCTTGATCTCGCCACAAAGTTTCATGATGCTCGGAAGTGCTCGCTAACAGACAAAAGGGGTGAGCAAGTTGCTGACTGAGTGAGTGGAAATGAGCCATTGGTTTCCCTGCTGCAAGTCAAAATGTTTGTTCCTTTGATACCCAACGAGTATCTGGACTTTAGCACTTATGGCACAGTGAACTCCTGGAAATGTGGCATTGTGGGGGCCTGAGTCTTCTCTCAGGAAGTAAGAAACAGAGTGCTCAGTGAGGCGAACAAGAAAACTGAGTAAAATTTAAGACAACTCAGCACTTTGTCCCCTAAAATGTACTAAACCCCAAATGTCCTTGTGTGCATCCAATAGAATTAAACTATGTTTGGTGTTATTGCTGAAGACAATGAATGGCAGCGTGCAGTCACTGGGTTCACATCACTCCAGTCTATTTAATCTCTTGTTTACAGAGGAGGCCCTCTTCTCACTTATCCTCAGCATTTGGCATCAACATCAGCCTGAATCGTTTTGTTAGCTAAAAGCTGTACAAAAATATGTAAATATGAATGATTATTTCTTTATATGAGCACTTTGATGCAGCCTGGTTTCTACAGTCTCTGTTTGTAATTATATCCAGTTTTTCTACCTTATTCCAAACAGCGTCATTTTTCAACACTTGGAGCGAAGCTCGTTGAACTTCTGCCTTCACTTTGAATCCCTCGCTTCAGCTCTGGTACCGCTTCATATTTTTCGTTCACTGTACAAAGTTTATGCAACGAAGAAAACTGAAGATTAATTATTTGGAAAAGAAAAGTCTGCCATAACCAGTTCTTCACCTGGAAATTGTACCTCAGGGATTTTGTTTTCATCGACAGCCCTTTCACATAATCGTTCTCACCTTGTAGGCTGTCGATGTACTGATGGAAGAGTCAGGATTGGTTGTACAGGTGGGAGAAATATGAGAACCTGGGCCACTGAAAACAGAAGTCTAAAAATGTTACTTTTTTATTGTATTTTTAAGAAGTTGTGCTTTCACAAAAAGTTGGATTTTAAGGGGGAAAAGTCATGTTTTAAGAAATAGTCACAATAGAATGTCATAGAATTTTACAATTGTGAGCAAAGAGCATATATGATCAGTTTATTAGGTACACTCTGCTAGTGCTGGGTTGCACTCTTACATCATCCAGCCGCTGCAAACAGTCTTCAGAGATTTGCACGGTTTGCAGATTCGACTGCTGCCCCACAGTGGACGCTGTGGAGTGAACTCAAGAAAGCAGTCTGAGGTGATTTGAGCTTTGTGGCACGGTGTGATAACCTGCACCATCAGAAGACGATTAAACCAGGTCAGCAGCAGTACCCAGGAAGGCTGTGGTGTGTAAACGATGCTCAGTTGGTACTTAGGGAAGAGAACACCTACACTTTAACACCGGCACACAGAGCCTGGACCACTGCTGCAGGCCACGGCGGGTCCATGTGTTGAAATTCGGACACTATCATCTGAATATTGTAGTAGAAATGACTCATCAGGGTGTTTTGGCAAACTTCTGTCGTCCGGTTTTGGTGAGTCCGAGTGAACTGTAGCCTGCTGTACTTGCTGAGCAGCCCCTGGTCTAGTCTGCTGCTGCTGCTGCTAACGTGTCCTGTGTTTTCTCCTTTTTCAGACCGTTCTCTGTAAACGTAGACACGGTCGTGGAGGAAAAAGTCTTATGATTGGCTGTAAATGAGCAGTCAAACAGGTGTACCAAATGAAGTGGTCAGCGAGTGTATGTTTATTCTGACATATTCTACACCTAAAGCAGAGAATATGACTTCATTCTCAAAAACAACTTGTGAAACCATGACGATATTCTGCGTTTCCCCTTTACACGCTGCAGCGTCTGTGGTCAGCGGCTCCATTCCTGACTCACTTTCTACAAATGATTTCATTCGTTTGCATTAGAGCAGGTCTAACCATGGCTCTAATAACGTTTTGACACAGCACTTATATTTTAAAATGAGGTGAGTTGCAGTGAAACTCATTTAAGTGAGACATGATGCACTTGATTGGATGTGTGTTTACTGTGTTTGTGGGGGGAGGAGCTCCTCCTCCTTTATGTTCTCATCACCTTTCATCTGTAAATGATCAACATATGCATTCTCTCCTCTGTGGTCTTTGAATAAATACTCATTACCACGAGTCTGTCTGTGGGGTGTCTGTACTACTCTATATCTGTGCACAGTTAAGCTCAAATAACGGACACTTGAAATGTGGTTTGAAACACCAGAAGCATCAAAAATGAGCTGAAAGAGTCCAGCTTTGGACCAGCACACAAGTTCCCTCACAATCAGCTCATTGTTTGTATAATAGTTTTAGATTTAATGAAGGCGTGAAGCATTTCACCATCATATTATTATTAATACTGTCCAACGTACAAGCATGCACGACATCTGGTGTTTTTTAATCAGATTACATTTTCCTCTGGGATGAATAAAGTATTCTGATTCTCAAATCATTGTTTCCAGTTTTTCTCGTAACCTTGGCCGTTCAACAGCTCAATTCAGGGCTGAAAAACACATTTAATCTCAACCAAATCAAATTTACACCTTGTACCTCTGTTTCTTTTCTTTATTAGGATGTGTTATGATTGAAACCTCTCCCACTAATTATAGTTTTGAATATTGAATCATACAAACAGGAGACACGGTCAGTCATTTGAAAGTTATCAGAGTTGTGAATATTAACGTTTAGTAAATAATCTCCTGGGTGGTCATGAAGAGTTCAATGAATGTATAAAGTAAAACATATTCAGTATAAGTACCGTGTTGTTCTTTTGGTCGCTGCTCAAAACCCGTGAGCACAGGTCAGGGTCGGGACGTCGCTCGAGAGCTTCCACTCAACTGCCCATCTCCAGTTCCGCTTTGTCATAAACCAAACCCAGATGTTTATGTCCTACAATAAATATAAATATACTGATATTTTAATGATTTTAATCATTTCAAACACAGTGGGAAGTAAGTATATCATTAGGATTGTCTAAATCAGGGCTCTCAAACTCGTGGCCCGGGGTCCACTTGTGGCCCACGTCACCCCCTGCTTGCACATTGACCTGAAGAAATCGAATGCAATTTGTCTCTGAAGTAGAGCTGGGCGATAGAACGATAACGATATGTATCGCGATATAACTTTTACTCGATAGAGAAATTAAGCTATCGCGATAGACCTCGCCGCTCTTGTCCTCAAAAAAAAAAAAAAAAAAAAAAAAGGTCAGCCAATCCAAATTAAGTAGCGCAGAGCCGAACCAATCACAGCCGCAGCGTCACGTCGCGTGACTTGTTACGTACAGCACAAGTGCCAAGCCGCACGTGTGTTTGTTTGGGAAGCAGCCAGCGGGTAATGGAGCCAGCGGGTAATGGAGGAAGCGGGTAATGGAGGAAATGAGTGTGCCGACTAGAAAAATCAACCGAGTGTGACCGAAGAGAAAACAGATGATGGTTGCAATGCCGGAGAGATTGTCGAACAGAAGAGCCATAGAAGTTCCGTAGTGTGAAGGTATTTCGGCTATTTCAAGTCTGACAAAAAACAGAGTAGCATGCACTGTAAATTGTGCCGAAAGCAAGTCTGGAAATACAATAAACTGGTGCATGCGTCACACTGTGCGCCACGTTATTGTTTCGGTGAAATGAATTTCTACAATACTGTTACTGTTAATTCTACTCTCTGCAGTGTTTAAATGCTTACATATACACACAGTTACTGTCCGTCCACACATACGACTCGGTTCTGCTTCTATGCCCCAGCTTTGTTTACTTTTTCCCACCGAGGCTTCTAGACTTCTGATTGGCCAACATTTCTGCACGGTTAGGAATCTAGCGCCACCTGCTGCTTTGGCATGTTCATAGCAGCGTTTTCCTTCATTTCTGCCTTTATGTGTGGACGGGATTATTTTTTAAAACGAAAACGGAAAATCTCCGTTTTCAAAAATACCCGTGTACGTGTGGACGTAGCCTCAGTCTCTGACTGGAAGCGCTAATTCGTCATTCGGCTTTTGTCAGACTAAAGTAACTGTTAAAACTGTTTGAAAAGCTCAGCTATACAACAAGGAGAGATTGAGAATTTCCTTTTAGTTCTCAGTTTATTTGATATTGACAAAAGTTAGTCAGTTTTGTCTGTTCTTCTGTAAAACAAACTAAGATTTATTTTTAGAATTAATATTTTGTTTCTAAGTCTGTTAGTCTGTTTCGTTTGTTCTATTTTGAATCTTAAACGCTTTAGCGGCTGCCTTTTGTGTAGTTTGCAATATTTGCCTTTATTTATCTGAAAAAGTCTCATGTTCCTTAAGTACATCTACCCTGTTGAACTTATTATGGGAAATAAATATTTAAATAAAAACAAGCTGCTGATTATTTCACATTTTACTTGTGAGCAACGGCACATTTAAATCTTACAAATATAGTTATTTGGCTTATATCGTGATAGATATCGTTATCGCCTGAAATGAAAAAAACATATCGTGATATGAAAAAATCTCATATCGCCCAGCTCTACTCTGAAGTGACTTTTTTGTTTGAGGATTTGTTTGTTGTTGAGCGCAATGTTCAAATAAGTTCTTTAAAAAGTGGTTTAATATGAAGGTGACAGAGATATGCTGAGGGATCGGCTGTGTTAGTTCAGTGACAGAGTCACAAACTAATGTCAACACTTATGTCTGTGGTTTGATTTGGTTAAATATGAACACAATGGCAGCAGCAGTGCTGCCACGTCTGACCAGAGACGGCCAATATGTTTATTTGGTGGTTCAAAGGCTTCAGTTAGTTAACAGGGAGGAAAAAGATTGCGTTCACTTTTGCAGCTTTGTCTTCTTATACAATATTTGGAAACAAAACAAAACATTTTTGGAAATATTTGTGGGTGTTTTCTTGTTAGTTTTTGTTTTGTACTACATGAACACTAAAGTGACCGTCACATGAGTAGACCGGGCCAGCAGTGGCCCACAGCTCATTTAATGTGACACCCCCGGTCTAATGATTGGTAGAAACTGCTTCTTTCGCCTGTCATAGTGAAATACGGCTCTAAAGGCATCACTGCTCACGCTCAGTCAGTTGATGACGACGGCTAATCCTAAAGGGTGTCAACACGGTTTGTGACACGTGACGAGACCACCGACCTCGTCAAACACAAACAAAAGTAAATCATTACACAGATTATGATGATGAGGTGAACTGAGGAGGAGACGGTGGAGTCCTTTGGTGCCACAGACGCCGAAACGTGGAGCTGTTGGTGACGAGCAGCACTGCTGCTGTAGGTTTAGGTTTTCATGTCTGTGGTTAAACAAAGGGAATTCACTGCATGCTTAAAACCATTGCTGATGTCTTGGAATTCATTATGAAGGTGTAGTTGAAATACAACTACTTTTGATTTTCCAATAGATGGTTCTTAAGCTGGTCTTTGACCCCGAGTGAGCACTCTGCGCTTCTCTGGGGTTTAAAAAAAACAAAAAAATCAAATATCTTCACTTATCCTGATAAATAATCTGCTCTGTGTTATTATATAAACTGTGTATGCTACACTGTAACCACACCAGTCCTTTTGGATACTTTAAATGTCTTTATAGAATTATTGTGGTATTTGTTGCCTTCTCTGCTGCCCTCTGGGCACCATCGTTTTTAATGTCAGTGACAGTTTTGCCACAAACTGATTGCAGCTTCTACCTCATAAAATTGCCGGATATTATTCATAAGAGATGGTTGACAATATGTGTTGCACATTATAGCCCAACAGTTCATTTCTAGCTGTTTAAATACCAACAATCATTTTTTGGCAAATACTGGAAATCGTTTCTTGGCCTCAGACTTTCAGGTGCTGATTCTCATTCTGCAAATCACTCCAACGACCTGTTGTTGTGATTTGACTCTATGTAAATGCAAATCAGTCAAACGTGTCTGTGAACTCTGACAAAGCATTTCTGTCCTACAGGGGGAGTCTTTTTTTCCTGTATACTGATCTGGATCATAAGCTGTAGATTCAGATTGAACCCACCTGTACACCTGTGCTGTTCACTGAGTTTAAGGCACTGAAGCATGACACTAGAGCCAGACTGATGCCAGGATTGAATTTTACAGTAGTGGGTCTCGGACAAGTTCAAATCTCAGGTTGAGGTCAGAGTTCAAATTTTCTAAAAATCTTGCGAACACGATAACTTCAGAAGGAAATCAGAGTATTTTCAAATTCATCCCACAGGTGCATCTACCAGCTGCCAGTATTGTATTATATGCAAACGCAGCACATCGTTTCCTTTACGAAAAGCTGCTGACTTGCATTTCTTTGGGTCGTACGGTTACATTGTAACCTTGGTTCTCTGAGTGAGAACCATATGACAGAGAACGTCACTTTCCTTCGGAGAATATTTGTCTTCAATAAACTCCACTTGTTCCAACTGTTTGCCTCCACACAGGAGCTGATTTTCAAACGTTTCATTCAAGTTTTACAACTATGTGGCTGTTATTCGGTTATGCAATAGCTGGAAGGGGGATGTTCAATATGTGTGTAACTATCAACACTTCATGGTTGTAGCGTGGGGCCCGGTCTAAAATTAGAAACTATAATCCTCTCCTCACCCAAACACCATAACAGACAGCAGGCTCTCATGTCCAGTCTTATTACTTTAGGGCCTCACATTAAATGAGCTGTGGCCTCCTTTAGTGTTCAAGTCGTACAAAACAAACTCAAAATGCGACATAAGTGTCACTGAACTAACACAGCCGATCCCTCAGCATGTTTGTGCTCATGTTGCCTTCATATTAAATCAGTTTTTGTTTTTTAAAGAACTTATTTGAACATTGCATTCAAACAAATCCTCCGTAACAAAAAAGTCACTTCGAGGGTCAAACTGCATTAGATGATGCAAGTGGGGGTGACGTGGGCCGCGAGTTTGAGACCCCTGATTTAGACATTTTATCAGGTTACATTTGAGTCCTCCTCACTCCCACAGTGGGGGCTGCTGGGAAAATGGTTAGTTTCTTTAAAGCCAGACAAAAGTGAAGAGACCTCCAAAAAGCCACAGACCTTTCAGGTGTTTTTATTCATTTCACTTTGACATCAGTACAGAGACACATATGCTTTTTGTCCTTCCCTCCACACCAGCCTTCCCAAAGCTTCACAAACTGGAACCAAAGTCAGCCAATACAGAACAGCTGATGTTAGTGAACAACACCTACATATCAGTAAAGCAGAAAGCCATTGACAAAAAACCAAAAAAATCAAAGTCAGACACACTCTGGTCAGATCGTGAGTCGAACGTAACACTCAAAAGGTGTTGTGCATCTGGAAGCTAGTTCTCTTTGTTTCATAGCAATACTGGTGGGACGACTGACAGCCTGAGGTCAGCTGGGTGAATATTAAAGGGTCAGGATGAGCTTTCCAGAGAAGTTAAATAAAAACGGGGGAATCAAAGATGCTGACAAAATAAAAGTTACAAATGTTTCCTTAAAAAGTAGCAACGGCTTCATTTTCATTAATAAGCAGATGTGAAATAGAACTAAAACATTTTGTTTTAATGCAGAAATCTAACATCTAATAAATCTAA
This sequence comes from Rhamphochromis longiceps, assembly GCF_057381845.1. NCBI lineage: Eukaryota > Metazoa > Chordata > Actinopteri > Cichliformes > Cichlidae > Rhamphochromis > Rhamphochromis longiceps. The sequence goes on along the minus strand of NC_140559.1, from coordinate 67,591,849 downwards.
TCTGAATGACAAGACAACTTTAAAATAAGTTTCAATATGCAACGTCTTCACATTCAAATGTAGAAAGAGGGTGCATAACAACAGTATCTATGTGAGATCTAAAGTGTGATTAGCTCAAACACATGCCGTGCCCTCTGCACCCGGAGCAGCTGGACACAGGCCGGCCGGCCCGGGTCAGCAGCACGAGGGCAGCTGACCCGGGCTGGCCGGCAGGCTAACAGGGAGTTACACCTGTGGATGTCTCGCTCGCCCACAGTGCGAACAAGACACCGGCACATGCAGAAGGAGTCAACACACAGAGGACATGCATGGGGAGCGGTGAGCACACGAGGCAGGGGCGGCCTCTCGCCGCCGGCCGTTGGGTACGTTCAGGAGATGAGCAGACTTGCACGACGAAGCAACACTAACACACACTATGTCTCATTTCCATCCACATATTCATCCCTTAAATTAATACGGAGATTAAGCAGTAGTGCCGACACAGGAGATCAAAAACACCATAACAACAATCACGAGTATTCATATTAAACCAAAGTCAGGATCAAGAATATGATACAGCCTATAGAAAGACTCCAGCTTACACCTGCGCTTCACGGCAGTCAAAGAAAAACAAGATGACACACAGAGCTCTGTAGTAACCCGCCCCATCTCCTCCAGCAACACTACATTCAAAACGCACTCGCCTGTTTGTACAAACCCACACCTATGCTCTAAACTCGCAGCCGATGCATCGCACGAGTGAGATTTCCCAAACAATATTAATAAGACCTTTTTAAAATGCACCAAAGCTAAAGCAACTCTGTTTAATAGACATTTAATAAAGTCGAGTTACAAACTAAAACACATGACAATGCTGGAAGATTCAAACATTTGACACTTTGTCATTTTGAAACTCAACAAAACAATCGTCTGCAAAGTTAGCCGGGACGTTAGAGTTAAGGGTTGTGGCACAGCTCCGAGTGTGTGCTGCTTAACCTAGTTCATAATCAGGGATTCATGTCTCGGGAGGCTTCTGACAGACCTCCACGTTAAACTTATGAAGCTCAAAAACACTTAACATAACTCTTACATTGCTACTGTCAAGCTAGTAGGGAGATCAAGCAGCTAATGTATAATTAATACCAATAGCAGTAATAAGTGAGAAGAAGAATCAAAATTTACAAGTGAACGTGAGAACTCAACACTCTGGAGTACGGGACTTTCCTTTAGAACGCGAGGCTAACGTGCTCGAACACAGAAACCTACATCTGATCAGAAGGTGAACTAGACCAAATTATCACAGCTGGCTCAGAGTTCCCATCCTTTTTATTTCAACCTGCTCATGAAAAAATAAAGTTCAGTGCATTTCAGAAACTACTTACATAGACAAGTGTCTGTACGGTGAATGGAAACTTGTTACCACCCAAAAGGATGCCGACTTTTTACTTGGAGACAACGTTGCCATCTACCTTCAGGCAAACATGCGGCTCAAGTACAGACATTTGCTATTTTGTGACATCAGCTGCCATCGTACACCCTCTGCTCGCTGCACGAGACAAAACCAGGTCATAGATTCAGTCTAGTTCACTCGATCCCGTCTCCGTCCCCCCGCGGCACGTCCACAGCCAGGCGGGGTACGTCGTGCCGTTACGCCACTTCCTCGCTTGCTATGTGCTTCCTGTCTGCACAGGCACAGTTCTCCTCTAATGCTTGCAAGTTAAGCTGCACAGTAGTTGATTATTGAGTAGCTCAGAGATTTTCTATCTAGGAAGTTTCAGTGTAGTAGGGTGCTGATGGTGGACGGTGTGGGGAGGAGGAGTTAGACCGGGGAGTCGGATAAGGGAGGGAAGATATGGTGATGGACATGAAGATGATGGGGACGTGGTTCTTGGTTTGGGGCTGGGGGATCATTCAGTTTTGCTGCGCTTCACAGCTCCTGGGAGTTTCTCTTGTAGCCTGCGGGAGAGAAAGCACCACAGGAGTGAAATCCAACAACCTGGACACTGAACGAAGACGAAAGACACGTTTCTGCAACACTTACTTGGCAATAGTAGTGTTGACTTGAGTACGTGCCAGGTCGATATACTGATCAATCTGAGTCTGGAACAACAAATGAGAGCAGATGTTACCACCTCAGAGGAAGACAAAGTAAGGAAAACCCTTTGGAGCGCATCGAGCTTCTCTGTGTGCAGTCGTCGTCCACGTTTTCAAAAACTCTTTACTAAAAACAAAACGGAATCAAATTCATTGCATCAAATAACCTGCTGCAGTCACCCAGTGTAAAGTGCAGTCAGTCTCCTGTTAGTGGGGTAACTGGTCAATCTAAATGGGTCTGTCTCTGTGTGTTAGCCCTGCGTCTCGTGGGACAGGCTCCAGCCCCCCTGCAACCCTCAAAAAACGGATAGAGAATGGATGGAGTCTGGGGTCGGGCGACTGGACGAATGTATCGACTATCGCCGACAGGCTGAGCCCATCGCCGATCGTTTTTACAAGGGTGATTTATTTATTTCCTTATTTGCTCATGAGTAAGTTTGCTAATAATGGAGCTAATAGAAGCAGTCAGCAGAAAAAATAAAAAAATCTCTCATCTGCGAGCACATGCCCCTCCTCGGAGTGCGCCCAAATGCTCGTCGATGGAGCTGCAGAAGCTGCTGGTAGCCTAGCATGCTCAGGTTTACCTCTATGATCTGGTTTAAAGCCAAAGAAATCCCAAATTGGTGACTTTTTATTTCTTTTAGTGCCGTCAGCGTTAACGCGCCGTCATCACGACTAACGCGATTAAAGATTAACCATCTGGAGCGCAGACTGAGTCTAAATCCCTGAAATTTCGGCAGTTTGTCCAAAGTTTGTTCGTTCTGCGCTCCAGATGTGCCGAACGCGTGAACATTTTAATCGGGTTAATCGTTAACGCTGACAGCCCGAATGTTTCGGGAAATTAGTTCGTCCGTGTTTGGACTTTTTCTGTGTTGTAAACGCCCAAATCAGTCCATGCACGATTACATGGCTCCGCCCATCACAAAGTCTGCGCATGCGTGGATATGTCACCTGTTGGACTGACGAGTGTCGGTTGGAAAATTGTTACCTATCGCCCGACCCTAATGGGCTCTCCTTTTACACATAACAGTCATTTCAGGAAAGAACAGTGGATGACAAAGACATTCAGGGACCGCGTCACTGACAGCAACCACACTGGTTAATTTTAAACTATTGTGAGCCATAAACTGGGACCAGTACAGATGATGGTGCCTGCCATTCCTGGCAGTCCGTGACTACAATCCCCTCAGTGAGCCAATGACTTCATGTTGTCAGGGCCTCAAAGCCTTCAGTGTGTGATGAGACTGCACTCACTGCTGACGGCCATGTTTACACCGCTGAGCTGATCAGGAAGCCTGAGACTCACCTTGTTCTTCTCGTAGACGGGAGGCACCGTGAAGAGCAGGACGTCGGCTGGAGAACAGAGAGAAACACGTTAGCCGACAGCAGATCCTGCAGAGCAAGTGCAAAGCTTTGAGTCGCTCTTTGACCCCAGAGCAACACAACCACCTGACCGACATGAGAACGCAGCACGGCGTGCATGAACAGTGAGCGGTTCAAAGCTTACCCAGGATGAGGATGGTGATTCCATTAAAGACGGCGCCTACGTAGGTCAGCAGCCACATGACCACAGCCAGCTGCGAGAAAAACAAAGAGCAACTCAGAGAGCTCAAGATCAACAACAAGCAGCGCTTACACACGAATGACATCTGCTCAGTGTGACGCCACTCATCCTCCTTAAATCCTTAGTCGTGTAGGGAGCGCTTGATTTGCGTTCTCCTGGCTGAGTGTTCGTTTTCAAACTGTTTAATTGTGTTTATTTAACAGTGGAAAAACCAAAGTCATGGCCGAGATTAAAAGCTGATTAATTGTGCAGTCCTGACACAAACGAGCAGATGCTGTTTCCTCCCTAAAGAACAGCGTCGCTGTCGTTGGGGATGGGTTTTGATTAAAATCGATTTTAGCTTGAATCACGTGATATCGATTCATTGAAATCCTGAATCGATTTTTTAATTTACATTTATTTTGCCCCAAATGCCAGAATCTCAGGTAAAGCTCACGAAATTTCAACAACCACCAAACAGCTGAAACAGGAAATGAGAGCAGGTACACGGACTCTGACGTAAACACAAAGAGCCGACCCGTCAGACACAATATGTACTGATAGTGGCAAAATGTCCCCGATTCAAATCAAAATCGATTCTAGAAATCAGTGACGATACGCAGCCCAAGTCCAAACAAGCACTCTTACTCTGACAGCTGCTCTCTGTGGAGGCATTCTAGCTTGATATTGAATTTCCAACATTTAAAGAGCTCGGAAAAAAGGCGACTGGACTTCTTTGAGCTTCTTGAAGACGTCTCACGTCTCATCCTGGAGTTCAGAATCGCCACCACGTTACCTCCAAGTCAGAGTCTTCTCCAAACTAATCAACGTGCCTTTGTGCAGATTTAAAATACGATCTGCCCCACACATAATTCAGGTTCATCTGGTGACCGAGCTCTGATCAATAAAACAATCAAATCACAGCCGTTAGTAAATCATTTTTAGGAATTCCCAGTCAGGAAATCAGAGGACCGGCTGGATCTAGAGGCAGATCTGTCTGCGCTTCCCTGCAGCTGGATAAGGAGTACTGATGTGGGACACAGTCATAACACGGTCATAAATCCTGGGGTTATTCTGAGGATGGAGATGCGATCCAACCGTGACCTGGTTTGAAGTTAACATTGCACCAACAAAGCAAAGGCTGCAGCAGGCGAGCAGGGAGAGATCGGGGCTGGTGCTGCGCGACAGGAAGAGGAAACCGCCACCGACTGACACAAGCTCAGAGCTGCTCACCTTTAGGGAGTCCACAAGGTCTTCAACCAAGAAAAGGTGGCTCATCTGCTTCAGAGCTCGGTTGATGTAGGTCAGACTTGCATCCACGTGTTTGCGGAAAGACTCTGGAGCGATGCTGACATCCTTATCTATCAGTGCTCTGTGGAGGGACGGAGGAAAAGAGGCTGAGCACAAAGGATAAAACCAGTCGCACTAAAACACTCACATAAAATAAAACAAAGACAAATAAAAAAAACAAAAACACGCCTTTCTAATATTTAAATGCAACATATTCCAGAGTTTGGGAGCCACAACTGAAAAAGCTTGTTCTCTAAGTTTCAGGCTAGTTTGTGGGACAACCAAAAGCAGCTGGTCGGCTGATCCAAGGACCTGCGAGGAACGTAAGGACGAAATTCCTCAGAAAGGTGTGGAGGAGAACGACCGACTTCTAACATGAACAAAATATAAATCAGCACAATTGATTTGATTTCACCAAACGAAACATTTTCAGCAGCCCGCACTTACACCAGCCAATCAGAAAGCACCTACAGCTTCACCGACTTTCTATCCAAGATAAAGGTGGGAATCAGATTCCACATGACAGCAGATCATCACAATAATCCCCTTTGATAGGACTGGGTTAGGTAGGGCAGTATTACATCATCATATATTGAAATGTATCACTTCTTTTAAACTGTGATTTATGTCTTCAAGGTTCAACTTTATTCAGTAAAACAGATAAAACAACGTTTTTGCTGTCCAGCACACCAACCCTGCCTGACTGGGTCATGGTGGCAGCAGTTAACTGTGACAAGCAGAGAAATCTCCCATCTGCGGCCGTCTTACTTGAACGGGTGCCCCTCATTGGACTTCTGCACAGCCTGGACCACAGACTTGTAGATGCGGAAGGTGATGGTGACGCAGAGCAGAGCCAGCAGCAGGTAGGAGACCACGCTGATGATGCTGAAGGCTGCAAGCGACAGCAGCATCAGCAAGGACAGGCCGAACGCCACGCCCGACTTCTTGGGGTCTCGCCAGTGAATCAGATCCTTAGCTGCAGAGAGAAGACGGGACTAATGTGAACATTTCCAAACATACATTTGACTCCAGCCCTAAACTCCTGCAAACTCCTGCAGCTTTAATCCACCTTTAACCCTTCTAAGCCTACAGGCGTCTCCGCAGTCCCATTCACATATCTATTTTTAAATCCCGGTAGATTTGCAACCAAATAAGCGAGAGCAATATTTTTGTTCTTTGCATGAGAAAACGGACGAGTTACACTTACATTTCCTGAATTCAACCAGGTGGTGGCTTCCTTCCACTAATGCCTTTGCAAAACTTGTGTAAAAAAAAAAAACAAACAACAAAAACATAATCCAGAAACACGTTTGCTGATCTGTCAGCTATTCATAGCGCTTCCATGTTGGAATAAACGCCATCGCATCGTCAGCAGGAGCTATCGCATGTCCGCCATTATCTGCAAAAACCGTTTTTCCCTCCTGCAGGGCCTTTCACTGGTGCTACTGGTGCTACTGGAAGTCGTTCCTGGGACACTTGGATCTTAAGCTGCACTGTTGGAAATGGTTGATTTTCATGCATAAGCTGTTTTTTTGCAAATTGTGCTCAATAAGATCCATTTTCATTTTTGCTGGAGTTTATAAAAATGAGTCTGATACCAAAAAAATCTGCAGAGGTTTGAGCCTGAAACTGTTTCACACTGTAAAACTGATTTTTGCTGAAGGCGTAATAACAAATAAAAGTACTGATACGGGAGCCATAGGATCAATTTGAAACTCCCACGCGGCCTCATTTTCGAGTTATCGCATTCACAAACGTGGGCGTCAACACCGCCCGACCGCTGCAGTTTTCACAGCTGTATTGTATTGGTCCATTTATAGCAGTAGGAGTGTTGTTTCAGGGACCAAAGGTAACACGGCCTCTGTTACAGGTCATAAACATAAAAACATGCCAGCTGCCACAGAGAGACAACAGGAGGGTGGTCTGGTAAACACAGGTCAGATGATTCAGGCATGAAGTCAGAGCTGCTCTGGTTCTCTTTGTAGACGAGTCAGTTATCTACAAAGAGACGGTCGTTTTCAGGCACTCGCAGCACATCAGCTGTGACTGGCTGATTTCAGGGGAAATGAAGCCATTTTCCTTCAAGAACACATTCTGTGAGTGGGATCAGATAAAACCTGAGTGTTCACCATCAGTCTCCTCGGGCATCTGCAGCCCACAGTAACTGAATAACTTCGGACACACGTTTCATGTTTGTATGCACGTGCAGACGTAACAGCCGCAGTTACATAACGGCGGGATGGGTTGGCACACTGGAAACTGACTTCCTTACAGTGTATTGGGAAAAAAGGGGGCAGTTAAAAAAGCCTTCTGCGGTGCAGAAACCACATGGGCTTATGCCACGGGGACAGTTCAAGCCTCAGTGCTCCAGCAGCTTTAATTGGAGCAACTGTTATATAGGCCTCTCTCACTCGCTCACACAAGCAGTGAAAAGCAGCTACACATCGTTTTGTTTTAAACAGGACACCAACTAGACACTTGCAACAGCGGCGTTACCCTCAGCCAACTAGCAGACTCGCCCAGGGTATCACGTTCAACATCCTACGTCACCGCTCTTGAGTTCATGAGATTTTCAGAAAGCTTGACCTCTGACGTTCAAGTCGAGGACAATGAGACCCAAAGATGTCAGACTTTTAGTAGATGCACCTATCTGAAGCCGAGTCGCTATAACCTGTGGCAGCTGACATGCAGAGCTGCAGCCATCACCTCACATTATATGGACAATAGACTGGAGTGGGGATGGAGCAGCACGCTGGAGATGCTGGGACGCTTGTTGGAGCAACAAGCAGCGATCTCTGCAGCTCTGCTCTCACCTGAAGTGAGGAGAAGTGATCTCTATACTCTTACAGAGGCTGATGGAGAACATACAACAAAAGCTCTGAAGCCACTGCAGGCAGCCAGCTGCTTTGCACTACAGCATTTGAATATGAATGCCGAACATTTCCTTCCAGTAGCAACAGAAATATGTCAACTTCTCTGGTTTGAGTTTGATATTATTTTGTAAATAAATGCATTCTTAAATAGGATTTTTCATCTTTCAACAGCAAGAGACTGATGGTGACAGAGCTGAGGAAACTGCCTGTCCCTTGGTCCCGATGAAATGCATGATGCATCTCCAATTAAGAGGTCAAATGACTGCATTAATGGTTCTCCTTGGGCCAGCCTTCTCACCACAACATCACAGCATCACAGGAAACGCCAACTCAGCAGGCAAAGGAAGAAGTCAACAGTTGCAACCGAGTTAAGGCTGTTTCATTGATCTGGAGGAGCGACCATGCAGGGAGTGTCCTCCTTTGGCTCGCCGAGCAAAGCAGCATCTCTGCATCCCTGGTGAGGCTGTTCGATATAACGATATATGGATATGAAAACTTCTATCGTTTCATTTTACGCTATCATTTGTTTCATGGTGTCGCAAAATAAACTGTTTACTGCAATATTTTTCATGGTTCTGATGGTCACTGTAGTGTACTTTAATTTCTTAATTTCTTTCTCTTATACTTAAGATATCAGGACAGACAAGCGCCTGTTTATTTTCCACATAAACCTTTCACAATAGAGCTGAAGATCCTGTTGAGATTTTTCAAAATAAGAGATTCACAGGATTTACAGAAAATGTAAATGTTTGTGATATATATCGTTGTCATGACGATAAATGTCTTCTATCAGGATATGAGATTTTGGTCATATCGCAGAGCCCTAATCTCTGGGACCAGTTTAATTCTGAACCATTTTTTCCCAGCTACTGGTGACATTGTTACTGGGAACTGCCTGAATCCACAACATGTAGACCAGCTTCTCTTCTCGCAGAGAAATCCCCCGTCTCTTCACCCCTGCCCTCACTCACAGGAGTTTGTTGCACCAACAAAGAGATACAACGGGCAAAAAAAGACACGTAGATATATATAAATAGATAAGTTTCTTCAAATGCAGTCAGATTATCTTCCATTAGCCCCTGAACTGCCCACTCGTCTATGTTGCAGTTAGGTTGTTTTTGGTATATGCAGAGGTGTGACATGACACTATAGATTCAATATGAATCTTGTGATATTCATTCAATACTTCAATGGGAACATGAGCATATAAACCTGCCTCAGCTAACAAACAATCACCAGTCTCATCGCCCATCGACACAACTTTATTGTCGTGCACGACAGAACACACCAGCACAATTGTGAACAACTGCTCAGAGTGTCGAACGCAGTAAACCAACGCTCACACAAGGCGTCCCATCATAACAAAGACACTGTATAATTCATGGAGTGCCTTCACCTTCAGTAAGACTAAACAGCACGTCAGGACAATGAGGATGCTGGGCGTCAGCGATTATATTACTCTTACTGATTTAAGCAACTCTGCCTCAAATGCATCTTTAATAACATCTACATGAGTTCAAACACACACGTTGCTTTTGGCATTTAACACTTAATTTTCATTCTAAATAAGTTGAGTAAGAAAAAAAGCGAGGAACACCTTTGCTCTACTTCTCAGCAACATTCAGACACAAGCTTCAAATTTCGTTGGAAAGTTTGCTGGAACAGATGAATCCATTTAAAGAGGAAACAAAGTGAAATGGGTTCATTTCCATCTAAGATAAGATAAAACTTTATTAATCCCTCGGGTGGGTTCCTCTGGGAAATTCGGTAATCAGCTTGTAACTAAACGGTTTATGCTCATCTTTTTTATGTACATTAGTGTTAGGCACGTTAAAAAGGATCTATATCCATGTACAGAAGATATTTTGGGTTTGCATGAGGATCAGGGCAGCAGCTATCGATTATTTTAGTGATGGATTAATCTATTAATTATTCCATTGATTGACGTAATCTGATAAGAAATACTCTTGCCTTATTAATGAGCAATAATAAATATTTAAAAGAGAAAAAATAAAGGTCTGCGAATTGGTTTCCAAAATTCCCATCAGCATGACATCAGATACACACACTGACACAAACCCAGCCAAGAATATCCCACTTAATAACCTCGCAGAGCAGCACTAAAATAGCACAAGCTCGTGGGGGGAGGGGGCGGCAAAACAGAGCTTCATTTCAAAGCTCATTAATAATACAGTTAGCAAACATTTACAAAAATGTCCACTGAGAGCAGAGAGCGAGGCTCATAGCAGCTTTAAAGTCACACTAAAGTTTCTTTACGTGTGTGGCTGCACACTCTACTGGGTTTCTAATTTCAAGAACACCAGCACAGACACAGCAGTGTGTGTGTGTGTGTGTGTGTGTGTGTGTGTGTGTGTGTGCGCACATATAATATCTTCCCATCTGGTGACCACCTCATGAACAGTACAGACTGTCTGTCAGAATCAGGCCAAAGCTTATTTTAAGTAGCTCAAACTCCAGTGACTCTGTAAACAAACTGAATTCTACAACAGAGCTCGAGCCTGTAAGTGGTTTGGAACGACAACGACAACACAACCCCCCCAAAAACAAAAAATCCAGCTAAAAACGTAAAAATATAAAAAAAAGATTTTTCCCCTTCAAAGTTTGTTAGGACAAAAAGAAGATAACAGACGAACATGCTTGTACTCAGTATGGATTGATGAGTGTCGAGTGTTAACGAGTGCCTGGACACTCTGTGCTAACAATCAGATATGCAGCTAGCCATTTTAAGTGGAGGCAGTTTTTAGCAGCGTTGATTGTTGATATGATTGTTGGGTTTTTCTCTGTATGTATTATTGTAGGGTCTACCTTACGATATAAAGCACCTTCAGACGACTGCTGCTGTGATTTGCTGCTGTATAAATAAAACTGACTTGATTACACTTCTCAGTAATTCTTAGATGCCACTGAACTCTGACAACCAACTCAGCTCAAGTAAAGGATGGCTTGGCTCTAAACACCAACTACTCCTTTCACTCCAAGCACAATCATGTAGACAGAAATTTCATTCAGCTGCAAAATCCACTGTTATGTTGAACATGATATCAGTGGCTTGCTAAGTTTAAACCCCCCCAACACTGTCTGTATTGCTTTTGAGGTTTTTCACTTACAAAAAAGAAAAAAAAAAAAAACAAATCTCAGCCTTTTTATCTTAGACTGTGCAGTGTGTCACGTCCTGTGACATGTAGCTGTCACTTATCACCCAGAATCAAGCATAAATAACTTAGATCATGCTTACTCTTTTTCTCCTCGCTGTAAGTGAGAAGTAAGAAGCTAAGCATGATCTGTTTTTTTTTTTTTAGTTATTTATGTTCTCTTAATATAAATCTTTGCTTCTTGGTGATAAGTTTCAGCTACGTGTCACAGGACATGACACACTGCACAGTCCAAGATAAGAAGGCTGAGAGGGCCAAAAAGCTGACGATAAACAACAACAGGAATCCTTTTGCTACACAGGCAGTTATAAGTTGCTCCAGCTAAGGAGCGTGCGTGAGGTTAGCAGGCTTGCTGCCCAGAAGAAAGAGATGTTACCTGATAAGTGGGTTAGTATTGCTGTCAAGACATGCTCAGCAAGATGATAGGCCTCGGCCACCAATTCATCGATAGCTTCTACCTCTTTGGAATATTTGCTGTCATAAGCACGGACGTGCTGGGAACATGGAGGATTAGTTACTGATGCTAAGGAAGACTGCTGTACAGATGCAGCGCTGAGGTCAGTTTGGTCTCGGGCTGAAGCCTTGGTATGGGTTTTCACCGCCTCCTCCTCCTGACTGCTGCAAAGCTCTTTGAGAGCACTGATAGTTAGTTGTTCTTGTTCAAGATCCAGCACCACGGTTGGCGGTAACTGGGAAGGATGCAAACTGGTTTTGTTGAGCTCGCTCTTTCCGTGAACACCTTGATGCACGCTGTCGGGATATTCTTCATCTTGCCTCGATTTGAGACATTCCCGCATGAATTCCACAAAACTGTCTGTACGTTCGGAGATGGAGCTCTCATTCTGTGCACCATCTGCAACAACGTCATTGCTCATTTTCTGATTGGACTCTTGCTCGCTGAAGCTCCTTTGTGCCTCGCTTTGGAAAGAGGAGTAAGGATTTGGGGGGTATTCTTGTAGAGATGGCTGATCAGCTTGCTCTGGGGAAGCTTCATCTTTCAGTGAAGCGATATCACCCAAACTTCGCCTGTCCTCGGTAACATCGGTTTGTGCAGAGCATGCATTCGGCGTATCAGGGTCAGTTGGGGAAGGATCAGAAAGAAACCGCTCCTTAGCATTGCTCAGCTCTTTATGGTCAATGTCGTACAAGGGAGAAGATGCATCATAATCATAATCAAATGATTGTCTGTCATATATATCATCCTGCATAAAGGTGGTTTTAGAAAGAGGAACAGTCTCTATGAAAGTCTCTTTTGTGGGCATATTACCCTTCTCATACAATTTGGGCAGTGTGTGCTCCTGAGCTTCGTCTGACCACTCATCATCATTGTCTGGAAAGTCCACTTCTGCATTTGTGAGTGTGAACTGGGAAGGTTCTTCATTCATTTTACTTGGAGGAATCTGTGATTCATCAGCTTGTGCTTGGGAGATGCCCGATGCAGTGTCCCTTGGAGCAGGGGGTTTGGGTAGGGTCTCCGACTTGGCTGCAGATTCCCGATTGTCTATTTCTGGAGAAGTTGCAACGATGTTGCGTTTGGGCGAGTACTCGGCATCAGAATCCACAGGTGAGGATGGAGGCGAGTAGCCTTCCATGAACTCAGTTTCCAGGGGACGCGTTTTGGGTAGTTCGGTTTTAGTGTCTTCAGGTTGTGAATGTGAGGTTTCTGGGCTCTCGCTGGCTGGGGGATTTTCAATTTCATAATCCACATCTTCCGCTTCAGGTTCCATTTCCATCTCCTCCTCACTGTAATTTGGTTCATCCGTCTCAATAACATTGATTGTTGGAACCTGCATTAATTTCCTCTCCGACCTTGGTGGAGGAGTCTCCTTTTCTGCAGGGGGAACATTCGAAGATGCAGGTGTAGCGGTGGGATCTTTCGAAAGTTGTGGCTCAAAAGATGGATGGGGGGCAGAAGCAGGAGCACCCGCCTCGTCTTCAATAACAGTGTCATCCGACTCTCCTGAGCTGTCTGCTTCACTTGGCTCTGGATCGCGGGTCAGGGAGGCCTTCTCTTCATCTGAAGCATTCTGCTTTGCCTCTGGACATGGAGTGCCAAAGCCTGCAGGAGGTGATGCAATCACTGAGTCAAGATTTGAAGGAGGCTGGTCATCCGATTTGTCCTGCTGATCCCACATGTACGCTGTTGGCAAAAAGTTAAAATCAAACTCTTCCTCAACGTTTGGTTGCTTCTTTGCATTATCAAAGTCATCTTTCACTGAGGGAGCTTCCACGGGAGAATCCATAAAAGCATCAGGGACACTCGTAAAGGAAGTAGGTATAACAACCCGAGTCCCCTTGTCCTTGGATTCAACACTGTTGGTGCCTTCAGTTAAATCTACAGAAGTTAAGTCTGGTACAGGTGGCAAATGAGCCTTCATCCACTCTTCTGTTTCTTCAAACTCGTTTACTTGTCTCAAATCTCCAAGAACTTCAAAGGGGGATCCTGGTGATTCCTGCTCAGAAGAACCTCCCATTTTCTGAATAGTTGGTGTAATTTTTTCATTTGGAGACATCCGATTCTCAATAGGGGATTTTGAGCTGTCAGTAGGAGACTTCTCATGGTGGCGGTCCCTGAAAAGAGAGAAACCTCCATCGCTTCTAAAATCAGATTCCTGCTTCTTGGCAGCGAGAGCCTCCAGGGCCTTTATTCGCTCAGAAACAGGGGATGTCTTTATTGGTGAATCCGGCGGTGCGTCCGGTGGTCCTGCTTCACCTCCATAATTACCAAGGGAAAATGAACCAGGTTTGGAAGGAAAGCGAAGAGATGTCGCTACACCTTCGCAGGACTTGTCAGATCCCAAAACCACTCTTTTGTCTGGAATGTCGTGTATGGGGAATGACAGCCAAGAGGGAAAAAGGAGGTGAGGTCATAAACGTCACACACTAAACACACGTGCAGTTTAATATCGTTCAGCAAGGCCTTAATGCGACAGCTTAAGCATTCATGCACTGCATCATGGAAATGAATGGCATATTGATACTATGGATGATATCCAAGCTTTTCCATGCTGCTCATAAGTTTAACGAGTACTTAGTATGGAAATGGAATTATCAGCATGATCAAAAAAGGCAACAGAAGAAAATAAAAATGTTACCAGTACATCATGTGTGGACAGGGTGATGATGCATGTTCACTGCAGTGTGTATAACAAATGTGACTTGTTTCACACTTGCAGACTTTAGCACAATTTCTTTTTGAACAATATACATTTGCTTGTGCACCTTGAAAACGCTGATTTGGTAGCAGTTCCACTGAGATATAATCTGCTAAAGATATTCATTGTTGCCATTTCCAAACTCGACCCCTGATTTCATCTCAATTAATCTGTGGTTGTGTCCAAGGGTATACAAGAGATTTCTCCCGCCATTTACAACTGAAACCCCCCTCTGATACAACTGAAACCCCCCTCTGATACAACTGAAACCCCCCTCTGATTTCTCTCAGACACACACACACACACACACACACACACACACACACACACACAAAATATAATTTTTTTTGCTAATACTAGCCACTCCATACGACGCAACAGTGACTAACGTTACCTTTACTTAGAGCGCAGAATTAAAAAGCTAAAGTAACAGGGGATGAACACAACCATTTCCAAAACCAGGCATAACAATACGCCTAGCTAACAAGCTATATAGCACTTACCTTTCAAAAAAACAAAACAAAACTGCATTCTTTCAAAAACAACAAGTGAGTTCACCTCAAACAGTCAAGCACTGGAACTAAGAAGAAGCAATCAAACCACTACTCAAAGCTGTTTGTCCCTACTATGGAAACTCAGGAAACTAGGAACATGGCAGCATTAATATTTGTGTAGGAATTTGGGGCAAAAAAACCAAAAAAACTTAAATGAGGCAAAGCTGGTTTAAAATTCAGATTTGTTCAGCTTCTTTACCTCTTATGTGGATGAACACTGTTAAACAATGGGCTAAATATTAAATATTAATTGTTTGACAGAGGTACAGGTGGCGCAAGTCAATAGAAGAAGAAGAACCCCAAACAAACTAGGGCTGTTCGATATAACGATATATATCGGATGACGATATGAAAACATTTATCGGTTATTTCGTGGTGTCGCAAAATAAACTGTTTACGACAATATTTTTTCATCGTTTTGATGGTCACTGTAGGATCTTTTTAAAGTTCTCGCTTTCTCTTATATTTAAAATAACCACACTGCGGACGGACAAGCCCCTGTTTTTACGTGTTGTCGTTAGCAATAATGACGGTAAAACCATCACGTGACTCTGCCGTCCGCTTGTTTATTTTCCACATAAACCTTTCACAATAAAGCTGAAGATCCTGTTGAGATTTTTCAAAATAAACCGAATCACGTGAAATAGTATGCAGAGTGTTTACGGAGAAGCTAAAAAGAGCCGCCAGGTGCAAAAAAATAAACCTTAGAGTCAAACGTTAGAACAGGCTTTTCCTCGCAGCACGTCGTGTATAAATACTCAAAGACAATTGCGGCCATTTCAACTTGTGTAACACTCGACTCCAGGCACACGACGCTCAGCTGGAAACACTTTACCCAAGTTAAGTTGCCCAAGATTCACCGAATTTACAGAAAATGTAAATTTTTTGTGATATATATCGTTGTCGGGACGATTAATGTCTTATATTGGGATTTTGGTCATATCGCACAGCCCTAACACAAACAAAAACACACTACCAGTAAACACTGGTTACATCCCTTAACCCAGGCTCTGAGTACAGAACCAACTCTGAACCAGGAAAGACGTCCTGTGTCTGACTCATATCCAAGACGTGCAGGCCAGCAACAGAAACACTTTACACTGGCAGCCCAATTACTAATACTCATCACTAAAGGTGAATAAAGTTAAACAGTGAACTTATAGGAAAAGTTCAGAACAGACTTTTATAATGAATTCAAGCCTTCATTACAACTTTTAATACAAATTTCATTAAAAAAAGCAAGAAGATAAAAACAGTCATAATTGCCTTTTAGTTGTCGAGTTATTTTCTACATAATTAACACTGGCTCGTCGTTAGCTCGCGATTATGTAACGTGCTTATACAAATATGTGAAGAGTTAGATAATACTGTTGCCCTTGAGCAGTAAATTGGGCCACTGAAGCACTTTCTATTCTCTTGGAGTGTTGAAGGCTCTCTCACTGCGGCTGCAGTAACCCTGTGCCCTCGGCAATCCTCCAGGCTACAAAGATGAGTCATTTTCAGTCCCCATGGTGACAAGTACCTGGCACATATTTTAAGAAATGAACATCAGCCCAGTATAACCAGTGCACAGCAACATCCAAATTCTCATGACCAAGGCTTTACTTTGTAATTTGACATTGATCAGTCTTTTCAATTTACTCCAAACTTACATTTTCTTCTACTTTTTGGGGAGCTGTCAGCACCCCTCCCTCCCTGCTCTCTGTATAAGAGTTTTCCAGCCATACTCAGCTGACTGCTCCACTGTGTCTTTGGTAGAGCTGCCACCTCCCCTGCACCACAATACAATGCTTTGTTCAAACCAGGCCACATGAATGCACTTTCCATCTTTCCAACAACGTTACGGAAGCTTTGGACTTGTAAACAAATCCCAAAACACATATTAGTGCTCGGGTTCCTTGTTAGGACGTTCGTGCTTCGATTCAAAGGTAGCTTTAAGAACTTGTTTAGTTACAACTGTCACCATATTTGCATATTAATAATCCCCATGTGCCATCGTGTGGCATCTTACAAATGGGGAATGAGTAGCCTTCTGCTTCGTGCAATCTGCTGTTACACTAATGGAGAGTTGAGTGGAGCTGTTGTGTAGCCACAGAATGGAAAATCATGGAGACTATGAACTGGCCCAGAGTGACTCCATATTTTCATTTGGTTGCAGCGCTGTGTCTGAATATCTGTGAGCTCCAGTGGGTGACCCCACACCTGTCTGCTGGTGGACCTTGCCACTGTGCTAGTGCACCTGAGCTTTCACTCACAGGTGTTTCTTTTAGGTTGGCAGTCTGATGGTCTATGTTAGCATCATTATAGTCTGTGTATGAGCTCACTACAGTATAAATTATTTACATTTTCACTCATTTTTCATTACATTTGCCTTATTAGAGACGATATAAAAAACCTGGTTTTCTAAATGTCTTTCATCTACTTAACACGCTCTTATTCAACTATATTCTCACTGATCCCTCAAATACTTGTTGCCATTTACAACAACAGAGGTGCCACATAAATAGTCTTCCAGGACTCAGCTGTTATTTGTGGCAGCTGATAAAACAGCAAAAAGACCCAAGACTGAGTTTTACTCCTGTTTATGCTTACTGAACTTGTACTTGGATTTGGGTCCAAAATTGATTAAAATTCTGCAAAAACAGCTAAAAAGTGTGAAGTTTGTATCTTTGCTGAGAAGCCAGTGAGTCCGAGTGCAGATTCCACAGGGTGTGGTCATAGTCGGTCAAACCTCAGGGCGGCTGCTTGTGTGTTGTATTGGTGCAGCTCATGTTATCACTCACGCTACCCCTTATCTAGGCTTGTCTAACAAACAAGTAAAGAATGCTGGCGGTGATAGAAACAACAGTTCAAAAAGAATCAGAAAGCGAAGAAGCTAAATTGGGGGGTTAAGGAAAAATGTACCTACTTGTTTTGCATAAGCAATGATGTGAGACATGCACAAAGCCTATAGAGCCGTAAGTAGGTAGTGGGATGGAGGGTGAATGAGCTACAGGCAATGGCAGACCCAGGCCACTGGGCGGTCGATGATATCTCCAGTGCCACTCATCCTCCAGTACACAATAGCTTCTAGGACTGAAACTGGGAAGGGGAATTCAGATACTAGGGCAGCAGGAAGGTAGAATCATTCCCCTGAGACACCAACCTCATCCTTTTTTAGATTTCTGGTCCTTTATGCACAATGTGAACTTGAACTTCTCTGCCTTCCTAAAATAAGGTGGCAATCTCGGGATTATCTTGAACCTACAGTGAGCGATGCTGACCTAAATAATGCCTGCTAGCAGGCAGCAAAGACTGAGATGGATCACACTGCTAGCAGCTGCAGACAGAGGCTTTTATGAGCAACACTCTTAGTGTACAATTCTGGGCAAGAAGAAGCAGCAGTGAGTTCTCACATGGCCCAAGGAAGGCTTTGAGAGTGCCAGTGACTCGTGGCAAGAGACGTTATTTTAACTCTACAGTATGACTATGTGAACAAGAGCTGTTGCGGCTCAGATTATGGCAATGGATAGGTGTGTCTAAGGAGCCTGAAAAGAAAATCAATCAATCTGTCAATAGTCCTTGAAAACAAGGGGAGCTTTGCTGACTGGTCAGCTTAGAATAACTGCAGCAGCCTAAAGGAATGCTGAAAACAGACTGAGGTCTGCAGGAGGGGCGGGGTAAGAGCAGGTTAGGGCCACAGCCACCTATGCTGTTTCTTTGCAGGCGAGCTGTTTTTACTGGGCTCTTATTTGGCAGGAGAGGGGCACTAGAAAGAGGCATGAGGCAGAACTGCACAGCAGCAGGGCAGCAAGAAAGTACAGGGCAGAGGGAGAGAGAGCAGGCGAGCAATCGAAGAGAACCATACACTTGCCTTGAGGAGACTGAATGAGAGATACAGGCGAAGAGGAAAGAAAGGAATCTGAAAAAATAAAGAGGACAGAAGAATAATCATCGTAGAAGACAAACATCTCCATCCACCGTCCTCACTCAAAAGAAAAGTTAACTTATCCAGCCTTAACAACTCTACACATGTACTACTTCACATAAGGACCAGAACAAACCAGTGCTTACAGGTGGCCATCGTTTCATTCAAACTTACAAAAACTTTAACACATGCACTTATATTTGCTACGCAGGAAAAAAATCAAGACAATGTACTCAACAAGCAGACAAAAGCACTCGAAGAGACAGAAGCTTCACACACAAACATTTAATTTACACAGTCATTGCTCCACAGCTCTGTCCAGTACCCATCTCCACATACTTTGGACTGCAGCTT
This sequence comes from Rhamphochromis longiceps, assembly GCF_057381845.1. NCBI lineage: Eukaryota > Metazoa > Chordata > Actinopteri > Cichliformes > Cichlidae > Rhamphochromis > Rhamphochromis longiceps. The sequence continues at coordinate 67,572,927 of NC_140559.1, read as the reverse complement.
GGTTTGGGCTACAACCTAAACAGCACACGTTCCATTTCTACTTCACCGATACAAACAAAGGTAACATAACCAACGCTGTGGGAGTGTTAGCCATTCTTCTGAACTGTAGATGGTCCATCGGTCAGAAACTGGTCTTTATGGTGTGAATTCAGTTTTTGTTGCATTTACGCCACAACATTTACTTTGTGGTTGGACGATTCTATCAGTCATTGGTACGATAGAACGATTGGATTATTCGTACCCCTGGTACACAAAGGGAGCTCCACATAAGATTTCCAATCAAGTGTGTAAAAACTAGACTAGCTTGGACAGCGCTCCATCTGCAACAACCTCCAACAAGACCAGAATGTAAAGCGGGCCTGCACTAAGCTTTGCATGTGACTAAATGCCACCAACCAGCTTACAGAATCTACCTAAAGTAAAAATGCTGTGGTCCACTCGCTCTTAGTCAACCCCAACTTCATATCTTCCACTGTGAACTAGGGGTGGGGGAAAAAATCGATACTGTGTAGTATCGTGATATTTTGTTTGCTAATAATGTATCGATACAGGGACAGCAGAAATCAATATTTTGTTACAAAAAAGGTTTTTGTGCTCTGACTTCAGAGCACGTTGATCCTTTTTCTGAGCAAGAATCCTGACATTCCTTCACTGTCCAAATGTGTTTAACTTTTTTATGGCAGCAATAAACATGACAGTTTACTTATTTTAATTTAAGACATGTTTTATTTTAATTCAGTTTAAAACTTTTTTATTTAATGTAAATTTATATTTTGTTTTAATTTACTTTCAAATTCTTCAGTTGCTGAATGGGCTGCATATTTTTCATAAATTGCTTAGTTCAGAATAGCTATAATTGTACCAGATGGTTGCATTCAGTTAAGTTGGACTAGACTGTAATACAAACCGTTCAGTTTGTCAACAATAAAACTGACTGAAATCAGAGAAAGACTGAGTGCGAGACTTTGATATTAGATAAAATGAATATTGATAAAGTTTACCTTTATGTACAGAATCTGAATATCGCAAAATATTTTTAAAAATTGCAATAATATCGTATCGTGCGTTAAGTATCGTGATAATATCGTATCGTGGGATATATGGTGATTCCCACCTCTACTGTGAACGCTGCCTTTCACGGTAAAGTGGAAGCCAATAGGAGCTCATGCTTCACTCTTCCTTGTCATCAATCAAAATTGGACGACTACTTGAATTGTGGGAAAGGAACTTTCGCTGCGTAAAGATGAGGTGTGGCGTTTGCTTTTGTTTCAGCTCAACTGAAGGTGGTACAGGTGGGGCAGGTTAGGGTTGGTGTGGTGCAACATTCCTTCTCTCAGATTCATATTACTGTTACCCTTTCAAAACACCACACCTCTGGTCTTTAACGAGACTGCAAGAACTAAATGGTAAGTGGACTGGTTCTTACATAGTGCTTTTCTACTCTACCTGAGCACTCAGTGCCTTTTCTAATACTCAAACATTCATACCAATGGTTGCATTGACAGGAGAGGAGCCTGGGGTTAGTATGTTGCCCGAGGATATTTGGCATGCAGACTGGGAACAGCCAGGGATCGAACCGCCAACCTTAAAAGTGCTGCAGGCACTCCAAGCCAAGCTAAATCCATATGAACCACTGATGCAAGTTTATGTTTTTCAATAGCTTCATTCATATCTGCTTGCATACAACAAATCAACACCTACAAATCTGCACATACATCAGGTCACAAATTGTGAGATGCGTAAAAATGAGGGGTTTTCTTTGAAAAAGTGTGGAAATACAACAAGAACAACACTTTACATATGAAAGAGGATGGCAGGAACAAGAGACCGTGTTGCCTTTTACCTGAAACAGCTGCTTGTTTACCGTTTTTGTCCCCCTGCATAAACGTTAGCTGAGAAATCCAGTTAAAAGGTGAAAAACAAACTACGAGCTAAAGGAGGCCATACAGCTCAGAGCTAAGGTGAACTCCAGAGTTAGAGATAATTCTCTGTGGATCTGTAGCCACAAATGACTCCTTAAAATAGAAAGTAGTCATTAGTGCAGCTTTAACCAATGTCTTATTGCAGAAATCATGGATCTGGAACAGAGTGCCTATACGACGAGGCTCCATGCAATCACAATAAGCATCCAGATACCACAGACCGGCATGTGAAAAAATGGACTCTAGCTTCTTAGTTTAGGGCCTGAATGGAAGTGAAGGGAGGCTCTACTGCCATGCCTGCAATTCCTGCTCGAGCTATCTTGTACTGTCCACCCCTGAGGGCTATCTGATTGCCTCTGTGACCCTCAGCAGGGACTGGAGAGAGGAGGGTCAGCTTGGCAAAGAAGGAAGAGAGCCAGCGAGGGGGATGGGGGCTGAAAGAACTCACTGTTCTTTCAAGCTTCGATTGTGTGCTTCACTTTTAACTGCTCAGTGGTGAACCGTTCTCACAAGAAATCATAAACAAAGTCATATAGAAGGTTCTGGCTGTAGGTAGCGCATCACTAACTCCTGGATACTGTCAACTGCAGTAGCTGCAGTCTGCATTAGAGCAAAGCAGAGAAGGGAAAACAGACTGATGGGGGTTAAACATTCACTACTAACGAATGTTTGTTTGTGCACATGATGCAATATGAAGAATGCACACAGTAGAGGATTTTAACCATCAAATTATGAGCTGATGATTATGAGCGCTGCATAAATTCACCACAAACTGCAGCGATACTCTGATGGATTCCAAAGCCAACTCGTCCTGTAAATATGATGCAACATAGTTTGAGAAATGAGGTCCCCATTTCAAAGTGTGCCACTTCCTTTGTGACTACAGCCAATCACCACTGTGGAACTCAAGTGTAATGGGCTGAGCAACAGATAGAAGCTGGGCAGGCCAGGACATCTGCTCGCGCTGACATCCACAGACTCAAAATCCTGAGACAATTACCAGGAAAAATGCTGCCAACAATTCTCTAAAAAGCAAAAAAAGAGAGATCCTGAAAAGAAAAAAATCCCCAAAAACTACAATAATAATTTTCTCTTGTCAATACAACTCTAGCATAACGCATGTAATAACTGGGCCTTAAGCACAGGGAAAGATGCAGTGTGCTGATGCTGTTTTGAAGCAGAATCATGGGAGAATTTTCCAACATTATTCAGGAATAAGTCATGTTCATGGACTCGTCTCAAAATCTAATCTTTGACACCAAAAGCACCACATCATCTGCAAAAAGCAGGCACGCGATCCTGACGCCACTAAAGTAGAGGCCTCAGACACTTGCCTACACTTACAAATTCTGTGAATTATGAACAGAATCAATAACGACTTTGACTTATTGCTGACAAGGTGGACCGAGCTCTTGCTGCGGTTATACAGGGACTGAATGGCTCATAGCAACAGGCCAGATACTCGAGTAGCACCTCCCACAGGATCCCCCAAAAGGATGCTGTCGAATCTCTCCTCCAAGTTTTAAAACACATTTGGCTGGGCGAACTCCCCCACGCAGCGATGGGAACTGATGAGAAGTTAGCAATTCAGATTCCATTATCGACTCTCATTGGCTCCACTTTGAACGTCACCACCATCTCTAAGCAACATATCAAAGACATTACATTCATGCAAATTAATTACATGCCGAGTGGACTTTTTTGCATGCTGTGGGTATTTCCCATCTTTGTTGTGATCATTGCTGAGGTCGTTACTCAAAAAATTGATTGCACGTATTACACAGAACACTTTTCTTAAATGTAATGAGGTCCGTTACTTAATTACTCCCAGGAGAAAGACATTCGTTACACTACTTGTTAAGTTACTTTCATGTTACTCTGTAAAATGATCTGAAACGCGCAGTCTCATAATTACCAATTAACAGCATAAACTTGAGGCTACAGTCCCACACACCAACATAAATCCCTATCCTAATGAGGACACACATATCTTCCTCTTAGTATTTAGCAGAAACATGAGCAGGTAGAAACGGAGGCTGCAGCCTGGCTGCTCGTCGGTTTGTTACCTGTTGAAGTTCAGGTGCTTGCAAAGAGCCAACGTTGTGTTAACAAGTATACTGCAGTTGTTTGCAGTCTTCACTTTACCGTCGCGCTCTCATCCTTTTGTGCAATAAAAATAAAAGTAATGTCCATGCTGTAGACTGCCCCACTATTATTCTCCTCCGACACACGACCTGAAATCAGCTGATTGTAGCAGGAGTGCAAGTATAGATAAGCGGGATCGATCGAAGGAATTGGACTACTGGGATTCCCATCCCTAGTTAACATTAAGGTAGTGGCTAAGGTCAATAATAAAAAAATAACATTAATGTAGGAACTAGGCAGCAAACATCAGTTCTGCCTGCCTGTAATGTCAACGTGGTGTTAATTTAAGACAAAGACACAATTATGTTATTGTTAGGTTTCGAGATTAAAGCTAAGAAAAGTCTACGAGCAACTAGACAAACAGTGGCAGCCTTCCTCACCAGCTCTATTTGACAGCAAAAGCACAGCACAGCCTCTGACAGCCTAAAAATACTGGCCTCATTTACTAATGTGGAAATGAGGCCAGTATTGGTAAAGGTCTTAAGTTCTGTGCACACAAATTTAACCTCTTCTTACCACCTTGCATATTGGACATGCAATAAAAATATATTTAAAAAAAAGATTCTGCAGGATTCGTGGGATAGTGCCCAGAAATTAATCTGTTAGTGATGACAAACGACACACGTAGTTTAATTAGATAAGACACAAGGAGCAGTCAAATATGTTTAAATTAAGAGATTAAAACCTTTATATTTTCAATAACACCTACTCGGCTCAACTCGAGTCTACTCAGTTTCGGTCGTCTTCCATTAGAGTACCACCTCAGTGTGGGTGGCTTATCCCTGACACAAACACAACAAACTGTTGAGCTGATGGTATACCTGCTGCTCCGTCTTGTTTTCTCTCCATAGACTCAAACAAGAGAGAGTTAAACCTCGCTGTCGGGTTAAATTCTTGTGCAGGAGTCACTCTAATGACTCATCTAGTGAAGTCATTTCCTGGCCAATCAGTGGCAAGAAGTCTGTCACATTTTTGGCTTGACTCTGCTTGGTTGGAACCCGAGTAGGTACTAAAAGGAAAGGGACTACCAGCTAATGGAAAACCATAAAAACTGAGTCGAGTCAGGCCGAGTAGGTACTAGTGCTTTTTTATTCTGCTAGTGTTGATACTGTTGCAAACTTATTGATATGAATATCAATTAAGAAGTTATAGTACTGTGATAACCCTAAACACATATTACACACTAACAACATGCATTTGAAAAAAGTTGTAAAGGATGACAAAGTTATTTCCTTGTAGAGGAGCATCTCTGCAGACAGGCTGCTGATCAGAGTCTAAACACCAGGCGAGTTAGTTCAGTGCTTCATTCATAAAAAACAAACCAGTTACACCTCACACTAACTTGACAATGTTTTTCCAGGATTCATACAAGCACAGACAACTCAACTTACTTGCACCATCTGTAACTGTTGAATAATCCGATTATACAAATACTGAATTTTAACATTTATTGTTAAATATATTGTCCTTAATTATTTATCATGTTACGCATTACATGGAAATTTCTGAAAACTTGCCAAACCACAGTTATCTACTTCAGCAGGAAGAATGTGCCACGCCCTGTAGGATCCAGCTGCTGGCATCACCACACCTGCTGCATTTCTTGAAAGTCTACAATCTTATGATTCACGGCTTCAGCTTTGTAGGATTCAGGTGGCGCAACCATGGAGTTTAAATCATGTCAGCCTCATACGCGGATATAGAGAGGGCGTGATGGTGAAACTGTAGATCCAGGTTGTGAGTTTTTGTTTGAAAACGGGCTCCATGTGGAAGTGGAGCTGACGACAGCTATAAACTAAGTAGTAAATGAGCGTGCCGCAGCTCGTCGGGTATGCTGATGTTCATCTGGCTCCCATAATCCAGGCAGTGCCAGGAAAAGGCCGATGTGCCTTTAAGAGGTGCCTCTGTGGTAACTGCACAGTGACAACGCCTCTGCACTGCAGGCAAACGCAACATTTCGACAACGTTCAGCAGAAAAACCCGTCATGTAATGTTTCTGCACTTATGAATAAGAATGTAGCTCTAATCGGACAGCAGGATTTACATTTAAATCTAGCTGACATCAAACGTCCCACGCACACGTACTTTAATCAGACGTGTTCCCTTTGTTTTAAACGAGGCCTTTTCAACAGTATTACGCCGTTCAGTAGCAGGCTGGTTACCGTCTGTCAAATATATGATCCCCGATTCTGCAGGGCCGCCTACTTGCTGTGCTCCTGTTTGTCAGTAAGGCCAAATAAAAAGAGGGATTCAAACACCGTGTTAGCTTGTTGTTTCGCCTAAAACGAGCCCAGACAGCAGGCAGGCCACAGCTGCACGGAGCGTGACTGGGCAGCCGTGTGTCAGGAAATATCCACGACCACAGGTGTCTCCCATCACAGCTGAAATCAGCTCCTCATCCAGGCAGCGGGAGACACAGTGAGGGCGTTCAGCATTACAATGGCTGTAGTCATTACGTTACTGCGTTATAAACTGGACGTTAACCGATATTCATGCGTGTAAATAAAAGCCCAACACATACAGCTTAACGTAAGGTACGAATAAAACACGCATCAAGCTCTACATTTAGCTAGCTACCGTATCCTTTGGTTACTTCTTACCAGACAGCTTTGATTCTTTGGTAGCAGAATTTTGTCCATCGGCAAAGCCTTGCGACGACGATATCTGGGCGGACTGAGTCACTGGATCCATTTTATATAAGTTACAACACAACTGCACAGAAGCGGCGAAACGTCTGTCGTCTCGGATGGGTTCCTCTTGTAATGGTCTATCAGGGTGTCTGTGACGTCTGACTTTCCTCGAATTTCCCTCAAAAGCGGGACTCGGCTCTGCACCTTCAGCCTATGTCCGAGCACTGGGAGCGGAGCGGAGACGGAGGGAAACGAGGCAGAATGTGGAGGAGGGGCAAAAAAAATGTCTGCGTGTGAGACGTTCAAGGCTTACGCTTCCAGTAGGACGTGTCAGCGTTCAACAACACCAGCAAAAAAAGCCTTTATCATTTATCACCATTGGCTGATCTGTCCGTCTCGCTTCTACTATTTAAAAAAATTATATCAACTACAACAGTGCAGTGTCACTGAATTCCCGAGCAGCACATAAAAAACAGACCACAGCATCACAACAACGACTCCTTAGCACAGGGCACCATGGACAATACCTTGTGTACTTCGGAAATTAGCTATTAATTTACTGGTAGACTGAATTTGAAATACGTTTAATCGAAATATTAGATCATGAGTGCAAATCCACGATTTCGATCAACGTGTACAATGACAATAACAGGTTATTCTGTTCTATTCTGTAGACACACATATGTCTGAGCTTGTGTCATAGCCAACGACATACTGTTTAGCCAACGACATATTAAAGATAAATATGCCGCGGTACATTCTTATGTTATCCTAAATGTTTTATGCTCCATACGTGCCCCGTTTTCCGTTATGTAACATTTACTGTTGTTCCATTTTAAAGCACGTATCTCTTAAAGGCGTCGTGGTGACCTCTACTGGGGGTGTAGGGGAATACCCTAAAATGAACTGCATTTCCCAGCATACACGAGGAAAACCCCACTGCGCAGGACTTACGATCTCGAAGCATAGGGATGGGCCTAAAGGCGCACATTTGCGCTCGAGAGAAGCGTGCTTGTTGCTGTGAGATCTGCTTCGAGACGCAAACGTCGACATATGCCAACTGACTTTCGGGCAGATTGAGCTGCGCGGCAAAAGAAAGGGGACACAAACAAAAACATGTGGCGCGAGCTGTGAGAAAACGGGTATGCGATCACTTAAACATTGGTCAGATTGTTGGCTGATGTAGAGCTGAGGGTGAGTTGGTGTTGTTGTATAGCTGGTGCGATATATTTTCCAAAAGCTCCAATAGTAGTGACTTTAGCTGATAGCCGCTCGTTAGCTTGTTAGCTTAATAGCTGCTCATTCAGGCAGATAACGTATTCCCCTCCGCGTGTGACTCATTTTCGGGTTTGGTTTGTGTCTGCATGTCGTCCGACTTATTTAAACAAAGCAGGACTAATTCAGCAAATTAGCGCGGCTTGAAAGGCGAAATGAGTAGCTAACTTAATTTAGTAAAGTTAGCTAGTTAGCTTACGTCACACATTATTCTACCATATAAATGGACCTAACGGAGTATTTCGTTTTAGGATGACAGAGTGTTCGCCCCAGTGGTGTTCCGGATGCGTTTCGGCACAGTGATCGTTGTCATGAAACTCTAAAAGAGCGGCTGTTTGCAGCTCTGCATTGAATGTACGCAGGTAGCAGTGAACCTGCCCCGCCCACCGAAGCGCCATATAACCGGCGTTAGCGGCATATATGTAACCGGCATTACGCAACAAGTCCAGCCACTCAGCCCCGGTCCAGTGCTATGTCAGTGTTTATGTCTTAGTCTGTTCAGCACTTAACAGTTACTGCTGGCATTATTAACCTTCATTAATAACCAATAAATGTTTCGTATACTCCTTCATACCCGAGACTGTAAACCAAACGTGACACATGTTATGCTGCGTTGTGTGCGGTGTAACTTCTGTTAGCTTTCTGTGTAGAAATCAGTGTTACAGTATCGCTATCTTACGTTCGGATATGAAATATTAAAAATAAACCAGTTTTTATTAGTGTCGTATTCGTCTGTGCTGACGTGGTTTGTCACACGCATTCAGCAGACCAGAGAACCGCGGCCACAGCAAATGTTTCCTTGTGAATGGTAAATGGTCTGTATTTGTATAGCGCTTTACTTGGTCCGAAGTACCCCAAAGCGCTTTACACTATACACAATCATCCACCCATTCACACACTGGTGATAGCAAGCTACAGTGTAGCCACAGCCGCCCTGGAGCGCACTGACAGAGGCGAGTGAATGAATTAAGTAATTTAAAACTTACAGTAACAATAATGTATGAACTTACTGACTTTTATTTAAAGATTAATGAAATAAGTCGGCTTTTATAGTTGTGAACTGTTTTGTTTTTAATGTTTTCATCTTCATTGAGAAACCAGAGTTCTTGGCGATGAGCCAGTACGTAGGAAACACGTGGTTTTCTATAAGGAATTATTTTTAATGGGTCAGCTTTGGAATTTGCCTGTTTCCCACAGTTTAGCGTGTGATCTGGAGTTACAGATGAACTGACTGCTCTCCCCGTTCAGTACTGCAGGTGAGGAGGCACGCATACATCAAAGTTGTGACTGACAGCAGGCATCATGGGTTTGCACTCGGCCCAGAAGAAGCACTTTCCTCTGCGGGGAATCGATGGAGTCGTTCAGTTGTTTGATGCAGAGCTCCGGAAACCAGAGCCGGACTTGGCTCTTCTTTCACTGGTCTTGGGTTTTGTTGAGCACTTCCTGGCTGTGAACCGAGTCATCCCCATAAATGTTCCAGGGGTCCGTTTTGAGCCGCTGGAGCCGGATTGTCCCATGTCTTGCTTCCCCACAGTGGAGCTGGGCATGATTTCTGCTCTGTATGAGCGGTTCACAGCACAGATCCGTGGGGCTGTGGATCTGTCCCAGTATCGGAGAACTGCTGCGGGATCCAGCCGAGAGCTGGTGAAGAAGGTATCGGATGTGATCTGGAACAGTCTCAGTCGTTCTTACTTCAAGGATCGAGCCCACATCCAGTCCCTATTCAGCCTCATCACAGGTAACATGGTTTTTCTCATGATGCTTGTTAGGTGAGTCCAACATTTATTGATTAATTGTTGAATTGAACCAGGTACCAAACTGGATAGTTCTGGAGTGGCCTTTGCAGTAGTGGCTGCCTGTCAGGTCTTGGGTCTAAATGATGTACACCTGGCACTATCTGAGGACCACGCCTGGGTGATATTTGGTAAAAATGGTGAGGAGACAGCAGAAGTCACCTGGCACGGGAAGGGTAACGAGGACCGGCGAGGACAAACCGTCACAGCTGGAGTCAATGAGAAGGTGAGGCCCGTCTGTCAGCAGAATGAACCAGCTGCCTCTAGCTCTATCAGTATGCTCAGTGTAGACACGTTTTAGACACCACAGTCAAGCCTATTTCTTTCATGTATTTTAACTTCTACAGATCATTAAGCTCTTTAAAATGTCGCGATTAAAAAAAGAAAATCATCATGAAAAGTCTTCCCTGCATAGAAATGTGAGAGATGGTCAATGTACAGTCGTTGATACTAATTCCACGAGAAGAGTGTGGTGCTAAACCACTCATGTGGTTGGAATTAGAGTTAGAGCGACATCACGTTGGGTTGATATTCTGACACTATAGTGAGCAGTGTAAGTAAAAGAAGGACATTTTCCACCAGCGACAGCAGCAGCGTGCTCTAGTAGGAGTGAGACTGCATGGGTCATATGTTAGCACCAAAGAGGCCTACTCCATGTCTTTGCTTTTACCTCAAGTGGGAAAACCAGTGTGCTGTTCATGCAGACAGAAATAAATTTCTATGCACACATGAATAGATTAATCCTTTAATTGTCCCACAAGGGGAAATTTGGGTGTAACAGCAGCAAGGAAGACACATATACAAACAAACGGTACACAAGACACAGAACAGAAACATACACAATTTTACATATTTCCATCAAGGACAAGATCATGACCCCGATGTAAAGGAGTTTTGTACAAAGAGGGTACGAATGTACGATATTTTTGCTCAGAAAATGATCAATAAATGTTGGATTGGTTACATTTGCAGGGATTTAGAAGATGAAGTCAAGCTGTATGTAGTGCTTAAAAAATAATCTTAAGCTGTGTACACACTGGGAGTGATTTGGTCGTCACACGTCGCTCTGAGGCTGCCAGCTGGTTACTTTTGCACATTTCAGGACTCAAATATATCTGACACACATCAAAGCTCTTGAGGAAGTCAGTCACGTCATCTGTTCATTCAACTGCAGTTAAATGAATTCTGTTTTCTTACTTCTCACAATCCAAGTGTGCAATCCGATCCGCTGTAGGACAAACAGTGGCACTCTTCATCTGCAGCGAGGAGGCTGTAAAACTTTGTGTAAGGAGTCAAATAAGAGTTTACAGGTCAGCAAAGCTCATTCTGTGTGATGAGAGCGATGCTGAGGCGAGTTGTTGTGGATATTCCAACCTTTCCTGTTGGTAAGCACTGCTGGTGTCGTCGCTGTTAGCAGCCGGTAGTTAGCGTTAGTGAAGCGGATCCTAACATTGACACTGATAATAAACTCTCGTAAGATTTGAGAATGTAATCAAACTGTTTATCAGAAGGAAAGTGTGATTTTTAGGGCAGACCAACATTAGCTGCTATAGTATTAGCTTTCTGAAAATGCACTTACACACTAATCAGTATATTTATGAGGTTTTTTTCTATTAAACCTCAAAAGTTACTTTCTGTACTTCAGATTTATTGCATCACCAGCTGTTTTTTGACTCATAATCACTTGAAATATCCAAAAAGCATTTACTTTCTATAATCCCTGATCACCATGTTGCTGTGAAGTGCTTCCAGTGTGTACACAGCTTTAGGCAAATCTTGGGACTCGGGGTGGCTGTAGCTCAGGAGCTCGAGCAGATTGGTCCCTGGCTGGCTGGTCCAGTCAAATCAAAGTATCCATGGGCAATCCCATAAAGTTGATTCTGTCACCACTCAGCTGACTGCAGGTTTCCGCAGCCTTATAAACATTATCTTTGCACAATGACTGAAACTAGCCCACTGAGTGAACAATGGGCTGTGACGCTGAGACTAATCCTGCTAGTGGAGCTGATCACAGCCACAGAAACAGCAATTTGAAACAGCAACATTGCAGCTGTGGAAGCAGAGCAACTGGTTTCAGCCTGTCTCAACAATGCAAAGCCCCAGCATCCAAAATCAGCATGGAGGAGAGGAGGGCACTCACATCACTTAGTAATGACAACAACATTATCATCCTCGCAGCAGACAACGGTAGGTGGATGGTTTTGCTAAACCAGAAAGGCTATCATGAAATGAGACCCAGGAAGTGGTTACTGTAGGGTGATAGTTTCTCTGAAGCAATTAGAATGAGACGGTGCTATTGGCCGGACGTCATACCACAGGCATTACGGAGGGGAATTTACACCAAGTCTGTATAGTTTACCGAAGACATAAACAGGATGCACCTTTACAACAAACTGTCCTTATGATCGACTCGGTCACCGTTAACATTTCAACGTTTTTGGCTTCAATCCTCAACCCGTTGGTAGGCAGCTTTGAATCAGGTCCCCCGACACAAACAGAGTAACATAGTGTAGCTGTTAGTGCAGGATTGTCAGGATTTATACATCGGGGAAACCAAACAACCTCTGGCTACAACACAGAAGAGCCACCTCGTCAGGCCAGGACTCTGCAGTCTATTCACACCTACAGTGGACACTCTCTCAATGATGAGGATGTAACATCCAGGACAGGGAGGAACGCTGGTTTGAGGGCGGAGTCAAGGAGGCCATTTATGTGAAAAGGGAAAGACCATCTCTGAGTGGAGGAGGGGGCCTAAGGGTACATCTGTCACCATCTTACATGCTGTGATTGCAGCCATTCCCCAACTCTCTGTGAATGGTACTCATGGCCACTGATCAGTAGTCATGAGAATTAGCATATTTATGATCAAGGACCTGACCTCCCAGCATTCAGTGGGCTGGCTTCAGTCATTGTGCAAATGTACTGTTGATAAGATTGGGGAAACCTGCAGTGAGCTGAGACTGAAGATGATGATGAAACGTTTCTCCCACTGAAAACATCCAGATGAACAGAATCCACTCTTTGGGATTTCCTTACCTGGATGAGTGAGCATGCATCAAGATATCTTTGGGCAAGATACCGACTCCAAGTTTCTCTCTGATGCGTCCATCGCAGTGTGGATGTTGGATAGAAAGCACTCAGGCATAGATAAGTGCTTGTATGAATGGGTGAATTAGGCATGTTGTGTAAAGCACTTTGAGTGCTCCAGTAGAATAGAAAAGCACTATATAAGAGCAAGTCCATTTACCATTTATTCACAAAGTGTAGCTGTGATCCTTCGTCTGTCCCTCAGAGCTGGCTGTATCTGAAGGGTTCCTACATGAAGTGTGACAGAAACATGGAGGTGGCCTTCATGGTTTGTGCCATCAACCCATCACTGGACCTGCACACAGACAGCTCCGAGCTTCTGCTGCTGCAACAGGTGAGGCCTGCACCTACAGGGTAACGATGAATGTTTGTTTTACACAGCAAAAAATCTGCATCAAGCCTCCAGAGGTTGTTTTAAAATATGCAGATGAACTGTTGACTTAGTCCGCTGCCACATTTAATATATACAGCTCACTGAAGGCTGACGGCAGCCGTCTTATTTCACACGGAAGCAAACAGGGTGAGTCTAAAGGGGGCGCGGTGTGTACTAGACGATCTTCATTTAAAGGTTTTCATAACATTTTTATGATTAAAAGTGAAATAATAGAAAATACTGGCTCAATTAATTTGTGTTAATATTTAAAAATATAGAAGTAAAAGCTTTTCTGGACATGGACAGTAAAACTCTGACCTGAGGGATTTTAGGTTGGGCAGTGAATTAGTGTTGATATTGATTAACGTCCACACCATCATCAGCTCTCGTTTTCAGCAGCACAGAAACCTTCAGTCGTACAGTTTGTGATTACATTGTAATTTTATAATCTACACCTGGAACAACTGGAAACATTGTACTGCCTGTGAAAGTCCATCCAGGCACACATGAAGGAAATACGCTACAGTCTTGCACTTGGTTTCCTCACCTTTCTTTTTCCCGTTGCTTTACCAGAAACTCCTCTGGCTATTGTATGAACGAGGCGACCTGGACAGGTGAGTGTGTACCAGTGCACTGCTGAGGATTCATTAAAGACTCTTTCAGATTTGCCCTGACACCAGCTGAGCAGCAAGCGTGCTCACTTTGCCGTAACATTTAATGGTACATCGATGTACGTCTGTCAGCACGACACAACTCAGGCCGACCCAAGATTAGGACAGTGCGTCATCATGTTGCTTCTCTTCCTGCCATCTTTGGTTTCCACCCAGTGCTTTTAGAGAGTGACTGAACCCACAGTAATCGGAGGGGGCAGAGACCAAAGCGTTGAAGTCTGAACATATTTCATAAACCCACAATACAGAGTTAAAAAGACAGTTTATGTAGTTTTAGTTGGCTAAGGTGAACACTAGTGCTCCCTCATTCACTTTGCTGTAATATTTACATATCTTATTACAGTTTATAAAATATGCTTTTACAGTGAACTCGTTACTGTGATGAAGGTCAGATTTCATCACATAGCTGTGAGCTGTCATTTAGAAGGTCCAGCTTTGATGAATAATGTGTGTCACGGTGTTCTATATTATGCAGGGTCAGGGCCATTAAGGCGTCCATAATTGGAGAAAACAGAAATGTTACATGTGCTGTATTTAAAAAAATGCTTACGTAACTCCTCGAAGTTGACATTGTGCTTCTGTCTCGGCTTACGCACCAGATATCCCATGGCCATGGGCACTCTGGCAGACCTTGAAGACCAGGAACCAATTCCAGGAAAAGAGAACCCCCTGAAAATCCACCTGAAGGTAAGACATCAACCAGTTTCCCAGGTCACATAGCGGCGAGCAGGGAAGACTTTTACAGGCTTCATATTTACAGAACATGTCAAACTTTTCGTGTAGATCTTCTGCATTAGTGGGGCTGAAGATCAGACAGCAGTTTTTCATCTTTGTCTGTACAACACAAGCTACTGGAAATCAGCTGCTGGTCTCTATCAAAACATAGTGTGGAAAGAGACCTGGAGTAAGCATTACTGCTCGGTTGAGTCCAAAACCAAGGAGGGGGTGCTAACAACACTGAAAGTGACTGGCTGTTTGTTTACACGTGTCCAACTGACTGCTGCATAGATAAATAACAGCCTCACTCTGCCATTGGCTGTGTGAGAGGACTGTCAAACTTAGATGCTGAGCGCTCTGCTGGCCCAGGGGGGCTAGGCCTTTTATGACCGTAATGATCCAGCACCCTCTAGTGGACAGACTGTGCAGAGCACTTTAGTATTTAAATGCAGAGTGGTGTATAAAACAATAATAATAACTTTACTTCACTCTTCACAGGATAAGAACCACAGAGTCCTTCACAATAACATTAACAACACAATGGATCATACAGCACAACTCTAATTGTGCCAGTCTAAATAAATAAGTCATAAATACAATCAAGGCAACATTACGATGGAGGTAAAGCTTCCCATAACCCGGGGGCCTCCGCTCTAACTGATCCACCTCCTCTGGTCTTAAAACGTGTTGGTGGGGCTGATCTCAGGCTGTGAGAGGGAGCGTGGGGTTGTAAAAGATCAAAGATGTAGGCAGGAGCGTCACCACTCAGAGCTTTAAAGTCAGTACTAAGAATTTGAAATGAATTCTAAAACGTACTGGGAGCCAGTGTAATGAGAGTAAAACCAGTGCTGTCTTTGTGCCTTTGTTAAGAGGCTCGCAGCAGCCTTCTGGACCGACTGGAGACGGTTACGATTCTTTTTGCTCAAACAAAGAAAAAGACTTTAACAACAATCTAAGAGAGATGAAATAAAAGCATTTCTAACTCAGATTTAGACAACAAGGTTCACAGTTTGGAGATGTTTCTTAGCTGAAGAAGGCTGTTCCTAATTAACTGTCCAGAGTGTTGCTCTAGGGACATGGCAGAATCCAAAATAACACCGATGTACCCGAGGCTCGGCTGGAGCCAAGAGGACCAAGATATAAACACAAAGAGAGTGAAAAAGGTGACTGAGTGCATCATGGGAATCCCCCACAGCCTAGAGTCAGTCTCCCGAATCCAAACTGGAAGCCGGTTCCACAGAAAAGCGGTACTGTGATGGTACTGGTGGTGACAGCATGCAGGAAGTTGCACACCTGCTGGATCTCTCTGGTTAACACCCTTCTTCCTGTTTGATGCTCAGGTCCAAGTGCTTGTTGGGATCACTGGAGTTCTGGTTTGCTGCTCGTTGTCAAACTGAATAAACGTCTCCACCATGACCTGTTGCTGAATGCTGATACTGAACCCTCTTAATTCTGAGTTCAGCATCATTTTTTTAACTTTCTTTGATCTGTCTGTGTCTCTCAGGCCGTCACTTCTGCTCAGAAGCACTATAACAACGAGCACATCTACCCCTACATGTACCTGGCTGGCTTCCACTACAGGCACAGGAGTGTGCGGGAGGCCCTGAGGTCCTGGGCTGAGGCCGCCCAGGTCATGCAGGAGTAAGTTCACACTAATGAGACTCCTGATCCAGGAAGCGTCCAGTATCTCTGCATCCTCACAGCTCCTCCCCCGGCGTGCTGATGATTCTGAATGAAGTGTTTGGATAAAGTGACAAATAGAAGAAAACAAAATTATATTGATCTCACTTTTAAGTAGTGTTATTCAGACACTAGACACCTTTTTCTTCTTTTAGCTGGTCCCAGATGACATTTGTACGTGAATGCTATTTCAGCAGATGAACACAAGATGGCACTAAACCAGCAGCTGTGTTTCCTGCCCTTGTGGTTCTTTGTTGCTTCGTTATGAACCCAGCCACCACTAAGGGCTCAGTCACACTTGGCCTGGAAAGGTGTGGTGCTCAGTCCAGGAAGTATCCAGCTCTGCATCCTCATGTGCTCTCCTCCCTCTAAACACTGTTCATGATCTGCAGTTATAAATAGCAGCTCTGACCCACCACACACATTCTCTCCACATCCATCAGCTTCCGTTTCCTGCTCCCCATTGTTCTTCAGGTTCAGCCCACGCTCTGCTGCCTCACAGAGAAATATGTGCCCGTGCTTTGTTTTGTTTTCTGAACCTGTCCACTTGTTCCTCACTTGTTGTCATGTCTGCCACATGTCACAGCATCCTGTTTTTACTCTTATATTTTTTTTCTGGACTTCATGCTGTGACAGGAGAAAAGCGCATGTATGTATTAAAGCTCCTTCTCCACCTTCCTGCAGCTATAACTATTTCCGCGAGGATGAGGAGATCTACAAGGAGTTCTTTGACATTGCAAATGATGTCATCCCTACCTTGCTGAAGGAAACGGCGACAGCAGCAGAGAGTCCTGGGGAGGGAGGAGAGGAGACAGAAGGAGGGGACGAGGTGAATGTTTCTCCAGAGTACATACACCCACAGACAGTAGGTGGAGCAGGGCTCCACTAGCAGCTGTTCTGTAATAATGCAAAGCTCTAATTCTCTCTTCAGTAACAATCACACTACCACCTCAACCCAACAGAACATGTTCTTTCTCTTGCTCCTTATCAGATGACTTCCAAATTCAGCTTCTCTCTGATTAAGAATGTAGAATACATGTAGAAACTCGTGAACATTAACAGACACCAACAGAGCGCACCTCCACCTGAGTTTAGATCATGTTGTTAGATGCACATCATGAATATTACTCACTGACAGATGTGGCCTCAGTCTTGCACCTCTGCTCTCTTGCAGGATCAGCCCAAGCAGGCAGCGGCTGTCTCTGCACTGCAGGACCCCGAGTGCTTTGCCCATCTGCTGCGTTTTTATGACGGCATCTGCAAGTGGGAGGAGGGGAGTCCCACGCCGGTCCTTCATGTGGGCTGGGCCACATACCTTGTCCAGTCTCTGAGTCGCTTTGATGCCCAGGTGAGTTGCCCGTGACTGCAGGAGAGCCACAGACGTGTTAGCGCTTTCTAGCTAAACACACATTTGTGCTCCGATTCCAAAGGTGCGTCAGAAAGTAACAATCATCACCAAAGAGCCAGATCCCCAGGACGACGACGACCAGTCGAGCGAGGACTTCAGGGAAGGGCGCAGGCGTGGCCCCAGGAGGGAGTCCAAGCTGGAGGACCAGAGCTCTCCTCCTTCTGCCGCTCCTACCTCCCCGTGCAGCCAGCCGGCTGCAGTGGCAGCTCAGCCCAAGAAGGTGGGAGAAGGAGGGCTCCGCCGGCGCTCCTCCCAGGGACTACGTGCTGGAGACATTGAAGGAAAACCCAAGTCCCCCAGTCTCCCAGACTCCGCATCTTCTCCTTTCTCCCCGGAGCAGGCCCCCCTCTCGCCAGCTGGCACTGTAATCGCCTTTCAGAGTGAGAAGATGAAGGGGATGAAGGAGCTCCTGTGCGCTGCCAAGGTGAACTCCAGCGCCATCAAGCTGCAGCTCACCGCACAGTCACAGGTCCAGATGAAGAGGCAGAAGAGCACTCCGGCGGGAGATTACTCCATGTCATTCCTGAAGCGCCAGCGTAAGTCACTGTAGACATCCTGATTGTTGCAGGAAGAGACTGTAGGACATACTGTGAACAGAGACGGGGACACCGATTAACCTCGATCCTGCTTGTCAACGTTTTTACCAGTGTTTTCACCCAGAGGGCCCTCTCAGTCAATATCCTAGTTCGAGCAATATGTCTGACATGCACAGATTATCTTGAGTTAAGCGTCACTTATCAGGTTGGAACATTTAATTGAGTTTTTATTTAAGAAATGGTTTCTGGAGACGTGCCTGGTTTGATCGTCAGTTTGCGTTTTGATTGGCAGCCTGTTAGGTATCCGTTACATGCTGTCTGGATGTTTAAAGCCAAAGTGATGAGGACCAGAACATGATTTTCAGACGTGTAAAATACCAACATGAACTAACCTGTTCATGACTGAAGCCTCAGAAGTGTTTAAATTTAGGATAGTTACTGTGTAACATTGTCCACTCTGCTCTACTGACAGCTTCTTTCTTATCAGCTCTATGTTGCCTTACTTTGCCTGTCTTCTTTTTTAAAGTAGGTGGCCTTTAGTTTTGAGAATAGCTGAGTTAGACGGATTTCTAACAATGAGAAGAGAGCAGTAAGACCATGCACTGTTGAGACAGAGCCACATTAGATGGCACTGCTCCATCCAATTTGATTGACTCGTGGTTTGTGTTCTTGTTTTTCTATCTGCAATAATAAAGCTCTGATGAAAATGGAACGACATGTGGTCCAATGATGTGTATTACATATATATGAAGGCGCCTTCACATGCTGTGAGTGGCCGTCAGTAATATCAACTTTAAACAGCCTCTGTCATCATCTGGTACATCATGCAGGACGTTAGTGGCTCGCCTTCCTCACGATCATCTTCCAGAGACGACACGAGCTCTGCTTGAGCAAAAGTGTGCGCTAAAGTTCCACGTCATATCCACTCAAAACAGAAGAGGCACAGACTGCATGGCCTCACTACTATGAAGTAGTGTCACTAAATATTTTTCAAAAAGTTCATAACATGCTAAGCTAATAGCTGCAAAAGGCCAAAGTCAGACCTTGTAAAATGCTGAGTTAAGTGATGATGTACAGTTATGTGTTTTCATACTTCAGAAGGAGTAAAAATATTCTTCATGTTTGAAAGTCTGCTGAAAGCCTCCTGCTTCAGCATGTGATGGAGGATGTTCATGTAAGAAAGCCACACATGCATGAAGTCCGTTATAGTAAACACTGAGACAGGAGCCAGAAATGTTCACCTCATCAGTGAGCATGCGCGACTTTTGAACTTGCCATCTGAACAGTTAGGTCGTCAGTATTTTCAGGTCCAGATTGCGATGAGAGAAAGTCACACGTATGAAGAACTCTAAGCGGAAACTAACTGAGGTCAAACTTTAAAACAAGCCTGACGGGCTTTTCTCGTAGAGCTCGCAAATCACGCCTTTAAGCGTGTTCGTGCCAAGGGTTTATTTCAGACGTGATTTTGCCACGTTTGAAAAGGATGTTCATCTGAGGGCACAGGAGCGCGCAGAGGTGGGAGGCTTACTGAGGGGACCGTGCTCGCTCACGCGTGCTCTGACTCGAGCGGCTCTCGGCTGTGTCACCGCGCTGCCTCTGCCTGCCTAAACGGTATAATTAGCCGGTTCCGATCAGTCGTCCCTGGGCCATTTCACAGAGTTCGTCTGCCCGTGCTTCCGTTCTCTCCGCCGATATCAGCAGCGGCTATGTGTGAGTAAAAAGCCAGCCAGGCTCCCCGCAGCAGCAAGAGGTGTCTCCAGACATGGACCGGATAGGAGTGTCATTCCTGGACCCGCTGGATGACTACGAGCTCATCCACAGGATTGGGTGCGGCACCTACGGAGATGTTTTCAAGGTGAGTGAGAACCTGTCCCCGTGTTTGCACCGCGCTGACAGAGAGAAAGCCTCCATCAGGGCGCTGGGGATGTCACTTCCTGTCATCAAGGTGAAACTTCGTCTTTTTGGACATGTACAGAGCCTGATGTGACACAGCAGTCCCTACCGAGGCACAGAATCAGAAAAAGTCCGAGTTGCATTTTGTTTACTGACACATGATCAGTGTGTCAGACTGTGCGCCTCCAACAAAGCTGTAGTGCAGGTTTCCTGCAGAGCGCTGCGGTACTAGCGTGCTGCGTGCGCGGGGCCACAGGTTCGTAATGTTTTCATGGAGGTGTGCGGAGAAATCTCCTGTTTTCACTGCTGTCACTGAAGAAGTGGCAGAATAATCAACACATTATCGACGAAACAAGCGAGTAAGAAAGACTGATGTTGTCAGATGTGCAACAAATGCGTTCCTCGTAGTGTCATATCTGCCGTTTCACATAGGTGGCAGGATTCTGAAGTGAACCGTGTCATCTAATCGAAATATTAACCCCTGACTGGAACCGTGCAGTTAACACACCCTGGTGGCTTGTGCATCCAGTTTGTATTTGACAGCACGGACAGCAACCCTGTTGCCTTTATGGAAAAACAAACACGTTTATTTTAGCAGCTTGCGGCCGTGAGTCTAATGTTCAACGAATAAAAGACTAAAGTGTGTCTTAAACTGCCAGGCATCCACC
The DNA here is from genome assembly GCF_057381845.1 of Rhamphochromis longiceps. NCBI lineage: Eukaryota > Metazoa > Chordata > Actinopteri > Cichliformes > Cichlidae > Rhamphochromis > Rhamphochromis longiceps. The sequence continues at coordinate 67,552,129 of NC_140559.1, read as the reverse complement.
CTCAGCTCTAAGTCAGGTTATCTTAAATATAGCAGGGGTGTGTCAAACTGCATATGTAGCACTTTCTTGTTCTTCCAAGTTAAACTTTTAAGGATCACAGCAACCAAATAAGCAATAATTAACCTTTTACTTCTATGACAGTGTTGTGGTGAACTGTATGAAACAAAAACGTTTCAAAGAAACATCTCGGTTTTTAGGTGAGATTTAAATTTTTAGATACATAGTATCCAATAATGCTTTTATATAATTTATATATATTGTTTTAATAACTTTCAGCAATACCTTTCACAAACTAGCTGGTCTGCTTGGTCAGAATGCATGAGCCGGACAAAGAGGACTAAACAGCAATGACAGAGCAGAGTTTCAGTACTAGCGCTGATGTCCTAGTAAAACTTCACTGTTGTTTAACACAAAACACAATCAAGAGAGATGCCCCCCCCCCCCCCCCCCCCTCCAAAAAATCAATAGAAAAGGCCATTAACTGACAGAAACAGGATGTTGACTCTTTTTGTTCTTTAAAATGGGTCACAGTGAACAACTTTCCACAGTGAAACCTCAGAAATCTCATCAAAGACTAAATCACTGTAACTCTTTATGAAACCGTCCTCAAATAAGAGAAAATGCAGTTTGCTGAAGACTCTCTCAATCCACAATTTATCGTTTACAGCTGTCTTTCCCACGACATCTGAAATATGGCAACAGGCGTGCTGTGTTTTTGCTTTGTTTTCAGTGGTTTACACACGGCAGGCCTGACAGCCTGTGTACACGACACTGTGGGCTGAATGTTGAACGAGTACAGCAGCAGTGTTGTGTCCTGCCTGCCAACAGCACCAGCATGGCTGAAATGTTCACACTGGGAGTGTTATGTTATCTTCAGGTGCAGCTGAGGAAGTTCTGAAGTTTAATTCTGTGTAACGTCTTTGTTTTTCCCTAATGAGCATTTATAAAAACTGTTTTACAGCAGTTTCATTGTTCTGTAAGCATTAAGACTGAAGGAATGGGTTTTATATGTGCAGCTTGTTCAGCTGTACCTTTACTAACACCACTGAAGGAAGAACAAACTGTGCGTCACCTTGTCACGGGAATGTCCGAGTATTAACTTGATGATTTAAAACATTGACAAATGTTTTACACTCCTGGAAACACAGACCAGGGATACCTGTTCAGTCACTATTATTTGAAGTTGAAGTAGTTTCCATGCCTCCCTCAGCAGGCTGTGGGACAGTGGATCCAGTTTAAAGTTTCAGAGCTCTAATGTGCAGCCATCACCTCAGAAGCAATCAGCAGCAGAGAGAGTGCATACAGTGATGAATTGAATGTTTGTGTGCAAACCAGCAAATTAACAGAAGGATTTTCTCTCATCCTTTTTTACCCCTCAGATTTAAAAGGCTGATGGTTAGGTAGAACAGCTTAGACACCCAAGTTTGTGAATGTGATAACTCAAGAACAAGGTGACGTTAGATTTTGAAATTGATGCCATAGGTGTGTCTACTTGGAGGCTGAGGGGAACCACTTGTGGTTAATGACAATTGAATACGTTGTTTGGAGTAGGTGGCTCTCAAAGGGACAGTTTTCCATTAAAAAAGAGACATAGGATCTGTGAATCCACCCCCTCTGTGACTGTCAGACGCCGACTTTAATGTGAACGCGTAGAGGAAATCCTGGGTTAACTGGAGTTGATGACCAGCTTCGTGTTTGCTAATGCTAGGATAAGTGAATCCAGATGATGAAACGAAACTCTGCATATGTTAAACAAGCTTTGTAGTAAAGGGCCCTGGTTACTGAAGAGGCTGCCTTTCTGTTTGCCATTTATTTTAGAGAATCATAATTAACTTTAAAGAGAAAAGATTCAACTCGGGATGTTAAGTAAAACAACCAAAGCCTAATTTCTACAGATACTAAAAGCAGAGATGAATCAGCTTGTAGTAGGAGTGAAGAACTTTGCTTCCTACTCTTGTAACAACCGTGTAGACCCAAAAGCAGAGCCAACAGAGACACGTATCAAAGTATTACAGTCTTTATTTACTGTACATATGAAAACATTGAGGTAAGTACTGAGGGGCCATGGGAATAGCACAGGGGCTTCCTCCGGGTCTCGGGGAAGAAGGAGGCTTTCCAAAAAGGAAGGGATACCTTACCTGGTTGAGTTCGGGTAAGTGTTGCCGTAGGTGGGTGAGCAGGCAGATGGAAGAGTAGTGCAGAGTGATCCAGGTGGGTACTGTGAACGAACCAACTTTCTCATCTGATGGAAGATAACGGAAACGAAAAGCTATTCAGCTGATGGGAGGAACATGGGAACAGACAGAGGCACGTGAGAATAGGAATGCTAGGAAACTGCTAAGGAACAAGGTGTTTGCCACTTGTTGGAGGCAGACTATCTGGCAGAGTATGGATGGCAAAGCTGGTCCTTTTATACTGAAGTTGAGGAAACGGATGACAGGCAGGTGTGTGCAGCTGAAGAGCGGGAAACCCAAACTCCACCCAAAGAAAAGGAGCGTGCCTTCGGGATGATTGCTTGGAGGAATAAGAGGAAGTCCAAACAACCAGAGCCCGACTATGACACTACAGCAGCATGAATCTCCCAGATGTTTCTGTTTGTTATGAAGAATGGTTGAATAGTCCCCCATTCATATTTAGAAGTATTGTTTGCTTGAAATTGCCATCCCCAAGTGTGTGTGTGTCTTCCTTATTGGGATAGGCATAGGTGCCGATTGTGAGATAGCACAGCCTCAGTGTTAGTGATACAGCGATGTTCACTAGTGTGCACAACAAGCTCACAAGTGTCTGAGAGCATGGCATTTTGTCAGCCACCTATGGCAATAACTGCTAATTAAATGCAGAGGTGTGTATAAACACATTGTGAGTGAAAAGTGATGAATATAATAGCAACACTATGCAGTGCATCATGGGAAGCCCCCAGCAGGCTAGACCCATGGCAGTGTAACTAAGACCAGGCCCCCCTGCTATGAGCAAGCAGCTGTTTGCTCATAGAGGGGACATCTGATTGTTGGAGTTTCTTAAGTACCTTGAAGCAACTGTTGATGTGTTTTGCTGCTATTATTACTATACAAAGGAAAAATGGGTGATTGGGTATTTTTGGATTAACTGAAGGCTTTTCAGGGAGTTTTTAGGAGAGCCTGACAATAACAGTAGTCTAGCCTGGAAGTAAGGGATGCATCAACTAGTTTTTCAGCATCAATCTGAGACAGGATATTTCTAATTTTAGAGATACTGTGCAAATGGCAGGAAGCAGTCCTACATATTTGTTTTATATGCACATTGAAAGACGTGTTGTGTTCAAAAATGTCTCCTAGAATGTCCTGAGGTAGTGCCATCCACACTAAGCATCTGAATTACCATATTTCTAAGACTTTTAGGGCCAAGTCCAATAACTTCAGCTTTATCTGAATTAAGAAGCAGGAAGTTAGAGCTGATCCAGGTCTTTGTGTCTATAAGATATTTATGCAGTTTAACTAATTGGTGTTTGTTACCTAGCTTGATAGATTGATAGAAGGTAGGTATCCTCTGCATAGCAGTGAAAATGTATGCTATGTCTTCTAATGATGCTGCCTAAGAGAAGCATGTATAGTGTAAACAGAATTGGTCCTAGCACTGAACCCTGTGGAACTCCATAATTAACCTCTAGTTGTTTATGGAGTCTCCATTTATATAAACAATTAGATAGATATGATACAAACCAGCTACGGCATGCAGTAAGTTAAATATTATGGTCGCATGCACTGAGGTGTAGCAGGACAAGCACAGAGACGAGTCCACTGTCAGAGGCCATAAGAAGATCAGTTGTAACTTTCACTATTCTGAATCCCGACTGAAACTGAAATTTAAATAAACTTCTGCAAATGATTAGTTAACCTCTTGGCAGCTACTCTTTCAAGAAGTTTTGGTGTAATGTCTTTCAGCAGTCTTGTAGGAATAGGGTCTAAAGGACCCGTTGATGGTTCAGGGGAATAAATAATTGAAGTAAACAGAAGATTGATAGGAAATGTCACCAGGTGTTAAAGCTGTTATACTGAATGTTTCATCTATGGCATGGCTTTGAATAATTTTTTCTCTAATGATTAAAATTTTATTTGTGAAGACGTTCATGAAGTCATTACAGAGCTCTGACTGTCAGCCTGGCTACAGTGCTGAAGAGAAACCTGGGGTTGTTCTTATTGTCTTTAATCAGCGATGAGCAGTAAGACGTAGGGTTTTTTCTTAAAGCAGCAAACTATTCTTCCATGCTCACTGATAATGATGCCAGCTTATGAGTTACCTGCTTTAAGGTGCACGTGTGAGAGTTATAACAGGGTGTCAAGTACTTCTGATTTGGATTTGTGGGAGCAGACTTCAGGTAGCTCCTCTGGCATTAAAAAAGATAACAGTAGAGGAATTATGTGCTTAAATTGAGTTACAGCACTTTCAGATCACTGCAGAATTAAAGGGCAGAACAAGATATTTTTTTCTCAGTACCTCTTTAGTGGAGCAGACGTTTACGTGGATGCAATACTTTTATATTTCTTATATCTGCTAGTCCCACTTTCTTTTAAAGCAGCAGTACAAACAAAAGGGAGCTAACAGTGTCAGTGACAGCTGATCTCATCTGAAAGCAAAGCTACATGCTGACATTCTGCAGCATATTTGTAGGACAGTAACATTTGGACATTTTGCAGCCTTTGTGAGCAACACACCAGACAATAGCCCGTTTTCATCTCCCACAACGATTACAGGATTGGTGGAGCTGTGAGTCAAGAGCGAGGGCTGCACATGTGACTGTCAGAACATTACTGTTATTCAAAGTGTACATCTCTAACAGAGCATAGCCAATCAGATGCAGACTGCTTCTGACTTTGTAGCATAAATGCTTTTTTTATACATTTAGAATGTTTCAACTTTTGACTTGATTCATAAAAACGGATTTGTCGTGATAAAGTGAAGCTTCCCAAATATTACTTTTATAAAAAGGTTTGATTTTTTAAAATATCAATGTTCTTCATCATCCTCATTATAATTGAACATGTCGTAGTGCCATGTGTTAGTTCAAAAATAAAATCGTTCAGATTAAAATACGCAACTGTAACAACACTGGTTGGAGTTAGAGTGCACAGACACAAAATGGTGATTTTGTTACAATTTGGCATTTTTCTGTCAGACTGCTGAAAAGCCTTGTGTGGTTTATATGAACCAGAATGATCTCATTTTTATTAAAGTGCTCGTCTTACAGTTTGGTGTTGAGCTGTTGTGATGCTGTCAGTTAGCTTTTAGCATTTCTCTCTCCAGTTCTGTACGTGACAAATACAAGGTTCAAGTTGAATGTCTTAAACCCGATTGGCTGTCTCGCTGTTAGCATGTGATCAGATCAGTGCGTGTGGGTTTTCACTGCTGCTTTTTTCCACTTTTTGCTCGTTCGTGCTAGACCAGGATCAGAAATGCAAAAATGCAAAGCTGAGATGGCGCATGTCAACCTGAAAATTGTAGGCTGAAACTGTAAGAAGTTATTTCCACAGTTTCAGAGCCTTTTGCAGCTTTTTAAGTCCCAGTTCAAACGTGTTAGAATGTGATGCCAACAATCTGACTTTAATATCTCACTTTTTAGTAAATGTAACTGTATAAGCTCAAATTCACCTGGTTTCTTGACTCAAAGGTTTCCAGTTTCATTGTTTGGTGAAACCTGTTGTTAGTGTGAAAGGCCACGCACGCTCCACTTTAACATTTGCATTCAGTGGGAAACGGCACACTGCAGTTTAGCAAAACACAGCATCGTCACAGGTCATGTGGGAGCCTGATCAAAGTGCCGTGACGCTTCCTCTTCCACCACCGTTTGTACGTAACCCAGGCTGGGTGTTATTTCATGCCTGGCTGCATGAAAAGCCTGCCAGAGATGTTACTATGAGTGCAGTCACAGGAAGCTCTGCGGTGGAACAGGAAAGAAAACAGGAAGTGAATAGAGGCGGGCCACAGGTTGTGTTGAGCCAAAGTGCTTATCCCATTTATCGCTGCCTTGTTTGTTGTGGATGGCCAGAATGAAATTGTGTCCATGTGACATCATCGGAGTGAGTGGCTAGTGATGACTGTTGTACTCAGGCAGACATGAGGAAGCTGAAAATATATACACCCCTTAAAACATCTACTTTAGCTCCAATCTACTTTAACTAGCAGCTGTCTGTGAGACTGTCTAACCTGTGGACAGCGAGACGGCAGGGTAAACTCTGTGTCGAGTGTAGTTTACAATCATTAGAAACCATTCAACTTCAAGATAGCTTATTGAGCTGTTGTATATTTGCCCAGGTATGTATGTCAGTCAGTGGAGCAGGCAGGAAGCAGAGCTCCAACCAGGAGGGCAAATCAGTGAAAATGGACTGAATGAGCTTTTATGTAACAGTTTTCTTGTCTACCTGACCAGTCAACGCACTTTAGACTACAATTTAAATACATTTATTTATTTATACACATTTAATGTACTTTTATACAGTGCAGAGTTCTGTACCCTTTAAGTAATTTATCTACTTGTCAACCATGAGTGAGTTAGAATAACCTAAAATGTGTGGATGTCTTTGGACTGTGAGAGACGGCCAACGCACTTGAATATTTCGAGAGCTGATGTTTATTTAACCCTGTCAGTCGACTGCAAGTTTGATTGTCCATATACAATATTTTAAAGAACTGCTCCATTCTTATAATGAGGCAGTGAACGAGCCCAGATCCCTGTTTAGCAGTTGCAGTCTGCATTGGATCTGTTGGGTCCATTTTCCGGCCAGTTCATACTAAAACGGACCCAGGGCCAAATCAAATTCAAATTCAAATTTTATTTGTCACGTACACAGTCATACACAGTACGATATGCAGTGAAATGCTTGGACAACTGCTCGTGACCTAAAGAAAACAAAAAAGGAAAAGGCTATGAATAAGATAAGATAGGCCAGTACGTGTGTGTGGGTCCAACTGGTTCTTAAAACAGTTTGCTGTGTATACCTGCAAACACAATATTCGCAGGCGTGACCAGCGTCCAGTAGATTTGAAAAAGTGGCGGGGAACTAGAGGCATGAGGAACATGAAGGCCTAGTTACCACCAGAAGGTAGCTGAAAAACTGGAGGAGAGCAGTTTGAAGATTCCCTCTGCTGATTAGCCGCCAACAGATTTCAGGTGAGACCTTGAGAGAGGAAAACGCAGGCTCCAGATGGAAAATTCCCAGACACTCAATCGGACCATGACAGACAGAGCTGGGCACCAAGGGTCTGGAACAGTTTACCACTCCGGCTACGTTTAAGCGACTCTGTGGAGTCTTTTAAAAGACACTTTTCTGTTTAATCAGATCTGCTGACATTCATGTGTTGTTGATGAGCTTGGAAAGAAAAGCGTCTGGACTTCTTTAAGTTTCCTGAAGAGTTCACCTCTCATCCAAGAAGCGTCTTCAGTTCTAAGAGCGACTGGTGGAGAGTCCCAGATTTAGGCCCTTTGGGAGTGTCCCCAAGAGGGTCGTGGACCCCCTATTGATCCTCTACCTAATCACATGAGCCAAGGTGTGTAAGCGGGTGTGGCTTGTGTGACCTACGAACTATGATGACCTGGATGACTGAGAACCTTCACAGACGTTTTGTTATTGATGTTTTTTAATTTTATTTTCATGTATTTTAGTTTATTCTGCTTTAACGTGGTTCTCTGTTGATATTGTATGTCAGACAGACACAGGCTGACCAGCTGGCACTAAATCCCGTCATAAATGCTACATGCACCTGACAAACCGAACTGTTTTCACTCCCATCCAACTGAAAACAAACGTATGTTGACTACTTTGGCATTTTGGGTGTGAGATAGCCATCACCAGTCCTCTGGGAGACAATGAGCTCTTACTGTGATACATGAGTCCACAGCCTGTGTTGTCCATACGTTGCAGTTTAATGTAACCCTTTCTGATGTAATCAAACTATCCTGAGTTTTAGACGTCTCCTCTCTGTAGAGTGTGGGTGCAGTTTAAATAAAGGTCTCTGGGTGTATATTTGTGGATAGTCCGTGTTTCCTTCTAGATCGTAGCTCTGACGCTCACCAATCCTCACCTGTTGCTTGAACAGCGTCAGGACTGTGGGTGGACTGTGAGGAGATTTCATGTCTTGACTTCAGTGGCATCTTTCCATCCTGTGGCCAGCTTGTTATTGAGTAGCTCATTACTGGTAATGATAGCCTGGATTCTATCCCTACAGTTCAGATGGGTTTTCAGCACCTTCTGGAGGTTTTGGCTTCACCTTCCTGAATCCTCATGGTTTCCGTTAGTCTGTGGAATACCCAGGTACTTGTAGCTGTCCTGGATGTATGCTATCATGCCTTCTAGCCGCTCCACCTCACTTTCCCACCATTTGGCCACACTTATACAGTCTGAATATGTCAGATCCAGTGGGGGCAGTGCATCAGCTTGGTATACTCTGCACTTGATGGTGACATGTGGAATTGCCCTGCAGTTCACGCCTCCAGTGTTTCCTTCCACAGTCTCACTGAGTTCCTAATGTATGTTATTAGTGTTGTACAGTGCCAAGCACATCCATGTGTGGGGCATTGATCTGCATTAACTGACAACTGTTGTTGTGATTTGTCGATGTATAAATAAATTGAAAGTTGAGGCTTTGTTGTAGTCCAGGTGCTGCTCAGGTTAGTCAGTCTGCTCTTGGTGTACTGCTCTCTCAACCCAGAGTGGATGCTTTGGTGCTCTGGTGTTATTTTTAATGCCTTTCTGAGCTGTGCTTATGTGTTGACTCATGTGCTAACTCAAAGTACACTTTTTCATTTCTGTGTGTGTGTGTGTGTGTGTGTGTGTGTGTGTGTGTGTGTGTGTGTGTGTGTGTGTGTGTCTTCACTAAGGTTGTGATACTTTGTGCCTGCAAACATCACAAAGTGGGACCTTTGCATAGTCACGGAGCAGAAGAAGAACAGTATTGAAGGTTTTGCACCAAGTAATCCAAAATACAGAGTAATGCATCACATAAATAATAACATTGACATATTTTTTTGCAATAGATGTGTTAAAATAAAATAAAATAAAAAAGTTAATATGTGACTACCACCACCTGGGACCTCAGTAGTTTCCTAACCATGACCGCTTTTGATAGTTTGGCTTCTGTTGGCCCCGTGTTAAATAACGCGGGACCATTGATCTTTGTTGTGCACAACACAATATGTCTGGTCTGGTGTACAGAGCAGCTTTATGCCAGCTGAATGCATCTCACCCAGGCTGTCAAAACCACAAAACTGCTTTCTGCCACAGCGTCGGTACGCATGTGACGCATATGACGCTACTGTATTTCTGGTGCTCTGTGGGTTGACACTACATGTACATCTCCTTCTCAAGTTAATCTCTCATTGACACTTTTTTCACTTGAGAACGAGGTGCATCTGTTGAAGAGTGCCCATAGTTTGGCACATCATGTAGGACAGTAAGGGTCACAAGAGCAGAGGTGTGAGTCTTCTGTGAAATACTGCCCGACTTTGACAAATGGGCAGAGAGAGGAGAAAAGTGGACTTGTGGTCCTGCAGAGATATTTGTAGTCTGCAGGCAGATGAGGGACTGCCCGTCTGGTGCAGAGAGCTATGTGGTCAAAGGGAGGCAGTGCAAAATATATGTGGTACAGCTTGTCTGTGGGCCACTCATGCTTGTGCTGTTGTTGGTTTTAGAAAAACAAAGTTCTAACATACAAGTTCCCTTCCTTATTCTCACCTATTCTAGTTCATGCATTTATTACTTCCAGGCTGGACGACTGTAATTCATTATTATCAGGATGTCCAAAAAACTCCCTGAAAAGCCTTCAGCTGATCCAAAATGCTGCAGCAAGAGTACTGACAGGGACTAGAAAGAGAGAGCAGATTTCTCCTGTTTTGGCTTCCCTTCATTGGCTTCCTGTTAAATCCAGAATTCAAAATCCTGCTCCTCACATACAAGGTCTTAAATAATCAGGCCCCATCTTATCTTAATGACCTTGTAGTACCATATCACCCTATTAGAGCACTTCGCTCTCGCTCTGCAGGCCTACTTGTTGTTCCTAGAGTATTTAAAAGTAGAATGGGAGGGAGAGCCTTCAGTTTTCAGGCCCCTCTTCTGTGGAACCAGCTTCCAGTTTGGATTCAGGAGACAGACACTATCTCTACTTTCAAGATTAGGCTTCAAACTTTCCTTTTTGCTAAAGCATATAGTTAGGGCTGGACCAGGTGACCCTGAATCCTCCCTTAATTATGCTGCAATAGACATAGGCTGCCGGGGGATTCCCATGATGCACTGGGTGATTCTTCTTCACTCACTATGTATTAATAGACCTCTCTGCATTGAATCATATCTGTTATTAACCTCTGTCTCTCTTCCACAGCATGTCTTTATTCTGTCTTCCTTCTCTCACCCCAACCGGTCGCAGCAGATGGCCCCGCCCCTCCCTGAGCCTGGTTCTGCCGGAGGTTTCTTCCTGTTAAAAGGGAGTTTTTCCTTCCCACTGTCACCAAAGTGCTTGCTCATAGGGGGTCATATGATTGTTGGGTTTTTCTCTGTATCTATTATTGTACGATCTACCTTACAATATATATCTCGTAGTACCATATCACTCCAATAGACCTGTTATTTAAAAGTAGAATGGGAGGGAGAGCCTTCAGTTTTCAGGCCCCTCTTCTGTGGAACCAGCTTCCAGTTTGGATTTCCCAAACAGACACCTCGTCTGGTGTTTGGAGCAGCTTGACACCGGCTGTGAGAATCCACCTCAGGCTTTCAAAACCACAACATGTTCAATATTGGGCTTAAAATGTTTGTTTTTTATAAAGCATATAGTGAGAGCTGGATCAGGTAACCCTGAATCCTCCCTTAGATTCACTGTAATAGATGTAGGCTCCTGTGTTTTGTCCTCACCCACCTTTTTACTAATTATGTGTTTATACCCCACGGTGCATTTAATCATTAGTTATTATTAATCTCTTGCTTGGTTGTGCTGAAAGTTTCTTTCTGTTAAAATCTGTTAAATTGTTATGTTGGTTAAGTGTAATTATAACATAGTAGGAGCATCAGCGTCGGCTGCACTTCCTCTGCTAGAGGACCGAGAGCTTGAGGGTCCTGAGGACTGTGTGGACAGAGATCTGGGATGATGTTTCTGGGATCGGCTGGAGGCACTCGCTCAGCTTGGGGGTCTTTGCCCCGAGTGCTCTGATTACCACAGGGACCATTGTTGTCTTCACCCTCCACATCTTCTTGAATTTCTCTCTCAGGCCTTGATATTTCTCGAGGTTCTCGTGTTCTTTCTTCATCACTCAGTAAAGCTACATCTATCACTACAGCCATCCTCTTTCAGTCAGCTTATTCCAGCTATTGGGAGGATTTCTTGATATCTGCTGGATGGTGGATAGATGGCGCCGGTGTGTGTGGCTTACCTGCTCTGTTTGTGATTGCTTTATTGACATCTGTTTTCTTAAAAAATGTCTCCATTGTCCTGGTTTATGACTTCATCAGCATCAGAGCCACTGTTGAAGAGCGACTGGTCCCAGGATGTCAGGAGTATTGTATCCCACCTGTCTGTAGAGCGCACCAATCCTCCTTCACCAAGGCCCACCTTGCCTTCCTCCCAGGAAGAAATGCCACAGGAGACGGGGAAACGGAGCAGTGTGTTTAAAAACTGCATGGCTGCGTCTCCGATAACTGATCCCCACGTTCTTCTGAACAAACTTTCCCTGGACCTCGGGTTGTCTCTTGGCGATCCCTGGAACTGACTCACCGATGGACCACACCTGTGCTTCTGCATCTTACTGTCCAGCTCTCATGGCATCTATCGCCCCATCTTCACAGAGGTGGAGTCTTTGGTGCACATATCTCAACTGCCATGCAGCACGTTCAGTTGCTTCAGCTTTTTTCTCCTTATTCACGGAGTGTTTGTTTGAATAGTTTTCTCTCAAACGTGGATTGAGAGAAGTTTTGTTCTCCAATGAACAAAAGTGAAACTTTTCCTGAGGAGCAGCAACTACACACAGCGCGCTTTGTTTAATAAAGCAATTTGATTCTGATCACCAGATTCTTTATCCCATCAATCGTGCGTCCCAGCCAGACATCAACCCTGTTTTTGACAGGCTGGGTCTGGTTAATGCTAGGTCACTAGCAAATAAAACCTTTATTCTAAACGACTTCTTCACCTCTCCACACCTGGATTTTCTTCTGGTGACTGAAACTTGGGCCTGTTCTCTGAACTTGTCCTTCCAGACTGTAACTAGCTCAACTCTCAAAACACATCAAAACACATAAAGAACATTTATTAAAATCCATCCAAAAACATTCATATATTTAAAACATTTATACTGTGTTAAACCTTCGTTATTCCCAAAGGTTGATTCTGTTCATCTCAGTGGGAGAAACGTTTCGTCATCCAGGTGACTTCAGTCTCAGCTGACTGCAGGTTTCCCCGAAATCTTATCAACAGTACATTTGCATAATGACTGAAACTGGAGAACAATGGCTGGCTGTGATGTCAGTTCCTTCCTTGTCATGACCATTAATCAACAACCACAGATTAATGGCCATGAGTACCATTCACAGAGAGTTGGGGAATGGCTGCCATCACAGCATGTAAGATGGTGACAGATGTACCCTTAGGCCCCCTCCTCGATTCAGAGATGGTCTTTCCCTTTTCACGTAAATGGGCTCCTTGACTCCGCCCTCAAACCAGCGTTCCTCCCTGTCCAGGATGTGTACATCCTCATGATTGAGAGAGTGTCACTGGCCTGTAGGTGTAAATAGACTGCAGAGTCCTGGCCTGACGAGGTGGCTCTGCTGTGTGTGGATGTAAATGTTTCTCCCACTGAAAACTTTCAGATGACCAGAATCAACCTTTTGGGATGAGTGAGCATGACATTACAACCCCCATTATTGTTTTCATTAATTATACTATAAATTTGCTTTGTGCATACATGATTCTTGTTTATGTTAGGTGTGTTAGGGACACCAGACCGACCTCTCCTTTCAACTTGGACCAAACGGCCTCATTGTCCCTAACCCAAAGTGTTTCCCAACACATTTAATAAAAAGGATTTTAAGTGATACTAAGGTCAGCCACATCCAAGCTGCCATTCACTTTGCTTTTGGACACCTTTTTGTTACGTCACGGTTTGTCCCACAAATCAGTTCAACACATAATTCATTAAGAATCATCATGACTTTGTGCTGTAGTGGAAACAAAGTAGCAAGAAATAATCATCTTGGTATAATATGGGTACTGACAATTGTTACTCATGCTTTGTCATTTGGATTTAAAATGTTCCCATTTCAGAACTACTGCTTTGTTTTCACATTCCTTGTTGAACCAGTTTAAAAGGCAACAGCTTTCCCACTAAACTGAACCATTCTAATAACACTATCGGGCATCCCATATTCCTTCATCACTGCCCACATTTAGGAATGTGAAACAGTCTTCTTGCTGCTGAATGAAGCAGTTAACCACTTGACAAGATGTACTCTGGATATTTTTCCATCTCTGCCGAAGCCACTGAAGGATGTGTTTGACTCTGTGTGTATGAGTGTGCTGTCTGTTATTGCAGCGTCCAGATTGGTTTGGATTGTTACAAACATACACACTCACTCTGTAAAACGTATAAAGTCTTGTCTTACTTCAGTTTTCTGTAAGCTACTTTCTGCTTTTTGGCCAAATAGGCCGGGCAGGCGATCGTGGCTCACGAGTTGGGAGTTCGCCTTGTAATCGGAAGGTTGCTAGTTCAAGCCCCGTCTCCGACAGTCTCGGTCGTTGTGTCCTTGGGCAAGACACTTCACCTGCTCCCTACTGGTGGTGGTCAGAGGGCCCGGTGGCGTTAGTGTCCGGCAGCCTCGCCTCTTGTCAGTGCGCCCCAGGGTGGCTGTGGCTACACTGTAGCTTACCGTCACTAGTGTGTGAATGTGTGGATGACTGGATGTGTAAAGCGCTTTGGGGTCCTTAGGGACTAGTAAAGCGCTATACAAACACAGGCCACTGTGCTTCTTTTGGGTGCAGTTACCTGCGTATCCTTTTATCTTATATGTTATTTATTATAAAGACTATTTTGCTTTCCTTTCAGGCTCGAAACATCAGGACGTCTGAACTGGCAGCTATCAAGATTGTCAAGCTCGACTCAGGTGTGTTAAAAGCCCAAACACAGCACAGGAAGTGCACAGTAAGGTGTCCATTCAACGTCCATAGTTCCCAGTATTGGTCAGTTTCAGTGAAACTTGCAAATAATATTACTCAGGGTCACATCAGCTGTTTTACAGTTTATAGCACAGCAACAACAGGATTAAGCAATCAAGCAATGGCTTATTATATTGCTTTGTCACACATGTTGCTAACTGTGATGTTATTGCTCTGATCACAGAGGCGTGGCTGGGCCCTCCTATCACCACTATGCTATTATCAGTAATATTCATTTCTTTATTATAGATGAAGTGTGAGTGAGAGTGGGGTCATGTTTACAATCCAATCAAATTCTTTTACATCCATCAGAGTCAAAGGTCAACTTCAGGATTTATGGGTGAAAAATTGACGAAAGGCCTGATAACTACGATTATTAGAAGTCTGCTGTGTTCATATAGAAAGTACTAAAGAGTCAAAGTGGTAATGCTGTATGGAGCTTTGTGTAAGTGTTTGTTACTGCCATCTTTGCTTTCATGGACTTCTTTTTAAAGGAAGGTGTTTTGCACTACAAAGATTTTCTTCTGGATTTGTCCCGTATATATTGTCCAGTATATGGGTTATACTGGAATGATATAAGGAACGGATTGAGTCCTTTTCTAGCTTAGAAATGAAAAAGTGAGCCTATCCTTGAATAACTAATAGTGCCATTTGAGTAGTTGTAAAAAACAGACCTGATTTCACTGTATCCAACACAGCTGATAACACTGAGCACCACGTGGGTGTGCAGTATTTTTTTCCACTAAAAGAATTTCCCAGATTCACTACATCCCTTGCTCCATGGAGAAGCTACCAGTCCTCCCAGTTGTCTAGCTATGTTTTGCTGTTCTGTAACTGTGTGAAGTTAGCTGTCATGAGTCAGTAAACCCTCGCTGTGCTGTCTGTGCTCAGGTGATGACATCACCCCCATCCAGCAGGAGATTACCATGATGAAGGAGTGCAAGCACAAAAACATCGTGGCCTACTTTGGGAGCTACCACAGGTGCTGGGTGTTTTCTGATGTGTGGAATTCCTCAGATTGTTGGTGGACTGAAATATGTGGAATTTGACTTTTATCTTGCACGCGCTGAATTCCTCTCCCACTCCTTCAACTGCTTAGTTACATTGTTGGCCCACCAGCTCATGCATGATACTGTGTGCTTGTGGGAGTAAATGCATTGACTTCATTATATTAAGGCCTGTCTGCTTCCTTCTTAAACGCAGTACTTGTTTTTAACCAATGCCTGCACAGCTGTTCAGCCACAGAAGAGCAGCACGCATGTCAGACATGTCAAATAAAAGCTGAGTGTCTCTCTTTAGAAACACCAAGCTGTGGATCTGCATGGAGTACTGCGGTGGAGGCTCCCTGCAGGATATCTACCATGGTAAAAACACACACATCTAAAATTCATGTCAGAACACGACGCATCTACTGTCCTCGATCGGCTGAATTCACAGCATGTGATTAAATTAGTGTCGTCCATTCTTAGTAATGAGGGCCTGTGATTGACTGGGTGAATCTCTGAATGTACCTCACGTGGATTGGATACGAGAAAGGATTGTCATTAAGGGAAATGTAATTAAATAATTATCAGTCATAGATTCTAGTTTGTCCTTCTGTGAACCAACTAATATGTATTAAAATAAAAACAAAGACTGCTAGCCTAACATATAAGTGGTTAACTACTCAAAGAGAGAGGAATAAGAGGAAATGTTTCCTTCTCAGGACCAGGAATTATTTTTAGGCACTGCAAAGCAAGAAACAACTAAAAAGCTAAAATCACAAACTAAAGCTATATGTTGCATTTCTTTCTGTCGTTACACTTTCCAAATGAGCCAATAAGGATGAATAAGACCATAGTGGAGCTGTTTAAACATAACTATATGAGTACTGTTTCCACCCGATGAGTCTGAGTGAGGCAGCTGAAGCATTTCCCAGCATGTCCAACTGTAACTACCACTTTAACGCTCAGTCATTTGAATAGTTGGTATAAAGCAGATGTGGAAGTAGGCACAATGATCCACTCTTACTCTCATGTCTCACAGCTGTTAATCAGACTCTTTTCCACAGTGACGGGTCCACTGAAGGAGAAGCAGATAGCATTTGTGTGCAGGGAAACTCTCCAGGTAAGGCTTTTCAGTCCAGGAAGCTTGTTACTGTTGCACTGCAAAGTCTTTACAGACACCCTGCTGACACAATGAGTCATGTGTTTTTTCCCAACTTCAGAGCAGCTCCAGTCGTGCCAGACCACTAAGTGCATTGTAGATGTTCTGAAACTGCCTCTGCAGTAGAACATGATAAATGGTCTGGTCCTGATATAGCTCTTTTCTTTCTAACGAAGTGCTACAAGTCCCTTTCACCTATATACAGTTGTACTCACACTGCAGTTCATTTTATTCCTTTAATTCCTTTTAAACAATCACACACACATGCTCACCGCAATAAATGCGTAGGATGCGGTTCAGTGTCTTTACCAGGGGCGGGTGGATACGCAGGTGGGAGGAGCTGCCAACATTCTGGTGGTGCTGGAAAACCCACCTGACCTCTTGAGCCACAGCAGCCATACGGCACACTGTGTTTTCATAGACCGTGACCTTCTGCCCACTCAAAGCTTTGTTGGATGATCAGCTTTGCAGACTGACAGCAAAAAACACCAGAAAAAGTGCTTCCAAAACTTTCACCAGTGCTGTACACGATCAGTGAGTCTGCATTCAAAGCACGTAAAGGTTACAAAAATCAAACTAAGGAAACATAGAGATATTGTTCCTGATTCATGCAAGACTAGATGAAGATGGGACAGCATGCTCTCCTACTGCCTGGGTGGAGTGCTGTGCAGTGGGTCATTAACACCGCCCAAATCATTGGCTGCCCTCTGCCACCCCTGGAGACTGTTAGTCAGTCAGTTCAGCTGTATGTTTTCTCTCTCTTCCTAGTTCAGTGTTGTAAACCATGACTTAAGCAGTAATTAAATACATTCTCACAGTAATCGGCTGATTTCCATCTTTTCCAGGGCCTGTATCACTTGCACGAAACTGGCAAAATGCACAGGGACATAAAGGTACAGCTGTTTAGTTGTTACTGTTTAATAGTGACGCTCAGACTGTGGATCATCCTGTGAACAAGCTTGGATCTTTATTGTCTTTGCAGGGAGCCAATATCCTTTTGACCGAGCGTGGAGATGTGAAACTGGGTCAGTGTGATTTGCAGTACTTATGCAGGCTTAGGTAAGCACGATGTTGGATTTAAGCTGCACTGTGACCCTGCGTCTCTCCTCTGTGTCCAGCTGATTTTGGAATCGCAGCAGAGATCAGTGCCTCTGTGGCCAAGAGGAAGTCATTTATTGGAACTCCTTACTGGTAAGATGAATACATCACCACTAACCCTAACCTTACCAAACCCTGAGCAAACAGTGTCTGTCTGTCGATGGTGACACAGACCTCTCTGTTTTTCTACAGTGCTGCTATCACTGTGAGCTTGGTATGCTGCCAGCGCTCTTTGTCTTTATGCTCAGCTGTAGGTTCATCTATTGTGCTTTTGTGTCACAGTATCAGTTAAGTGTTCTGCTTTCACTTTAGCTGAATTCGTGTCTGTTTTATAGCCTCGGTTCAATATATCAGCCTGTTTAAGGTTAGGGTTTTTAACCTCATACGTTATCAGAATTAACCAGACAAATCGATCCGCCTCATAAGAGCGGGCTTGCATCAGCAGCCGCAGAATGGAGGAGGAGTATCAGTCCCGTGTGTGTGCTGGGATGAGCTTTCCTGTGCTCGTACTTTCATGGCATGTCTATGTCTGTCAGTCTATGAGTTGCCGACTAACCCTCAGAAAGCATCTACTAAACCAAAGTCTATGAAAGAAAATGTGCAAAGGACAGATTTGTTTTAGTTCGATTTACAATAAAGTGATAAAAAACACACGACCTGTCTTTCTCCATATAGGTAAACATATTTATCTTTAGGTGAAGCACTGCTACAGTTATTGCAACGATACCTGATCACTTCAAGGATCAAGTTTCTAACAAAGCCACAGACCGCTCGCAGTCAGCTGCCATCTTCAAATATTGATGTTTCACAGATTTGTCATTGAAAGTTAATATGAGTGGTTGACTCCTGGACACACCTGTTTGCGAATCAGGCCCACTAACTCTTCCTCTCTGAGCAGGATGGCTCCAGAGGTGGCTGCGGTGGAGAAGAAGGGTGGCTATAACCACCTGTGTGATATCTGGGCCGTCGGCATCACTGCCATCGAGCTGGCAGAGCTGCAGCCGCCCATGTTTGACCTGCACCCAATGAGGTGAGTCAGCATAAACAATGGGGACTGGACAAACAGTTGGAGACAGACAGACTTGGCAGACTCTGGGTGATTGCTGCTTGGACATTTTCCAGTCCAGTGACGTCTCTCACACTGTTTTTCAGAGCGCTGATGCTGATGTCCAAGAGCAGCTTCCAGCCTCCAAAACTTAAGGACAAAGCCAAGTGGTAAATGTGCTGCTGATGGTCTGAAATTCAAGTGCATAAGCACCTGTGATCTGATCAGTATCTTCCTCACTGCTGATACATGTATCTTTGTCTTCCTCTGTCTGCAGGTCTGCTGGCTTCCATAGCTTTGTGAAGATGTCTCTCATTAAAAGCACTCGTAAGCGGCCCTCAGCTGAGACACTGCTGCAGGTTAGTTTGTCACTAAACAAGGAAAAACGAACCAACCGTCCGTCTTCACACTGGCACTGTTGTGTGTACAGTAGCTGTAAGCACATCTTTCTCTTCTGTTTGTAACATTAGCACAAAGGGAGGTGGTTGGCCGAGGCTGGCTGTTACGAGAGCGACTGGAAATGATTGCATTGCATTTGTACAGTTTATACTGGGAGCTATTCAGTAAAATTTCACGTGCTGATGAACATGTGATATTACACAAAATCTAAATGTCACATTTTGCTACAAATATTACAGAGCTGTCAAATCAGCAGATATCAAATGATGTACGATCAAAAACATCCGAGCCCTCAGTGCGTGGGTCGCTTGCTCTGCTGGTGGAGATATAGTTCTGTCCATCTCCATCCAGTTAAGGGCTGTGGGGAATGGGAGGTGGGGTGCACCCAGGACAGGAAGGAAGCTGGAGTACCCAGACACAGAAAGGCCACCAGCTGATCTGAGCCCAGGACCTTCTTGCTGTATGGCCACAGTACCCCAAAATTACATTTATAGCTAATTGGGTTTGGGTTTTTTTTTTCTATGTGGCATGTTTTGCAATGAGACTGGCTGCTATCAGCTGTTATCAAAGTACTTTTTACAACATTCACCTGCAAACATGCTCATACCGTTTGTGTTATGCCTTTAATTTCTTTCATACACAGTCGCATACGTCCTGCTTTTTGATTGGACCTCATAGTCAGTTTAGAAATAATACAGAAGTGGACAGATTTATGAAAATGTCATTTTTTAAATGTATCTCCCAAGTGCTGTTAAACAGAGTAAGAGCTTTAATACCGCATTTCTAAAAATCTAGTTACATTGTTACATTATTTGCATGTTTGCATTTGTTACATTGTTACATTATTTGCATGTTTGCATTTGTTACATTGTTACATTATTTGCATGTTTGCATTTGTTACATTGTTACATTATTTGCATGTTTGCATTTGTTACATTGTTACATTATTTGCACACAGAAACATAATGTCTTAGTCTTTTATTTTCCATGTCCTCCATGTGTTTCTCAGCGAGTTGAGCAATCTTAAGTATTTGTAACAATTAACAGTGTCAATGTCACAGCCATGAAGGGTTCGAATATGGACTCTAGAGCTTCAGGCTTCTTCAGGCAAGAGATTTCTGAAATGTCGAAAGTCGACCGCAGGTTTGCAGTGGTCAAAGGGCAGAGCCAGTGTTATGTAAAATGTTGCTCTCTTTCACTTGTTGCTGCACATCAGACATAAGAAACTTTATTTTCTTTGTACTGTAAGACAAAAACAAAGCGAAAGAGAGACCTGAGATTAGCGCCATCATTTCCCGTTTAAGGTGTGTGCCTTCTTTCTTTAGCATCCGTTTGTGACACAGCTGTTGACCCGTAACTTGATCATTGAGCTGCTGGACATGGCCAACAACCCCGAGCTCCACACTCCCCACACAAACACCATGGATGACATTGAGCTGGAGGTCAGTTCTCACAGCGTAGCTAAACTCACTGGATAAGGACATTTGATTTTGTACACTGTGGATTTGAAACCAAACAATTAAGATGTTATCAACGTGCAGCTTCATTCGAGTAGTGTGTTACCTGTTTAGGGTTAGTGTCTTTTCTAAACATGGTGTTCCATTTCAGATGCTTAAAAGTGATTGAACACTCGTGTTTCCGCTCTATTTCACAAGGAGTTAAACGGACTAAATATCTGGAGCTTTCAACATGGATCATTTGGGTTCTTTTTCTCTGGAAATCAACAATCTGGTACTTTGGTAAAAGGAAACCTACACTCTGCAAGAACACTATCGATTGAGGTCGTCTTAATATTGTTTTCAAGAGAAGCCTTCACAAATGGAAATACAGAGTTTACAACAAGGTGCAATCCACTGGTTACACTCGGGAACATGAAGGCCATATTAGACTTTGACTGAAAACACCTTTGGAGCATGTCCAGTCTGGAAAGATGAACTTGTACCAGAACAACGAGAAGACAAAAGTATAGAGAAGGAGATCGGTTGCATGCATGGCTGCCAGTGAAGCCAGGTCAGTAGAGTTTATTGATGATGTGACTGCTGGATGAATTCAGGAGTGCACAGGGCGATAACCTCACGCTGCAAAACTAACCAGACAGAGCTTCACTGTGCACATAACAGCGAGCAAACTGCTAAACCCAAGAATTCTCAATTTCCAATGGTCAAGTCAGTCACCTGATATCAGCCCCACAGAGCGTGCTTGTCAGTGACTGAAAACAAAACTGCACGTAGAGAGTGACCAGCAAACCAGCTGCAGTGGGACGTGGCTGCAGTAAAGGCCTGACAGAGCACTGAAGGGAGGAAACCTGCATTTAGTCTAAAGTTCATCCAAGAACATCCAAACAGTCACTGTGAGCCTCTGAAGATGGGGACTGAAAATCTGCACTTTAATCACATCTTGATTGTTTGATTCCAAGTCCACTGTGATGATGTACAGAGGTGAACTTACAGAAATGCTCTTCCTTCGGAAAAGCTGGGATTGACTTGTTTCCGCAGTGATTTGTGTCTGTACGGTTTTTGCTGTCTTGACAGGTTGGGGTAATGGCTCCTGACAAGATTCAGTCAGCAGGGAAACACCTGCCTGTGGAAAGGACACCGTCTGAACAACAATGTGAGTCCCGCCCCTTCCACACACACGGCACACAGTGGGTGGTTCCTTAAACATAGCAGGATGAGATTCCTGGCGTCTCGTCGTCACAGTGAGGTCACCGGCTTTGTGCTAGAATTGAACAAAGGGAATAAAAACCCTGCAGCTTGTCTCTGATGCACTACACCGTGCAGTGCACTTGATGGCTGAATGTGTGCCTGTGTGTACATATGTGTACATATAATATATGTCGGTTGTACTGGGAGAGTGGTTTCATTGTCCCATTGTATTCAGCGAAACAGCTTGTAGAATATGAATAGAAACAAAAGCCCCTCAGTGAGCGTGCTGACGGCTGCTCTCGCTCTGTAACCATCCACACGTGTGGGACGGAGGCCTCGTCAGAGGATGGCGCTGGGAACATGCCTGCTGTCTGACTTCATACTGCTCAGATGCCAATGGGCTGCTTGTGTTCCTGGTGTGACAGACTGTATTCACACACCAAATCATAAATCAGTCTGGTGTTGACCTCAACTTCCCTTACTAGTGTAGTCTAGTGTGCTAGACACAGCCCCGTAAGCCACAAACACCTGCACTGCCCTTTGACCAGTATGGTTTTAGAGGCTTACACAGGTGCTACAATGTATCATATACTGTATCTGTCATTGTCAACACTGATACAATGTATATTGTTAGTGCCATGGTCTGTGTGTTACACCTCTATGCTTTTAGTATTGATTAAATAGTATCAGAAACAAGATTACTGTTTTATTTAGCACAGCCAGTTCATGTACATGAGTCTGGGGAAGTATAGGAAGGTCATTCAGTCTTACTGCTACACTGTGTCCCTCCAGCTTTTGCATATTTGGATGGAAGTTGTCTCGATAAATGTGCAGTTTCTAACCTTTTTACAACTGACGAGCCTGAAAACCAGCTTTCTCACCTTTGTCCATCATCTTCTTGTTGCTGTCGTCCTTTGCTGAGCTTCTGCTGCATTACTCAATACAAATAATTACTTGAAAATACAGTAATGCAGTAATTAGCCTTCACCAAGCCCTGCTCTGCAACAGTAAGGTGTTGGTGTTCTGCTGCATGTTTCTGCACGATGATCTTCATGCAGTAACATGACTGACCATAACTGTGACATGAGCAACCGATGACTGCTGGGCAAAATAGTTTCCAAAGTATTCACTTTGTTGAGGTGATTGAATCAGAAGATTAACTTTTGAAATGTTGAGAGCATTTTTGTAGACCGCTCCTTTGATCCCATTTCAAACAGAAAAACTTTGGACTTCTTATTCAAATTCACTTGCAGGCGTTCAGCAACACCTTGCAAAGTAACTGAGCCGAAACGCAGCAGCAGCTTCTGCTTTCTGGTTTAGTCATTTCCTCATCTCCTGCTTCAAAGCGAAATGATCATGTGATCGCTGTGCTTCCTCCTTTCACATCACAGTGAAGTCATTAGA